>NW_026057582.1:52479731-52614474 GCF_023721935.1 Panthera uncia | reverse complement strand
ATTTATTCAATTCTTTGTATCAATATGGACTAATAGATATTTATTTTTATCTATGGGCTGCATTCCAGTGTTATCATTATTAATTTTTTGTTCAGATTATTCCATCTTTGGCCATTGGGAGCTCTTTTAAGATGGCACCTATGTTCTTTTGGACATGCACTTTTTTTTTTCCTTGTGAACACTTTCCATCTTGCATCACAGGATATTTTATGCTCATTTAATATTTTTCATGTCCCAGCCATGGAATCAATCATTTCTCCAGGGACCTCTGGTTTCCTTTATTAAAGGAGGATAAAAGTGCAGGTTTTGAACCCCGTCTCATGACACTCTAATTTAGTAGGTCTGAATGGTCTACTGTATTGAGTTTTGAAGACTTTCTATGATAAGTTTCAATCCTGTCAAGTTGTAAGACTTTTTTCTTCTGTTCATAGCCTTGATATTTTTTCAGAAATTTCTGTACTGTCTCTGATCTTACCCCAATCTCTTTAAACATGCTTGATGGTTTTTATTTATTTTTTATTATTTTTTAAGTTTATTTATTTATTTTGGGAAAGAAAAAGAGAACCGGTGGGGGCGGGGGGGAGGGCAGGGGGAAGGGCAGAGAGAGGGAACAGAGGATCTGAAGCAGGCTCTCTGCTGACAGCAGAGAAGAGAACCTGATGCAGGGCTTGAACTCATGAACTGAGAAATCATGACCTGAGCTGAAGTTGGACTCTTAACTGACTGAGCCACCCAGGTGCCCCCATGCTTGATGGTTTTTGTCATCTTTCAAGTCTTTGCTGAAATGTTACACTTCAAAAAGTTTCACTCTAAACTATCAAAAGTTAGCTCTCCCTATGTTGTGATTTCCTCTTGTGTGTGTGTGTTTTTGTTCTTAATCATAATATGTCATTCTTTTACTTATTCATTTATTTGTTGTCTTTTTCCCCCGTGAAAATAGTAGCTATATGATTATAGAGATTATGTCTATCTTGGTCATAGCTGTATTATCAACCCAATGCCTGGCCTGTGGGAATCATTCAAATATTTATTGAATGATTAAAAATATTAATGTCTTGGGGCGCCTGGGTGGCTCAGTCGGTTGAGTGTCCGACTTCGGCTCAGGTCATGATCTTGCGGTCCAGGAGTTTGAGCCCCGCATTGGGCTCTGTGCTGACAGCTGAGAGCCTGGAGCCTGCTTCGGATTCTGTGTCTCCCTCTCTCTCTCTGCCCGTCCCCTGCTCATGCTCTGTCTCTCTCACTCTCAAAAATGAATAAATGTTAAAATATTAATGTCTTACTCAGTTTTATAAAATGGTCATAATTCTACTGCAGATTATGTGGACCCTCAGTAACTGTAGTGTACTATATTATGTATTGTACCACATGTTGCGAATACAAAGATGATTAAGATATGATTCTTGTTCTAGAGTATTTTTTATTTGAAATTCTATTTATATAATTTGATAATATATAAATTTGTTAAATTGATTTTATATGATTTGTTAAATTGATATTATATAAATTTATATAATACATTTATATAAATATAATTTGAAATTATATTTAGTTTGGGGCACCTGGCTGGCTCAGTCAGTAATGTGTATGACTCATGATCTCAGGATTGTAAGCTCAAGGCCCACATTGGGGGTAGACCTTACTTAAAAACTAATATATACATGCAATTATATTTTGTTTGTTTTTTTGAAAACTTATGAGGCTTTTCTAGCTTTAAAAAAAAAGCTCTTGGGACGCCCAGGTGGCTCAGTCAGTAAAGCATCTGACTTTGGCTCAGGTCATGATCTCATGGTTCGTGAATTCGAGCTCCGCATCAAACTCTCTGCTATCAGCTTGGAGTCCACTTCAGATCTTCTGTCTCCCTCTGTATCTCTCCCCTCTCCCACTGTCTCTCTTGCTCTGTCTCAAGAATAAATAAACATTAAAATAAAAATAAAGCTCTTAATTTCTAGACACTTTCAGATTCTCCCCCCTGCCCCCCCACCCCCACATTGGTTCATTTATTCTTTCTTTCAATTCTTTTTTAAAAAAAAATTATCAATGAGGTATAGTTGACATGTTATGTTAGTCTCAGGTGTCCCACATTAGTGACTTGACAATTCTATACATTACTCAGTGCTCACCACAATAATTAAAGTCACAATTTGTCACTGTATAACATTATTACAGTATTATTGACTATATTCTCTATGCTGTGCTTGTCATCTCTGTAACTTATTTTATGACTGGAAGTTTGTACTTCACTTATTTTGCCTATTCCTCCACCCACCTCTTCTCTGGCAACCACCAGTTCATTTTCTATATTTAAGAGTCTTGTTTGTTTTGATTTTTAGATTCCACATATAAGTGAAATAATATGGCATTTGTTTTTCTCTGACTTATTTCACTTAGCATATCCATGTCCATCTATGTTGTCACAAATGGCATGATTTCATTTTTTATGGCTGCATAATCAGTGTGTATGTGTGTGAGTGTAACATACACACTATATATATATGTGTATATATATATCACATGTATGTGAGGTATCTCACATATTTATTGAGGTACAATTGGGTTGCTTTCATATCTTGGCTATTGTAAATAATGCTGCAATAGGTCTTTCACCTCTTTGGTTACATTTATTCCTAGGTATTTTATTCTTTTGGGTGCGGTTGTAAATTGATTTTCTTCATTTCTCTCTCTACTTCTTTGTTACTAGTCTATAGAAATGCAACAGATTTCTGTATAATAATTTTGTATCCTGCAACTTTATTGAATTCATTTATTCTAAGTTTTTTGGTGGAGTCTTTAAGTTTCTTTGAACTTTAAAAGAAAAAATGTTATTTATTTTGAGATGGAGATAGAGAGTGTGCGTGCGTGAGCACTACCAGGGGAGGGGCAGGGAAAGGGGGAGAGAGAATCCTAGGCAGGCTCTGTGCTGTGCTAGGGCTCGATCTCACTAACTGTGAGATCATGACCTGAGCTGAAATCAAGATTCTCTTAACCGACTGAGGCACACAGGTGCCCCTTTCTTTCAACTTTGATCACACTGTCAGTATTTGAATTTATGTTTTTGCTCCAGTTCCCTGAAATTACAATTCAACTTTTGTATAAGCTTTCAGTGAAGAAAATTTAGAAGTACAGTATATCCAGAAATATATTCACATTATATATACTGGAAAATATTCTAATTTATCAATAATTAATTTAGTGTAGCATATACCCTATCTCCTCAATTTCTTAACAAGTCAATTTGTAAAGTACTTCTAAGATATGTTTGTGTCATTTAGCAGTAACAAGACTTCTCTGTTCTACACACACACACACACACACACCATTGGACAAAAGTGTTTGCCAGAAAACAAGGAAATCTGGGTTGTAGTTCTGGCTCTAAAATTGACTATGTTACATAATGTTTTGGTGATTTATTTGCTAATC
Source organism: Panthera uncia (assembly GCF_023721935.1). NCBI lineage: Eukaryota > Metazoa > Chordata > Mammalia > Carnivora > Felidae > Panthera > Panthera uncia. The sequence goes on along the minus strand of NW_026057582.1, from coordinate 52,611,057 downwards.
TAAAGCTTCTGTTTTGTCTGAGTCTTCATAAGATGTAGATGAAGGAATATATCACTCCCATTGAAAGGTGCAAAATATGTTTGAGGAACTTATTGGATGTTTACTAATATTCTTATTTTTTAGATGCTTGGCTGGAAAGGCTGCATGAAAGATGTTTCAAAGCCTTATCCTCCTATTGTACCACTATTATAGTTTAAAAAAGGTTTAATATGAATTTTACCACTATTTTATTTTTGTTGGTAGCCTAAACTAAAAATTTAACATGTAATATAATTATAATCATACTTGATTTTGTGTAGGCTGTTCAACAGGTTATTACTAACCTACGAATTGGGCAGATAGAACTTCGTTCTGAAGATTCTCCAGATATTTTGCCGTACTCTCATGAAAGACGAGTTGAAAAGCTAGTTGTTCCCCTTGGTGAAGAACTTGTAGCCATCCAAAAGGCATATATCCAGGTAAGACATTTGTATCACAATTCAGGGTTTTGATGAATGAACTGATAATGTATTTTATTTTGTAGAATCTGGTGTGAGCATATTACATATTTATATCATTTTATATCATTAGTATTTGAAATATTCTTTGAAATTAATATTTTTGGAATGAGTACCCTGTTTTGTTAGTTACTATTAAAGAGGAAATATAAAATGATGGACCGTTTCTACAAGCCAATAACAACCTTATTTTTTATTTTTTATTTATTAAAAAAAAATTTTTTTTTAATTGTTTATTTATTTTTGAGAGAGACAGAGACAATGCGAGTGGGTTAGGGGCAGAGAGAGAGGGAGACACAGAAGCAGAAGCAGGCTCCAGGCTCTGAGCTGTCAGCACAGCGCCCGACGCGGGGCTCGAACTCACGAGCTGTGAGATCATGACCTGAGCCGAAGTCGGCCGCTTAACCGACTGAGCCACCCAGGCGCCCCCAGAAGCTTCTTTATAAGAAAATATATTTTCAGTATTTTCTTCCTGGGTCTCTTATACAGCAATGATTCTCAACTGGAGGCAGTTTTGCCCACCTGGTAACATTTGGCAGTCTTGACACAGTTTTGGTTGTCATAACTGGAAAGGGTAGAGTACAGTTGCTAGTAGAACCCAATATGTAGAGACTAAGAATGCTGCTTAATTCATCTGTAATGAACAGGATAGACCTCCAACCACAAAGAATTATCTGGGCCAATTGTCAGTATTACAGTGATTGAGAAATTGCTTAGACAGTCATCACATCCAATGGGAAAAATTTGAGGTAACACATTCTTTTTCTATAGTTCATAATTAGTGTCATGCTAAGAGAACATTTTGTTTTCATATCTTCATTGTTATGGATTAAAGATGCCTGCAGATTTTTCACACTCCTCCCATGGAGAGAGAAGATGCATTTTCTTTTCCCTCCAATCTAGACTGTCTCTGTGACTCACTTTCACCAGCAGAATGTGATAAACCCTAAGTAAGCCATGATGAAACTCAGCTAAGCCATGTTCAGGAGAAATGAGGAAACAGTAGATAGCTAGAATCGAAGGCATAGACATATGGCCCCAGTCGAGGTATGTTAACCCTTAACCTCCAGCTATTTGAGGCTCTAGACATCAAAGAGCAGAGATTAGCTGTCCCTGCAGTGCCCTGACAGAATTTTTGACTTTTGACATTTTATTTTACAGTAGTTTTAGATTTTCAGGAAATACGCACAAATAGTATAGAGATTTCCATTGGGGAGATACTGTGAGACTGCTTGAAAGTCCTATTTCTCAACATACTTTGGCCTATTTTATTTTATTTATATAATTTTTTTTTTATTTTTTAATATTTGCATCCAAATTAGTTAGCGTATAGTGAAACAGTGATTTCAGGAGTAGATTCCTTAATGTCCCTTACCCATTTAGCCCATACCCCCTCCCACAACCCCTCTAGCAACCCTCACTTTGTTCTCCATGTTTATGATTCTCTTCTGTTTTGTCCCCCTCTCTGTTTTTATATTATTTTTGTTTCCCTTCCCTTATGTTCATCTGTTATGTCTCTTAAAAATCCTCATATGAGTGAAGTCATATGATTTTTGTCTTTCTCTGACTGATTTCACTTAGTGTAATACCCTCTAGTTCCATCCACGTAGTTGCAAATGGCAAGATTTCATTCTTTTTGATTGCCGAGTAATACTCCATTTATATATATATACCACATCTTCTTTATCCATTCATCCATTGATGGGGCATTTGGGTTCTTTCCATACTTTGGCTGTTGTTGATAGTGCTGCTATAAACATGGGGGTGCATGTGTCCCTTTGAAACAGCACACTTGTATCCAGTGGATGAATGCCTAGTAGTGCATTTGCTAAGTCATAGGGTAGTTCTATTTTTAGGTTTTTGAGGAACCTCCATACTGTTTTCCAGAGTGGCTGCACCAGCTTGCATTGCCACCAACAATGCAAAAGAGATCCTCTTTCTCCGCATACTTGCCAGCATCTGTTGTTGCCTGAGTTGTTAATGTTAGCCATTCTGACAGGTGTAAGGTGGTATCTCATTGTGGTTTTGATTTGTATTTCCCTGATGATGAGTGATGTTGAGCATTTTTCATGTGTCGGTTGGCCATCTGGATGTCTTCCTTGGAGAAGTGTCTATTCATGTCTTTCGCCCATTTCTTCACTGGATTATTATTCTTCACTGGTTTTTTGGATGTTGAATTTGATAATTTCTTTATAGATTTTGGATACTAACCCTTTGTCTGATATGTCATTTGCAAATATCTTCTCCCATTCTTCCATTTGCCTTTTAGTTTTGCTGATTGTTTCCTTTGCTGTGCAAAAGCTTTTTATTTTGATGAGGTCCCAGTAGTTCATTTTTGCTTTTGTTTCCCTTGCCTCTGGAGATATGTTGAGTAAGAAGTTGCTGTGGCCAAGATCAAAGAGGTTTTTGCCTGTGCCCTCCAATTTTAGCATGCAATAATGGTTCTTGCCTGCTACAGTTATTTCTGTTTGCATAATCACGGTTTCTCCTTTTCCTCAATTCTTTCATATTGTCAACTTGAATTCTTACATAATGAAGACCTGTTTCTTCTCCTTCATTTACTAATTCAGTTCTTTGTATCAATATAGACTAATAGGTATTTATTTTTCTCTGTGCACTACAATCTAATACTGTCATTATTAATTTTGTTGCTCATATTGCTTCAGCTTTGGCCATTTAGAGCTCCTTGTGGTTTTTGGGCTTGTGCCTTTTTGTTTTTTTTAATGCTTAACTTTCTGGCATCACAAGATGTTTCATTCTCATTAAGTTTTTCTTGTGTCCCAGCCATGGAATGGACCATTTCTCCAGGAAATTCTTGTTCCTTTTATGGGAGATTGGTATTTTCAAACCAAGATCTGTGTGTTAGGTGTGCTCATTGTTACTGTGGTGTCTTGACCTGAGCCCTTAGTGAATTCTTTTTTATTTTTTTTTAAGTTTTATTTATTTATTTGATGAGGGCCCGGGGGGGGGGGTGGGGGAGAGAATCCCAAGGAAGCTCCTCACCACCAGAATAGAGCCCGACATGGGGCTCTATCCCATGAACTGTGAGATCATGACCTGAGCCAAAATCAAGAGTTGGAAGCTTAACTGACCGCTAACTTAGCATTACTGGTTGAATTCTTATCTGAAGAATTAGAATCGTGAGTAAATGTTTTTTTAATTGAGTTTGTTTAAGTTTTTAATTTATTTATTTTGAGAGAAAGCATGCATGTACATAAGCTGAGGAGAGACAGAGAGGGAGAGAGAGAATCCCAAGCAGGCTCCACACTGTCAGCACAGAGCTCAACACAAGGCTTGAACTCATGAAATGTGAGGTCATGACTTGAGCTGAAACCAAAAATCAGACGCTTAACCAACTGAGCCACTCATGTGCCCCAGTTGTTTTAATTTCTTATGTTTTGAAGTACTTTGTAATGCAGAAATAGATAACCAAAATATTCATTTATCATTTAACCTTTAATAAGTCTTTTTAAAGAAAAGTTCTATAGGATTATGGTTAATATTTTTAAATTGTAACAAATTTGAAGCATTACTAATTTAAGATACGGCAAAGAATTTCAAGTAATCATCTCTTTTTTTAAATTTTAACTTAAAAAAAAAATATTTATTTATTTTTGAGGGTGGGGAAGATCAGAGAGAGAGACAGAAAACCAAGCAGGGTATTCGAACTAACAACTGTGAGATCATGACCTGAGCCAAAATTCAGAATCCAGCACTTAACTGACTAAGCCACTCAGGTGTCCCTCATCTCCTTTTTAATTAAAAAAAAAATTTATTTAGATATAGTTGTCATGAAATGTTGCAGTAGTTTCAGGTGTACAAAATAGTGATTTGTCAAGTTTATATGTTTTGCTATGCTCATCACAGTTGTAACTACCATCTGTCACCATGCGATGTTACTATATCATTGACTATGGTTTCCTTTGCAATGCCTATTTATTTATTTATTTATTTAATTTATTAATTTTTTTTTATTTAACTCTTTTTACATTTATTTATTTTTGATAGAGACAGAGCACAAGTGGGGGAGGGGCAGAGAGAGAAGGAGGCACACAATCTGAAGCAGGCTTCAGGCTCCGAGCTGTCAGCACAGAGTCCACCGTGGGGCTCAAACTCAGAAACTGCGAGATCATGACCTGAGCCGAAGTCGGATGTTTAACTGACTGAGCCACCCATGTGTCCCAATTTATTTTTTTAAAGTAAACTCTTCACCCAACATGTGGCTTGAACTCACTACCCCGAGATCAAGAGTTGCATGCTATACCAACTGAGCCAGCCAGGAGCTCCCGGAAGCTTTTTATTTTGATGTAATAATCACTTCCTTAATACTAATACATTTTCTCATGATTAAAATCATTGCATTTATAAGGATCTAAAAATTATAATTTTTATAAACACATATAGTAGGCATTTAATTTTAGTGATATTTTTAGAGTACTTCTGTAGGTATTATGATCAGCAAAACTGGAAGGGAGGAAAAATAAAACTCTACTAAATTGCCCTATTTTAGGAAATATGAATCAGGCAAAAGTTTAAACTTTTATACAACTGTATTGTTGTAGTAGGTCTTCATCGGGAAGTCTCTGTTTTCCTTCCCTCTGCCATCAAACTCATTCCTGCATCAGGACCTTTCGAATGCTGTTTCCTCTGGCTCTTTCCTCAAAACCTGTCAGCATTCACATGTCGGTTCCAATAGTACCTCTTCAGAGAGACTATCTTTGTTTACCTTTCCCTCAAAAACTATAGTATTACTGTGTTTTAGGTTCTTGTACATTTATCTCTTTGTTCACTCTTTGTTCTTTGCTTCCCTTCATCGGATATATGTTTTTATGAAAGTAGTGACTTCATTTGTCTCAGCTACAAATTCTCAGCCGTTAGGACAATGCTTGACATATACTAGGTGCTTAATAAATATTTCTTGAAAGAATGAATCAACGAATCACATTGAATGTACTCAAGGCATTTTGATTTAGTCAGCCAGACTGCAAATATTTACCTATATGCCAGACTTTGTTCTTCATATTGAGATGCATCAGTGAGAAATTAAAAGTCCTCCATTAATTGTGCTTAGATTATAGTGTGTGTGGGTTGGGGAGGAAAGGGACTTAAGAAATACACAGATAAACATGTATGTCTTGTTATTTAAAAAAAATTTTTTTAATGTTTATTTTTGAGAGAAGGAGAAAGCAAGAGAGGGGCAGAGAGAGAGGGAGACACAGAATCTGAAGCAGGCTCCAGGTTCTGAGCTGTCAGCACAGAGCCTGACATGGGGCTTGAACTCACAGACTGTGACATCATGACCTGAGCTGAAGTCGGACACTCAACCGACTGAGCCACCTAGGCACCCCAACATATATGTTCTTAAATTATAGTTGGATCTAGTAATTGGTTATGCTGACTTTCATATGGATGTTTTCTGGGGATAAATGTTAAGTATTCTTAAGTTTTGTTATTTTGCTGTGTTTACTTCAAAATGTAAGACAAACTTCATTTAATATATGACTTCTATTTTAATGTGTGAGGAAATGATTATATTTGAGAAAAGACTTTATTTTTTTAATGTTTATTTCTGAGAGAGACAGAGCACATGAGCAGGGGAGGAGCAGAGAGAATGGGAGACACAGAATCCGAAGCAAGCTCCAAGCTGTCAGCACAGAGCCTGATGTGGGGCTCGAACCCACCCGTGAGCTCATGACCTGAGCTGAAGTCAGACGCTTAACTAACTGAGCCACCCAGGCGCCCCTTGAAAAAGGACTTTAAATTAAGCTTAAACTAAATTTCATTGAAATTTGCAGGTTTTGGAAGCATTTGCCAGTTCTTTGATTCAGAGGAATGTTTTGATGAGAAGGGATATCCCTAATCTAACAAAATACCAGTTAATTTTGGCAAGAGATCAGTTTAGGAAAAACCCATCTCCAAATATTGTGGTAGGTATTTTTAAATTAATTTTGAAGAGATTAAGTTTTAGTGCTATGATAAAATGTAAATAATGGTTGTTTTCTTGGTATATATTAGCTCATCAAGAATTCAGATATGATTTATGTAGTTCATAAAAGCATGAAAAAATCTAGCAAGAATGCACCTTAATGCTTTGAATTAAGTTAATTTTATCTTCTGACTTTTAATAAAGACTTGGTATTTTAGTTCATTTCTGTGTTGCAAAATCAAAGTGCTATGAGAGGGTAGATTCTAACTAACTTTTCACCTAGAGCATCATAGTAAGTTTCTTATTTCTAATCTTCTTAGGAAAAAATTAGATGGATAGGAACATACCCATCAAGCTAGGTCCAAAGTTAGAAGAGATGCTCACAAGTACAAAAAGGCACTGAGTCATTCTTTGAACTGAGAGGTAATGCATGTGCAAAAGAACAGAGGCATTGAATGATGGTATGAAGGAGTCAGTGAACTAGCCATTGTGGCTGAGGTAAAAGATCGAGGAAGTCAGATATGATAGTCTAGGTTGTGTGCACACAAGAATGGTTTTAAATATTACACCGAGAAATACTGATTTTTATCTCATAGTATCTGGGGGAACCACTAAGGGAAACTTTTCTGTAAAATTACATTATATTATACTAAACTTTAATAGGATGTGTTTAAATTTCTGCTAGGAGTTAAAGGTTCATTTAAATTTTAAGTACTAAATCTGAACCTGTTGAACTTGGATCTCACTAATGAGAGTTTATATTTTGTAGAGACAGGGTTTTACCCTTTCAGGTAATTGGGGTGCCATTTTAGGGCATTTATCACTATGCTGTGAACATTTAAAATGGCTATTGCTATTTATTGATCTTAAATGCTACTAGGAATGTAAGGTCCAGAATAATAGTTATCTTGAATAAAGGAAAATAATAAAAATCTATTTTCAGTGGTCTCTCTTACCTTATTACATAGTTACACCTGCTGTATGTTCTCATTAAAGGAATACGTATTTCACTTTTCCTTGAGAGTAGTGGTTAAAAGCACAAGTACCCTGAGCCAGAGTTTGTGGATTCAAATACTGGCTCTACAGTTTCCTCATCTATAAAATGGGCATAACCATAGTACCTACCTCCCAGGTGTTGAGATTAAGTGAGTTTGTGTAAGTGATGTGCTTAGAACAGTGTCTGGTGCTAAGACAGTGTCACATGTTACTATGGTATGTATGTGTGGTGTGAAATATTAGTGTTAAACTGTCTGATTAAATTCTGTTCTGGTGCCAGTAACATTTATGAGGACAGGCCAATATGTGACTTATTTTCCATTATATCCCAAATATCTATCTCCATGCTTGATATGTTAAATAGTTTTGAAAGAACAAATGAATATACATACTGCTAATAATTTACCTATAATGAGAAACAGTATATGATACATATTTCTCTCCTTCACTTATTCTCTTTAAAGTGTAAGTTTCGTATTGAATTAAAAAAAATAAAGGCACAGATTTTATATGGGAAATACACTGGCCCCTTTCCAAAGCAAGGTCCTATGATATTCTATAGGTAGACCTTCAATAGAGCAGTAAATTCTACACAGAACATGTATCTTTATTTCTTCCTTTGGTTAAATTTGGTCTGTGCTTGTTTTTCTAGGGAATACAACAAGGCATTATCGAGGGAGAGTTTGCTATTTGTATTAGTTTATATCATGGTTATGAATTATTGCAGCAAATGGGAATGAGATCATTATATTTCTTTCTTTGTGGAATTATGGATGGAACTAAAGGTAAATTATATTAAATTATTTAAAGGAATAATGACATGTTATTATTTTGGTTAAAGATATATTGAACACTTGGGTTACTTAAAAATGCTTTATTTTAGGGGTGCCTGGGTAGCTCAGTTGGTTGAGCATCTGACTTTAGCTCAGGTCATGATCTCCCATCTCGTGAGTTCGAGCCCCACATTGGGCTCTGTGCTGACAGCCTGGAGCCTGCTTTGGATTCTGTGTCTCCCGCTCTCTCTGCCCCTCTCCCACTCACGCTCTGTCTCTCTCAAAAATAAAATTAAAAAAAATTTTTAAATGCTTTATTTATTTATTTAAAATGTTTATTTATTTATTTGAGAGAGAGGGAGTATGAGCAGGGGAGGGACAGAAGAGAGGAGAGAGAGAATCCCAAGCAGGCTTCATGCTCAGTGCAGAGCTCAATATGGGTCTCAATCTCACAAACTGTGAGGTCATGACCTGAGCTGAAGTCGGGAGTTGGATGCTTAACCCACTGAGCCACCTAGGTGCATCCAAAATGCTTTATTTTAAAAAGCAATAAAATAGGGGTGCCTGGCTGACTCAGTAGAATATGCAGCTCTTGAATGCATATTGAATTCGAACCCTACTTTGGGCGTAGAGATTATTTAACAAAACAAAACAAACAAAAAGCAATGTAATAGTTATGTAACAAATGACTGTTTTTTTGTTTTTGATAAATTGGTAGTAAAAAGCAAGCCATTTAATACATATGTGACTGTGGAACTGAAAACAGTTGCTGGTTTTTATGTTTAAATTAGAAAAATTTGTATTCATTGCTAAAGTTTAATTTCTTTTAATTTTTATTTTATTATTTTTTAAAGCTGTATTTATTTATTTTCAGAGAGAGGGGCTGGGGAGAGGCAGAGAGGGAGGGAGAGAGAATCCTAAGCAGGCTCTGCACCTTCAGTGTCGAGCCCGATGTGGGGCTTGAACTCACGAACCATGAGGTCATGACATGAGCCGAAATTAAGAGTTTGATGCTCAACTGACTGAGCCACCCAGGCACCCCTAATTTCTTTTTAATGAATAATAAATTTGATTAACTTATTTGTTAATTTGGAAAATCTTTACTTAATTTCTGAAGGAATGACTCGGGCAAAAAATGAACTTAGCCGAAATGAAGACTTCATGAAACTCTATAATCATCTAGAGTGCATGTTTGCACATACACGTGGTACTTCAGCAAGTGGCTCTTCTACTATCCAAAAAGGTCTGGTTTTTCTTTTAAAACTTTATATTATTTCTTTATCAGATTAATTTTGAAATTAGACTTCATTGATCCAAATTATCTATAATCACTTTTATTTCTGTGGCAACGGATCTGTTAAATGCTTAAAGATTTTATTCTTTAAGTTAGGATAAGTATATATTCAAGGTTATAAACTTTAAATAGATGCTAGTAGTTGTTACTGTTAGTGAAAATTCTTTGAACTACCAAAAACTGATTTAAAGCTTAATTCAAAACCTATTTTTCCCATCTACTTTGCTTCTGATTTCATCTGGATTCTCTTTCAGAATGAAATTATAATAAAAATTCAAAGTTTATTTTATAGTAGGGCTTATGTGCTACCCAGATGCTACTTAGTATTTAAATGAACAGAAAAAAAGTAAGATTTAACAAATCTATTTTGAAAAGGATAATTAAAATACATTAATTGAATATAGGAAATATAGAATGATTTTTTGGTTTTTGTTTTACAGGAGATAAAGATAAAAATTTTGTCTATAGTCATCCAAAGTTAAAGAAATTAGAAGAAGTTGTAGTTGAACATTTCAAGTCATGGAATAGTAAGTCATGTTTAGTAGCTTCAAGGCAAGACAAAGTTACTGAAAGAGCTAAAACTCTGACTTTATGGGGAAGATGGGCTTTTAATTACCCTGGATAATAAATGTAAAAAAGAAGATTTTGAGAAGTTTTGGGAGGGTGGGACAAGGGACATGGTGGGAATGTTAAGAATAAGGTATTATATGAAAAAGAAAAGTCAATCTGGGGCAATAGAAGGCAAGCAGACAGTAAAACAATATATAATAGTGGGGAGAAGTAAGGCAGGTAAGGAAATAGTCGTGGAGGAGTGCTGTTTTATATAGAGTGTTAGAGAAAGCCTATCTCTAGGGTGATGTTTGAGTCATTACCTGATGGAAGTGAGGTTGTAAGCCTTGTGTATTTCTGGGGGATGATCATATCAGGCAGAGAGAATAGTAGATTCAAAGTCCCTGAATCAATAGGGTATTTGGTATGATTGAGGATCAGTAAACAAACCAATGTGCTGGAGTAGTGTAAGAGTGGTATAGGCCTGGTGCCTGGGTGGCTCAGTTGATTGAGCATCTGACTTCAGCTCAGGTCATGATCTCACGGTTGGTGAGTTCAAGCCCTGCATTTTGGTGTCAGCGCAGAGCTTGCTTTGGATCCTCTGTGCCCCCTCTCTCTCTGCCCCTCCCCTGTTCATGTTCTCTCTCTCTCTCTCTCTCTCTCAAAAATAAAGAAACATTAAGGAAAACAAAAGAATGGTATAGGCAAAGATTGGAGAGGTAGCTTATAGGCCAAGTCAAGGCTTTGGTTTTTATTTTACAAATGTTTGTGCTTTGTGAAACTGTTAGAGGGACCTTTAGAGCAGGAGAGTGATGTGTTCTGACTTACATTTTATTTATGTATTTAATTTTTAAAGACATTCTTTTTTAATGTTTATTTTGAGAGAAAGCACACAAGTGTGAGAGGGGCAGAGAGAGAGGGACAGAGGTTTCATAGCAGGCTCCACGCTGACAGCAGGGAACCTGATGTCGGGCTTGAACTCACGAACACAAGATCATGACCTGAGCCGAAGTCTGATACTTATTTGACTGAGCCACCCAGGTGCCTCTTATTTATTTATTTATTTTTTTAATATTTATGTATTAGAGTGAGAGACAGAGCATGAGTGCGGGATGGCAGAGAGAGGGAGACACAGAATCTAAAGCAGGCTTCAGGCTCTGAGCTGTCAGCACAGAGCCTGACACGGGGCTCGAACTCACAAACTGCAAGATCATGACCTGAGCTGAAGTCAGATGCTTAACCAGCTGAGCCACCCAGACACCCCTGACTTACATTTTTAAAAGATCACTGTGGTAGCTTTTGCAGAGTGTAAACATTAGCATCTTAGGAGACTATCGTCATGTTTAAGAAGATGCCAGATGATGGTGGCTGGTGCCAAGATGGTAGTAGTGGAGGTGCTGAGTGGTTATCGATTCTACATATACTTTGAATTTGGAGCCAACAGTATTTGCTGGTAGATTGGACATAGGATATAAGAAAAATAAAAGGAATCCTTTGTGTGTGTGTGTGTGTGTGTGTGTGTGTGTGTGTGTGTGTAATTGTATGAACAAAAAAAATTAGGAACAGCATACAGAAGAAAGAACATGCACTTTTAGATGGTTTTGAGATATGTAGGTAGAGATATGTAAGTACTGACTAAGTGAAACAGGATCTCAGAAGAATGATCTGGGCTATTTTTATAGAATATGTATATTCTCTACATATATATGAATAAATTTTGGAGTCTTCAGCATAAAGGTAATATTTAAAGTTTCAGAAATGGTTATCATCACATTACCGGGAATACAGTTTAGAGACCAGAGAAGGCCTAGAATGTAGTCCTTTTAAAGTTGGGGGGGATGTCTGGCTGGCTCAGTTGGTGGATCATGTGACTCTTGATCTCAGGGTAGTGAGTTTGAGCCCCATGTTGGGTGTAGAGATTACTTAAAGATAAAATCCTAAAAAAAAAAATCAGAGCAAAAAACCACCACAAAGGAGGTTAAGAAAGAAACTGAACAAGTGAATGGCAGAGAAGCTGAGGGAAGAGACTATTTTAGTGAGAAGTAGTGGACTGTGTTAGATGCTGCTGAGAGGTTGGTAAAATGAACTAAAAAGTGACCATTGGGGGCGCCTGGGTGGCTCAGTCAGTTAAACATCTGACTTTGGTTCAGGTCATGATCTCATGGCTTGTGGGTTCAAGCTCCGCGTCGGGCTCTGTGCTGATAGCTCTGAGCCTGGTGCTTGCTTTGCATTCTGTGTCTCCCTCTCTCTCTGCCCCTCCCCCGCTCACACTCTGTCTCTCTCTTAAGATAAATAAAGGTAATAAATTAAAAAAAAAGTGGCCATTGAATTTGGCAATATGTAAGTTATTGATGTCTTTTGTAGAGGGTCTTCAGTGGAATGAAGGTAGAACTTTGGCTACATAGCCTGTTGAAGCTGATAGGGTTTGCATTGAAAGTAGCAGTTGGTCAGAAGTTGGTCAGATGTAGAGGCTTGATGCTATGGTAATTCAAAGAAGGTTTATCTAGAATAATTTTCTTTGCAACAGCTGTTGCTTTTTCCTTAGGTATTATGAATTAACTTTATATATATTAAATCATTTAATTCTTAGAGTTTTTATGAAGACTAAATGAGTTAATATATAAAATGCTTAGTGTATGGCACACACATAAAGATTAACATAAATCCTAACAAAGAAAAGGATTGTCAAAGTCCTAAGCAAGCTTAAAAGTAAATAACAAAAAAACCTCATACAATATTCAATTATTAACCAGTTGCTTTGTGCAAGTCTATATACTTTATATTCAATTCATTTTAGATATGAAGAAATTAAAGCTTAAAAAGATGAACTGTCATAGTTTCACATAACCCAGAAAAGTAAGAGGCCCACCCTCAAAGATCATGTAATTATTCTGTGTATTCTACTACCTCCCAAGCACAGAGATACTGGGATCAGTTTTGTGATTGACTATAGGGTATATTCTATAGTTAGACTTGGAGAATTAAAAAAAAATTTTTTTTTTAACATTTATTTATTTTAGGGAGAGACCACAAACAGGGGAAAGGCAGAGAGAGAAAGAGGGACAGAGGATCCAAATTGGGCTCTGCACTGACAGCAGGGAGCCTGATGCAGGGCTTGAACTCACAAACTGTGAGATCCTGACCTGAGCCCAAGTCAGACATCTAACAGACTGAGCCCCCAGGTGCCCCTAACCTTGGAGAATTTACAAGTATCTTAGATTCAGGGACAGAATGCTATGGCCTGGATTAAGAAAGTGCCTTTAGTGAACAAAAAGAAAAGGAAATATTTATGAAGTCAGTGGGAGCTCTACAATTCTGTGATTCTGACTTAGAAAGTAAAGGCGAATAACAGGCATCATGCATGAATTGAAGTACTGGTTAAAAGGGATTCAGGTAATGTTTATTTGATTTGTTTAGGATTTTTATTTGATTTGTTTAGGATTATTATGACAGCCAATGATTTGTTTAGGATTATTATGATAGCCAATGAGAGGTAGGGAGCCAAGAACATTAAAATTACTAGAGAAGGTAGGAGGAAACCAGCAAAGGTTTAAGACATTTTCAATTACTTTTTTGAAAGAATTATCATTCATTAGTATATAGTTTCAGGGTTGTCTTTTGAAATACTTTTTGTATATTGCTTTTAAAAAAAATTGTAATGACAGTGTTTTTTTGTTACGTAGCTCAAAATGCCTCTGAAAAGAAATGTGGTGAGACCAGAGTTATGATCTTCTCTTCATTTCGAGATAGTGTTCAAGAAATTGCGGAAATGCTTTTAAAGCATCAGCCAGTTATTAGAGTGATGACTTTCGTCGGCCACGCCTCAGGGAAAAGCATGAAAGGGTTTACCCAGAAGGAACAACTGGAGGTAATTACTTTTGGAGGTGATGAATATTAAAATAATATTGATTAGCTTGTATTTATGCCTCTTTTGTTTTAATTTGTTGGTTAGCTACTTTGTTTTTAAGTTTATTTATTTTAAGAGAGAGAGAGAGAGGGAGTGCACGTGAATTGGGGAGAGAGAATCCCAAGCAGGCTCCACGCTGTCAGTGCAGAACCCAGCACAGAATTCGATCCCATGAACTGTGAGATCATGACCTGAGCCGAAATCAAGAGTTGGACACTCAACTGACTGAGCCACCCAGGCACCCCTCAATCAGCTACTTCTTAAAGATAATTTTATAGTAAACATGTAAATAAACAGAGTCATATTTTGAAAGATCAGAAAAGTGTTTTTTGTGATTTTGAGACTTTATTCAAGTAAGGTAATGTGTAGTGGTTAAGGAGAAAGGCTCTGAAATCATATTACCGAGGTTGGAATCCTGGCCCTACCACTTAGTTCCTCTACTTCTTGTGCCGCAGTTTTCCTTACCTGTAAACATAGTTGATAGAGTTGTCGCAAGCATTAAGTGAAATCATACTGTAGAGCCTTCAGTAAATGTTTACTATTTATTTATTTTAAGTCACTTTAGTTATATATTCTGAACAAATAATGAGCTTATTTCTTTTTTCTGTTATTTAAAAATCTTTTTTTTCCCTTAGATTTTATTTTTAAGAAATCCCTACACCCAAGTGTGGGGCTTAAACTCACAACCCTGAGATCAGGAGTCACACGTTGCACTGACTGAGCCAGCCAGGCACCCCAAAGATGCATTTTTTTAAAAATTTTTTCTTTTTTTTTATTAAAAAAATTTTTTTAATGTTTATTATTTTTGAGAGAGAGAGAGAGAGAGAGCGAGCAAGCAGGGAAGGGGCAGAGAGAGAGGAAGACACAGAATCGGAAGCAGGCTTCAGACTCTGAGCTGTCAGCACACAGCCTGACACGGGAATCGAACTCACAGACTGTGAGATTATGACCTGAGCTGAAGTCTGCTGCTTAACTGACTGAGCCACCTGGGAGCCCCAATTTTTATTTATTTAAGTGATTTCTACACCCAATATGGGGCTCAAACTCACAACCCCCAGATCAAATGTCACATGCTCAACAGACTGAGCCAGTCAGGTGCCCTATTATTTAAAAATCTTAATTTAAAAATACAGTCAGATGAAACCATTTATGCTCTGAATAAGAGGTCATAAGTTTTCTAAGTGCTATGTATGTGTTTTTGGGATGTTTTAGACTATTGATTTTTATAAATTGTATACAGGTTTCTGTAGATTAACTATAGGTCTTCATTTGAGTAGTCATTGACAATTAGGTGTGTCTTTAATGTCTAATTAATTTTGACAGATCTTTTCTTCAGTTTGTAAACATTAGTTACAAGAGGAATACTATTCTTTAAATACCTTTTATACCAGTCCTCACTGCACTCCGCAGAGTTTGTTTAAGCTGACTGGATCTGTGGGGACAGTCTAAGAGGTTTCCCTGGATCTGAAACAGAATAACTTTACCTTTCTCAAGTCTGATTATATGTATTTTAAAAGATTAAGATATCTAGCAGGTTATTATTACTACTCTTACATTTATATATGAATGAAAAATGAAGTAGCTTTTTGTCTAAGGAGTTAAGCATTTTGAAATACTGATAGTACCAACCTAATCTCTGGCCAGTTTTATTATTACCTAAAATCATTATTTCCTGAGTTTGTCAGTTACCATAAGAAACCTTATTGATTTTATATTAGCTTTGTCCTTTCCTCACTTATGTCAGTAATATTTTTATATAGGCTAGAGTAGCAACCCTTTTTCTTATTCCTGCAATAATTGCTTTCCTGCAGTTATATTCTAAAATAAGCTTTTGTGCAAATAGTTTTAAGTAAATTTTTTCATTTCTTTAAAAACAGGAGATGAAGTGAGAGAGGAAGTAGGAGACCAGATCCTTTAGGACTTTTTAGGTCATTTCCATTTTTTTTAAGTTAAAAAAAATTTTTTTAATGTTTTTATTTATTTTTGAGAGAGAGAGAGAGACAAAGAGTGAGAGGGGGTGGGGCACAGAGAGAGGGAGACATAGAACCCGAAGCAGGCTCCAGGTTCCAAGCTGTCAGCACAGAGCCTGATGTGGGGCCCAAACTCATGAACCGTGAGATCATGACCTGAGCTGAAGTCGGATGCTTAACCAACTGAGCCACCCAGGCACCCCAATTTTGTTTTAAGTTTTTATTTGAATTTCAGTTAATTAACGTACAGTATAATATTAGTTTCAGATGTATGATACAGTGAGTCACACTTCCATACAACAAATGGAGCTCATCACATAAGTGTACTCCTTAATCCCCATCACTTATTTTAGCCATTTTCCTACCCACCTCCCCTCTGATAACCGTCAGTTTGTTCTGTTTCCAGGTTTGTCTCCCTCTCTCTTCTTTCTTTTCCTTTGCTCATTTGTTTTGTTTCTTAAATTCCATATGAGTGAAATCATATGTGATTTGTCTTTCTTTGACTCACTTATTTCACTTAGCATAATACTGTCTAGCTCCATCCATTTCACTGCAAATGGCAAGATTTCATTCTCTTTTATGGCTGAGTAATATTCCATTATATATATATATATATATATATATATATATATATATACATACATACACACACACACACACACTATATCTTCTTTATCCATTCATTAGTCGATAGATACTTGGGCTGTTTCCATAATTTGACTACTTTAAATAATGCTGCAATAAACATAGGGATCATATATCCCTTGGAATTAGTATATTTGTCTTCTTTGGGTAAATACCTAGCAGTGCAATTGCTCGATCATATGGTAGTTCTATTTTTAACTTTTTGAGGAATCTCCATACAGTTTTCCAGAGTGGCTGCACCAGTTTGCATTCCCACCACCAGCATAAGAGGGGTTCCCCTGTCTCCACATCCTTGTCAACACCTGCTGTCTCTTGTGTTGTTCAGTTCAGCCATTCTGACTAGTGTGAGGTGATCTCTCATTATAGTTTTGATTTGTATTTCCTTGATAGTGATGGTGAGCATCTTTTCATGTATCTGTTAGCCATATGGATGTTTTCTTTGGAAGAATGTTAATTTATGTCCATTTTTAAATTGGATTCTTTCTTTGTTGGGTGTTGAGTTTTTTTAAAAAATATTTTTTAATGTTTATTAATTTTTGAGAGAGAGAGAAAGAGAGACAGAGTGTGAGAAGGGGAGGGGCAGAGAGAGAGGGAGACACAGAATCCAAAGCAGGCTCCAGGTTCTGAGCTATCAGCACAGAGTCCCATGTGGGGCTCGAACCCACGAACTGTGAGATCATGACCTGAGCTGAAGTTGGATGCTTAACCAACTGAGCCATCCAGGCACCCTGGGTGTTGAGTTTTATAAATTCTTTAGATATTTTGGATACTAACCTTTTGTCGGCTATGTCATTTGCAAATGTCTTCTTCCATTCCATAGGTTGCCTTTTAGTTTTATTGATTGTTTCACTCATTGTGCACAAGTTTTTTATTTTGATGTAGTCCCAGTAGTTTATCTTTGCTTTTGTTTCTCTTCCCTCAGGATAAGTTGCTACAGCTGATGTCAAGAGGTTACTACCTTTATTCTACTCTAGAGTTTTGATGGTTTCAAGTCTCACATTTAGGTCTTCAATCCATTTTGAATTTATTTTTTTGTATGGTGTAAAAAAAGTGGTCCAGTTTCATTCTTCTGTACGTTGCTGTCAAGTTTTCCCAACACCATTAATTTGAAGAGACTGTCTTTTCCCATTGGATATTCTTTCTTGCTTTGTGGAAGATTAATTGACCAGACAGTTGTGGATCCATTTTCAGATTTTCTATTCTGTTCTGTTGATCTATGTGTCTATTTTTGTGCCACTACCATATTATTTTGATCACTATAGCTTTGTAATGTAACTTGAAGTCCAGAATTGTGATGCCTCCAGCTTTACGTTTCTTTTTTAAGGTTGCTTTGGCTATTTGGGATCTTTTGGAGTTCCATACAAATATTGGGATTGTTTGTTCTAGCTCTGTGAAAAATGCTGGTGGTATTTTGAAAGAGATTGATTAAATGTGTAAATTGCTTTGGGTAGTATAGACAGTTTAACAATATTTGTTCTTCCAATCCATGAGCATGGAATGTTTTTCCATTTCTTTGTATCATCAGTTTCTTTCATCAGTGTTTTATAATTTTCAGAGTACAGGTCTTTCACCTCTTTGTTTCGGTTTATCCCTATGTATCTTATGGTTTTTGCTGCAGTTGTAAATGGGATCGATTCCATAATTTCTCTTTGGGCTACTTCATTATTGGTGTATAGAAATGCAACAGATTTCTGTACATTGATTTTTTTTATTTAAAAAAAAATTTTTTTTTAACATTTATTTATTTTTGAGACAGAGATAGAGCATGAACAGGGGAGGGTCAGAGAGAGAGGGAGACACAGAATCTGAAACAGGCTCCAGGCTCTGAGCCATCAGCTCAGAGCCCGATGCGGGGCTCGAACCCACGGACTGCGAGATCATGACCTGAGCCGAAGTCGGACGCTCAACTGACTGAGCCACCCAGGGGCCCCTGTACGTTGATTTTTGTATGCTGCAACTTTACTGAATTTATCAGTTGTAGCAGTTTTTGGTGGAGTCTTTGGGTTTTCTACATACAGTATCATGTTATTTGCAAATAGTGAATGTTTGACTTCTTCCTTGCTGATTTGGATGCCTTTTATTTCTTTGTGTTGTCTGATTGGTATAGCTAGACTTCCAGTACTATGTTAAATAACACAGGTGAGGATAGATATCCTTCTCTTGTTTCTGAACATAGAGAAAAGCTCTTACTTTTTCCCCATTGAGGATGATACCAGCTGTGGGTTTTGCATCTATGGCCTTTATTATGTTGTGGTATATTCCCTGTAAACTTACCTTGTTGAGGGTTTTTATCATGAATGGATGTTGTACTTTTTCAAATGTCTTCTCTGCATCTATTGAAAAGATCATATGGTTCTTATCCTTTCTTTTATTACTGTGGTGCATTACATCGATTGATTTGCAAATGTTGAACCACCCTTGGAGCCTAGGAATAAATCCCACTTGATGATTCTTTTAATGTATTTTTTTATTTGGTTTGCTGGTATTTTGTTGAGAATTTTTGCATTCATGTTCATCAGGGATATTGGCCTATAGTTCTCTTTTTTAGTGGTGTCTTTTTCTGCTTTTGGTGTCAGGGTAATGCTGGCCTCATAGAATGAATTGGGAAGTTTTCCTTCCTTTTCTGGTTTTTTTTTTTTTTTTTTTTTTTTGGGGAATAGTTTGAGAAGAATAGGTTTTAACTCTCCTTTTTAAAAAAAATTTTTTTTAATGTTTTATTTATTTTTGAGAGAGAGAGAGAGAGAGGGAGGGAGGGAGAGGCAGAAAGAGAGGGAGACACAGAATCTGAAGCAGGCTCCTGGCTCTTAGCTGTCAGCAGAGAGCCTGATGCGGGGCTTGAACTCGTGAACTATGAGATCATGACCTGAGCCGAAGTTGGAAGCTTAACCACCTGAGCCACCCAGGCGCCCCGGTATTAACTCTTCTTTAAATGTTTGGTAGAATTTGCCTGTGAAGCCATCTGGCCCTGGAGTTTGTGTCTTGGGAGATTTTTGAATACTGATTCAGTTTCTTTGCTGGATATCAGTCTGTTCAAGTTTTCTATTTCTTCCTGTTTCCATTTGGTGGTTAATATGTTCCTAGGAATTTATCCATTTCTTCCAGGTTGTCTTATAATTGTACTTTTGTGGTGTTCTTATTTCTCCTCTATGATTTGCGATTTTTTAAAATTTGGGCCCTCTTTTCTTTTTGATAAATCTGGCTAGAGTTTTATCAACTTTATTGATTTTTTTTTTTTTTTCCAAAGAACCAGCTCATGGTTTCATTGACCCATTCTATTGTTTTGTTTTTGTTTCTTTTTTTAGTTTCTGTATCATTTATTTCTGCTCTAATATTTATTATTTCCTTCCTTCTCCTGACTTTAGGCTTCCTTTTTTTTTTTTTTTTTTTCTTTTTCTAGTCACTTTTGGTGTAAGGTTAGGTTGTTTGAGATTTTTCTTGCTTCCTGAAGTTGGCTTGTATTGCTGTATACTTCCCTCTTATGGCCACTTTTGCTGCATCCTAAAGATTTTCGACTGTTTAATTTTCATTTGTTTTACTGTATTTTGTTTTTATTTCTTTGATTTCTTGGTTGACCCATTCATGTTTTTAGTAGGATGTTCTTTAACCTCTATGTATTTGTGGTCTTTCTAAATTTTTCATGTGGTTGACTTTTAGTTTCATAACATTGTGGTCAGATAAGATACATGGTATGCTCTCAATCTTTGTGAATTTCTTGGGGCCTGTTTTGTGATCTAATATGTGATCTTTTCTGGAGAATATTCCATGTGCACTTGAAAAGAATGGGTATTCTGATATAGGATGGAATGTTCTGAATGTATTTGTTAAGTCCATCTGGTCCAGTGTGTCATTCAAAGCCACTGTTTGCTTATTTATTGCCAATTTAGATGCTCTGTGCAGTGGTGTAAGTAGAGTGTATCCATTTCAGTAACTTTGGCTTTTACTGTGAGGGAGATGGGAAAAGAAGAAGCCCTTTTAGAGAGTTTGAAATAGGCGAGGGTTACAGCCTGGTTTATATTTTAAAAGAATCACACTGGTTGCTATCTTCAGAATAAAGTATAGGGTACTAAGGGTAGAAACAGGAAACCCAATTGGAAGACTTATTATGATACCAAGCTAAAGATGATGGTAGCTTAGACTATAGTGGTAGCATGGAAGGTTGTGAGAACTGGTTGGATTCTGGATATATTTTAAGGTCAAGCTGATGGGATTTATTGACAAATTAAAGTGGAGTGTGAGATTGAGGAGGGTGAAGGGTGACTCCAATGATGATTCCAGGAATTTGGCTTGAGCAACTGAAAAGAGCTGCTATTAACGAAGACGGATAAGACTGTAGGAAGAGCAAGTTTTGGAGAGAAATATCAGTAACTTGGTTCTGGATGAGTTAACTTTGGCATACCTATGAGATTAGTGTTTTTTGGAGTATCAAAGTTGATGGAGGACTAGTTGATGGAGGACTAGTTTATTTCCTCTTAGTATGTCACAGATACAGTTGAATAAAAATGAATTACTAAAAAAATAAAATTAATGAAAACAATATTCATGGCCAGATTTTTTATTATTAAAGCCAGCAAACATAGTATTACTCTGTCAAATTTCTAAACACCTGAACCTCAACAGTAATAAACAGTTCACGAACTACACTTTGACTTGCATTGTTTTAAATGTCAAATAGAGATGTTGAATAAACAGTTGAATATATGAATCTTAAGTTCATGAGTTCACAGGTTTGTGGAAATATATATTTGGGAATCATCATCATCATATACGTGAGACTGGATGAAATTACCAAGTGATGGAATAGAGATAGACAAGATGTCCAAAGACTGAGCCAAGGGTTTCATTGTTACTAGTATAGGCAGTGATTATGATTTCCTTGGGAATAAGAGTAAGTAGCTAGTAATAGTAGAAAAACCAGGAGAGTGTGATACCTGTGGGCCAAATGAGCAGGAGGAACTGTTTAAGTGCTGCTAGTCGCAGACCTACTGCTAGTAGGTCATGAGATGAAAAATGGGAATTGACCTTTGGATTAAGAGATCAGAAGGCAGGTGACCTTGAAAAGGACAGTTTCATTGGAATTGTGGGGACAAGACTGATTGAGGTATTTTCAAGAGAGAACAGGAAGAGGAGACCTAGAGATAGCAAGTATACAAGTCTTTCAAGAATTTTTGCTGTAAAGGAGAGCAGAGATGGAAGTATTGTTTCTTTGAAATTAGGAGATCTAACAATATGCTTGTATACTGATAGGAATGATCAACTGAGAAAGAAAAATTGTTAATAGAGCAGAGACAAGAGTATAGCTAGTATGATCTTTGAGTAGATGAGGAAACCGATGGGATCTAGTATACAAAACTATAGGAGCTGATCTCAGTTAAAAACGCAGTTTATCCAAAACAGCAGGAGGGAAGGTGAACTATTTAGGCACAGATACAGGTGAGTAAGTAGACGTGACAGTGATATCCTGTGGGAGGTCTTTTTTGATTGCTCAATTTTTGTCCTGTCATCAGGCAAGAATGAGGATGGGAGGAAATGTTGGATGGAAGTTTGATCAAAAAGGAGAGAAGAGGATATAGTTTTCTAGAAGAATGGGGAAAGTGAATGGATTAGGGAATATGAAATGATTTTCAGATAGCACTAAAGGCCCTCTCAAGTGAGGGATTATGAGTTTAAAGTGAAACCAATAAGAATGGTTGGTATTTTCTTCCATTCACCTATGTGGGTACAGGCTTAGATTTGGTTGGAAAGTGGGATATATTCAGTGGTGGAGTTTAGTCAGAGGACTATGATATGAGAGTGGAGTGAGGGTAAAGTGTAAGCAATGAAAAAATGATAGGATCAGTGGATTACAAATCCTGGTAGAATTTGTTTAATTAATCACATATCCCTTTCTATGATTGATTATTTTTCAAAGTCCCGGCAAATTGGTCAGTGTTAGGCAAATAAATAATAGTTTCATTTATACATGTTACCTAAAAAGTATGTCAACTATCTTTTATTCATCTGTTAACTATTTATATTAAAGAATTATTTTTCTTTTACATTTCTAAGACTGTGACCCATTTTTTGGTGGGGGGGGGGAGCAAAGAGGACATGTGTTTTAAGTTATATACAGGTAATATTAGGTTAGTCTTTCCTTGGCTTAATGTGATTCCAGATTCCAAAGAGAAATGATTAATCTTAACTTTTAATCATGATCACTGGTTATCCCTGTACTCTGAGGTTTCTCATATTCAAAGAAAACTCTCTTACTAAGCTACTGGAAAAGTTTACAAGAGGATTTAATATAAGTTTAAATTTATAATCATGCTTTTGAGGTTGTTGTTGTCAATAATAGAGCTAGTTTAAGGATAGGTGCTCAGTTGGTTGAAGTCCTGAGTCTTGATTTCGGCTCAGGTCATGATCCCAGGATTGTGGAATGGAGCCCTGTGTTGGGTATTCTGATATTTTAATAGGCATTTATAGAGGCTTTACTCAAGTGCATGACTGATTTCTCTGGAATACTATCATTCTACTTTTGTTTCTATTCTTTATCTATCTGTTGAATATTATCTTATTACTACCTCTGTCTGCCACATACAAAACTGCAACTTTGGTGTTATGTGGAGAAACTGAGGCTCAGAGCAGTTCAGAATAAGTTTTTAAGGCTCAAGGAAGTTTTTCAAAATGTTTCGTTGACTTTTTATTAATTCTTAGGCTACTGCAGTTTTATTAAAGTGATAGAAATCT
The DNA here is from genome assembly GCF_023721935.1 of Panthera uncia. Lineage (NCBI taxonomy): Eukaryota > Metazoa > Chordata > Mammalia > Carnivora > Felidae > Panthera > Panthera uncia. The sequence continues at coordinate 52,587,777 of NW_026057582.1, read as the reverse complement.
TGGTATAGAAGAGGAAAAATAATTATTCCTTTTTGGCTGTTAGTTGAGCCCCCAGTAATAAAAGGCAGCTTAACAAGAGAAAAACAAATAAGTTTATTAACATATATATCTTATGTTATACATGGGAGATACTCAGGGAAAATCAGTAACTCCCTAAGGTGGCTTAGAATTCAGACTTAAATACCATCTTTAAAAAAATTTTTTTTTTTTAATGTTCGTTTATTTTTGAAAGAGAGAGAGAGGGTGCAAGTGCAAGTGGGGACGGGGTGGCAGAGAGAGAGGGAGACACAGAATCCAAAGCAGGCTTCGGGCTCTGAGCTGTCAGCACAGAGCCCGACACTGGCTCCAACCCATGAACCAGGAGATCATGACCTGAGTGGAAGTCAGATGCTCAACCGACTGAGCCACCCAGCTGCCCCTTAAATACCATCTTAAAAGAGAAAGGAGAGGAGGGACATAGGCTCCTAAGTAGAAATTAATTGATTTTTAGGAAAGATGAATAGGCCCTTAGAAGAAAAATGGGAGGTGTGATAATTTGTAATCAAGTTTGTCTAAGTGCAGGAATAACTTTTAGTTGCCTCTCCTTGTGATGAGTCAGTTTTTTCTGGTTGATGAAAATCTCAGGGGAGGGGATTTATGACAGTTGAGTTCCTTTTGGAGAATCTGTTTTTGGACAGATAAGGGGAGAGGAAGCCTTTCCCTGCTTTTGCTGTTTTTCAAGTGTCTACAGTTCAATATTGTCAATATGTCAAAGCAACATATTTCGGGGCAGTATGTCCTAGACTCCCACAGTCATATTTTGGGGTGGCGTATTCTGCTACCCTTCATTAGAATGGCAGTATAAAAGGTAAGATAGGAGTTTTAGGAGTAATAAAAGTTTTTACTTTAGATACACCAAAAAATAAATATAAGTCTAGGATATGATTAAGCAGCAGTAATTGCTCTGGGCCATTTACCTGCCCATGGCTCTTTTAGTGATGCTAAATAATATCAGGGATTTCTTATTTATGTGTAAATGATTAGCAAACACTTTTGCCATCACAACCGTTATGTAACCAAAGCATTAGGACTGCTCTTTGCATTTTACCACAATCTGTTTTGGTTTATATTGCCATTTTGCCACTTCTTATTCCATGGTATTCTGGATTCTGATTTATAATCCAATTTCACCATTTTGGGGTGAGTGGAAAAGTATGTTTTGACCTACAAGTCTCTTATGTTTGTATCTGGTTATTTTTAAATCATTCTTATTTTAGGTTGTGAAACAGTTTCGTAGTGGTGGTTATAATACATTGGTTTCTACTTGTGTTGGTGAAGAAGGTTTGGATATAGGAGAAGTTGATCTTATAATATGTTTTGATGCCCAGAAGAGCCCAATTCGTCTTATACAACGAATGGGTAGAACTGGCCGCAAACGTCAAGGCAGAATTGTTGTTATCCTTGCTGAAGGACGAGAAGAACGTGTAAGTAGACTTTCAGAAACGAGATTTGATACTTGAAATTTGAGAAATAAAGCCTAAGACAAATATCAATCTGTTAACATTCAAAGTGGAAACAATCTGTAGGAAATTGTGGTTGATTTTTCCCCCCCACTTTGTAGTAGATTCTGACTATTTATTTTCTTGTAATTGGGAGAATTCTTAACTGGATTCAGTCTCTAATTTTTATCCATATTGAAGAAACACATTTTCTGTACTTCAGTACCAACTTAGAGACACCAAAAAAAAAAATCACTATTTTTGTATTATTTTGTTTTACTATTTCCCTGTGCTTCTAAGGCTTGTTTTTTATTTTTAGTTTTTTCTTTTAAAGTGATAAGAGACTTGAATTACATCACTCAAGATTATAGTAAAGTATGAATGTATCTTGCTATAATGTTGAGTAACTTTTGTAACTCAATGGGATTATTTCCTTGGCCCAATATGTCGTTTCATATAGATTTTTCGTTAATTATAGTAGTTTTAAAAAAGTGATTTAAAATGTTTAATAGACCCTTTAAAATTCATCCTGAAAAATGAATTTCTCCCCAGATACTTTTCATGTGATTATAGCATGTTATGTAACATTCTTTTGATCTATAAAATGATCTCAATAAATGAAATATCTGGCAGCTTATAAAATCTGTGTACTATCAATAAATGGATTAGGTTATAATTATGTTACCTCAGGCAAACCACTTAACTTCTGTGTTCAGTTGTTAGTTTTCTTATCTGTAAACTAGTCATAATTGCCCATGTTTAATGAGCACTTGCTCTCCTGGACACTCTTCTAAGTGCTTCAGATACATTTTCTCATTTAAATGATATACAGTGTACAGTAAAGAAAGTTGAGGTGTAGAAAGATGAAGTAACAAGCTGGAATAAGGGAATAGTATTTTTAAAAAAAGCAATTTACACTTACATATAAATATTTGCCTTATTCAAAAATGGCAAGATCCTAAATAATAGATTTCCTTTTTGCAATATAGTTATGAAGGTAGGCTTTTACAATACTAGATTTTGAACTGATTTTTTGAAAAATTTTTTTAATGTTTATTTATTTTTGACAGAGAGAGAGAGAGAGAGAGAGCGCAAGCATGAGTGGGGGAGGGGCAGAGAGAGAGGGAGACACAGAATCCAAAGCAGGCTCCAGGCTCTGAGCTGTCAGCACAGAGCCTGACACGGGGCTTGAACTCACAGACTGCGAAATCATGACCTGAGCCAAAGTCGGACGCTCAACCGACTGAGCCACCCAGGCGCCCCTGAACTGATTTTCAAGAGTTAATTGAACTGGCCTCAAATTCAAGATAGATATTCTCAGTATTTAAGTGGATCAGAGTTTAATTTACTGTTTATAACAAATCCAAACTTCTTGTCATGGCTAGATGATTATTATAGAAATAATGTAATTTGACATTTGTCTTTGCAGACTTATAATCAAAGTCAGTGCAACAAAAGAAGTATTTATAAAGCTATTTCAGGTAACAAGCAAGTTCTTCATTTTTACCAAGGAAGTCCACGAATGGTGCCTGATGGAATCAATCCAGAATTACATAAAATGTTCATCACATGTGGTGTCTATGAACCAGAGAAGCCTTCTCGGAACTTGCAGCGGAAGTCCTCTATCTTTTCCTATAAGAATGGTGAGTAAAAAACTTTGCATTTGAACCATGCATTTTTTTCCCCCTGTTGTTAGTTAACAGGCCATATGTTGATATATTTTCTTTTTGAGAAACTCAGTGTATATTTTAGGATGTTATGAGTGTTGAAGAGGATAAGAGATTATTCACGTGACAAAGGGAAGGAGACAGTGACAGAATAGTGATAGAAACTCAGTGTTGGGAAGATTAAAAATGGCCTATCAACTCAGAGAATCATCTTTACAAAATATAGAAAAGGAAGGAAACAGTTTTATTATTGAATAGAGATTGAATCAGATTTTAGTGTGCATTCGTAGACAATCCACTAAGGTAATACAAAACAGAAATTCTACCCTATACATCCCTTCAGGTAGTTACAATTGTTTACATACATATTCTCAAGATTAATTGTAATTTATCCTCACATAAGAGGATAGCACCTTTTTCTATATATTCTTTCATAGTTCATCTTCAATTCACCTGGTAATTAAGGTAGCCATTTGTGGTAGGTTTAGTGCCTTTATTCAAAGAAATAAGACTTCTTTTATCTGTGCAAATAGATAGTGAAGAGAATGGTGCCTAGGGCTAAACTTCCCTGGTAACTAGGAGAGAGAGTCACTATCTTCCTTGATGTTTCAGAGAGAGTTCCTACATCCTTAGGGAAACCTCTATGGTTGAAATGCTAACTAGAGGCTTGCTCAGACTTTACAGAGATTCACATAAAATACCAAAGAGTTAAAAGATTTATAAACATTAGGGATCTCTGGAATTATTTTAAGAAAAGGAAGGGGAAGGGGGGCTCCTGACTGGCTTAGTGGGTAGAGCACCTGACTCTACATCTTAGGGTTGTGAGTTCAAGCTCCACATTGGGCAAGGAACCTATTTAAAAAAAGAAAGTTAAAAAAATAAATAAAAGATAAGGAAGGGAAATGGTTTCTTTCCCTTTCTGCAAAAGAGATTTTTTTTTTTTATTTTTAAATTTACTCTTATATGAGATAGTGGCCAAGTTAGACCAAGTTCCTGGTGATACTGAGTCAGTGAGAAACAAATACTTTGGTGCCAGGGAGCATATCTAGTAATGAGAGTTGGTAGTTTAAGAACTGCAGAGATTTTGGTGATATCAAGAAAATATCTTGAAATGTTAACACTATGAAGAAGAGAAACTGAAAATTTTTTGTTTTAAATTTTGCTTAATCTTTAACTAGAGCTTTTAAAGAATCATAAAATCATATAGTTATATTTTAACATTTGGAAGGAACCTTGGGGATCATCTGGTCAAATTACCTATCAAGATAGGAGGTATTTCTGCAGCTATTTTTAAAAAATATTTTAAGAAGGAGGTCATATTAGCTTTAGTCACTATGTTATATAGCAGATCTATAAAATGTATTCATCTTATACAACTGGAACTTTAGATGTTTTGAGCAAGAACTCCCAATTTTTCCCTCCACCCAGCCCCTGGCAACACCATTCTGTTCTCTGATTGTGTTATTTTAGATAATATTATATCGATAGTCTAATCATGCGGTACCTGTGCTTCGGTGATTGGCTTATTTCCCTTACCATAATTTCCTATAGGTTCATTCATGTTGTAGCAAATGGTAGGATTTTTTTTTTTTTTTTTTTTTTTGAGGGTTGTACAGGGGCAGAGGGAGAGAATCTTAAGCTCCACACCCAGCTCAGAGCCCAATATGGGGCTTGATCTCATGATCATGAGATTATGACCTGAGCCGAAATCAGGAGTTGGATACTTAACTGACTGAGCCACCCAGGTGCCCCAGTTAGGATTTCTTTTTTAAGGTTAAATAATATTCCATTGTTTGTACATACCACATTTTCTCCATTCATCTGTCAGTGGACATTTGGATTGCTTACATCTCTTACATATAGTGAATACTGCTACAGTGTACATGGGGTGCATGTATCTCTTTGATTTCAGTTCTTTTGAGTATGTACCCAGAAGTGGAATTGCTGGATCCTATGGTAGTTCTATTTTTAATTTTTTGAGGAACCTCCATGCTGTTTTCTCTAACAGCTGTACCACTCTATGATGCCACCAACAGTATACTGGGATTCAAATTTCTCCATATCCTCACCAACACTTGTTATGTTTCAACGTTCTGATTGTAGCCCTCCTAACAGCTGGGAGATGATGTTTCTTTGTGGTTTTGATCTGCATTCAGTATTCTTGTTAAATGCATATTCAGTCTCAGCTTGAATATCTTTTAATCTAGAAATTCTATTTCTTTATAAAGGTTCTTCCCTATGTAGAAGCCCTATACAGAAGAAGTTTCTTTCATATGTTGAAAAATGTCTTTGTACCTTCTTCTCATTGATTTAGTGTTATCTTCTAGATACAAGGAATGGTTTTGATCCTTTGTGTACTTAAGTAGCAGTTCTTTATATATTTGAAGACGATACCTCTCAAATTTAACTGTCAGTTCCACTGATTTTCATACCATGAAGTTTCAAGATCCTTTCCCCCCTAGTCCGTTGCTTTGGATTCACTTTATTAATGTTCTTTCCATTAACTCAGAGCTGTTAACCAGTGTTATTGCTAATTATTAGTAACAGCTAATAAATCAGCTGTTATTGGATATGTTTATTAAACCTCAGACAAATCTACTTAATAGGAATATACCTGTCATTCACAATACTTTGCCAGACCTTTGGCTAAAGAAAAAAGATAGTATGTATAGTTGATCCATGAACAACACTGGTCTAACTGTAGTTTTTTTTAGTAAATATAGCTCAATACTGTAAATGTATTTTCTTTTATGGTTTTCTTAATATTTTTCTACATTTATTATAAGAATATAGTAAATAATACATAAAACATAGAAAGCATATATGTTAATCGACTATTTATGTTATCAGTAAGGCTTCCAAACAACAGTAGGCTATTAGTAGTTAAGTTTTAGGGGAGCCAAAAGTTAAGTGCCCGTTTTTAGCTGGGGCATAACCTAACCCCTGAATTATTTAGGAGTCAATGGTATTTTGGATTGTTTTGAATTTATTTAACTAATAATAGCATCAAAACTTGATTAACTTGGCATTAATTATTCTCAGTGATAATTGTATTTTTGTAAATGTGAAAATAAACCATATGTTTAATAATTGGTTCTAAAATGTAACTAGACATGGATGACAAATTTCTTTTGTAAAATTCTAGAACCTTTTTTTTAGAACCTATTTTTAAAAATAATAGCTCATGTTCATGTTTCTATGCTTTTTTCCCCATTCTCCCTGATTTTTCTTTTTTAAAAAAAAAATTTTTTTTAATGTTTGTTTATTTCTGAGACAGAGCATGAGTGGGGGAGGGGTAGAGAGCGAGGGAGACACAGAATCAGAAGCAGGCTCCAGGCTCTGAGCTGTCAGCACAGAGCCAGATGCGGGCTCGAACTCACAAATCGTGAGATCATGACCTGAGCCGAAGTCGGACGCTCAACCGACTGAACCACCCAGGCGCCCCTTCCTGATTTTTCAAGTGTCAGTGATTCATCTTGCTAAGATTGTCTGTATAAATGTAATCTTCTGTATATTAGTATACAATTCATCTGGGCTTAGAGATCTGAACTTATTTAAAGTGACTAAAAGATAGGCATGCCTTCCAATTTTAAGAGTCTGAGAGCCTCAAATTGTTAGATCTCAAAGGGACCTGAAAATTTAAACCTGTTATTTAACAAAAGCTTTTTTTTTTTTTTAAAGTTTGTAATTTGTTTATTTTGAGAGAGAGAGAAAGCATGAGTTGGGGAGGGGCAGAGAAAGAGACAGAATTCCAAGTAAGTTCTGTGCTGCCAGCACAGAGCCTAACACAGGCTCAAACCCATGAACCATGTGATCCTGACCCCAGCCAAAGTGGGACGCTTAACCAACTGAACCACCCAGGTGCCTTCAAAAGCTTGTTATACAGTATTTGGGAATAGCTAAGACAGAAGTTGTCTGATTCCTAATTCAGTAGACTTTCTGATTGTTTTCTGTCCTCATTGGTATTGGACCAGAGTTTGTTCTTTATACTGTTTATCCTTTCCAGTTTGCTGATTATTTTCCTTTGTAGAGGTTATGGAAGTCAGAAAGGGTTAATTTAGTATACCTTCAAAAAAAATTTTTTTTTAGTTTATTTTGAGAGAGACAGTGAGCAAGTGCATGCACAGGCAGGGGAGAGGCAGAGACAAAAAGAGTGACAGAATCCCAAGCAGGCTCTGCGCTATCAGTGCAGAGCCCCATGCAGAGCTTGAACTCATGAACCCTGAGATGATGACCTGAGCCAAGATCAAGAGTTGGACGCTTAACCGACTATGCCACCTAGGTGCCCTAATTTGGTATACTTTTTAAAAAAAGTGTATTATTTCACTTTCTGAAGCAGGTCTTTTCTGTTTACCTCCACGTCCCCCCCTCATTTAAGACTTAAAGCTAAAAATGCTTTTTAGACTTGACATCTTCCCCTACTCCCAACCAAATGTCAGATAATCTTTCAGATGACAATGATAGAGTCATACCAGTTTTCATTGGTAAGTTTTTTGACTCTTTTGTGCCAGATCTTAGACAACAACATGGAGAGAGTCCAAAACGAACCAAGATTGAGAGCCTAGCTGCCTGGCTCTGTTATATTAACAAAGTCATTATGGAAGGTTAGCTTCTGGACAGGAGACTGTACTAGTACTTTCAAAGAGGTGAGAGAAAGTTAGAAGATCTATAGAAGCAGGAAGTGACAACCAAATGATTATGTGAAGAATACTGGTTTTGAGGAAGAGAATCAGTCATTTAGCAAACATAAATAGATATAAACAGAGAGTTTGAGTTGATGTTGTGTATTTTGTGTTTGCCTAGCAGATTTTTAAAAACTTCTTTTCAATTCTTTTTTCAACTTGTAGGAATGAAGCAAAGTAATTCAAAGAAAGATTGGTACCTATCAGCAGAAGAATTTAAATTATGGAACAAACTTTATAGGTTAAGAGACAGTGATGAAATTAAGGAAATAACATTGCCTCAAGTTCAGTTTTTATCTTTAGAAAATGAGGAAGACAGACCAGTAAGTTGAACATGTTTTCAGATGCTCTTTAGAGTGATAATGCAATGGCTTTGGGAGTGGAGAGGAATGTGTATGTTTAGAATGTCAGCTTACTTAAAAAATTAAGAATGTAAACAGTTTAAAAAGAATATTAAAGTCTAAGTTTGTAGAACTAATTTCTTTATATTCTTTATTGTGTATATATTTTTATTTCACTGTAGTGTATTTACATAATGTCTGCATTTTTCCAATTACTTTCTACTATATGAGCATTTCCATAGGCATAATTTCCATGGTTGTTATGTTACTCTGTAGTATACCATAGTTTGCTTCACTACTTATTTTCCTGTTGTGTTTTTGGAGTTCTTTTTAATATGTTACTAACAAAATCATGCTGTCATGAGTATCCTTGTACACTTTTTTGAAACTATGTAAAACTTTTTTTTTTTTTTTAAGTTATTTTGAGAGAGAGAGAGAGAGAAATAGTATGGGAGTGAGGGAGGCACAGAGAGAGAGGGGGGGAGGCAGGGGGCAGAGAGGAGAAGGAGAGAATTCCAAGCAGGCTATGTGCTGTCAGTCGGAGCCTGATGCAGGGCTCAAACTCATGAACTGTTATTTTATTTTTCTTTATTCTCCTGAGTTTTTAGTTCAAAATACCCAAATCAATTGATTATTTATAGTAGGCTGATTATACTGTTTTTTTAAATAAGTTTATGAAATCTGAGTATGTATATTTATCATTTTTTTGCTATTTTTTAAATCATTATTCAAGACTCAAGACCCAGCCATTGGAATTCATCAACTCTCTCTATCTGATTGGAGAGTATGGCAGGATCATCCTTTTCCTACGTATCAAGTGGACCATTCAGATCGTTGCCACCATTTTATAAGCATTATGCAAATGATAGAAGGAATGAGACATGAAGAGGTAGAGTTTGTTGTAACTTTTTCTTACTGATATGATGGTGAAACTAGAATACTTGATATTTATTCTTCTTAATTTGAAGTTACAAGAAACGAGTGTTTAATATAAATAATGATAGAATATTTTGGTTTCTTATAAAGTTCCTAGTGATCTTAATAGGGAACCAGTTTTCTGCCTTAGGTGAGTTAGTAGACTTAATTAGAAGAATATCATCTAAAATACAGATAAACCAGAGTAAAAATTTAATATACTAATGATTTATATAAACTGTTAGTAAAGCTAGTTTAGGATTCTTGTTAGAATGGGATTTATTGAAATATTCTCCATCACATAGGTCATTTGGTGTATGTCTCTTTGATCCTGGTAGTAGTTTAGAGAATTATTGATTACTTGAGCAGTTTCTTGATTTTCTTCCTTGAGAGAATCAGAATGATGAACCTACTATAAGTATGAAATCCAAAATGTCTGGGTTAGAATTCTAACTCTACATCTTATTACTCATGTATCTATAAATTACTTAACCTCTCTGGACCTCAGTTTCATCTGTAAAATGGGGATAACAATAATACTTTCTTCATAGGGTTGTGAGGATTAAATGAGTTAATATGTGTAAAGCACTTAGAATAGTAACTGGCAGACTCAATAGATTGTAGCTGCTATTTGTATTATTAGCTAGTGTTCATGAATACATATAGAAAGTAATTATTTGTGGATCCCATAAAATCTGCACTTGTATATGTCCACCTCTATCCCAGGCCCAGTTATACATCATTTGGCTAAATGAAATACTCTGTCTGTGGGAAGCATAGACACCAGCAGGGAGACAAACATTCTCAAATGAATACTTAGTGTACTTATTATACAAAAAAATTAGTTAATTGCTCAGTCCCTGAATAGTAGAGGAATCCTGACTAAAGTAGCCACTCAGGAGGAAGAGGGAAGTGTGGGTCAGAAATGGGGGGTGGGGGGGGTGGGAGGGGGACTATTGTTTTAGATTTAGAGATAAATAAGACAAATTCACTCTAAGAGTTCTTGATTGGGAAATTTGTTAAAAATAGTATATTCCAGCCTACAGCCTAATAGATGTACCGGTACATCTATTTCAGATGCTCTAAAAGCTGTTCTTAGTTTACCTTTATCAAGAGAGTAAATTTAACATACATATATGTGGTTTGCATTTATATACATTAATTACTTAAATATCGTTTTTTTTAGGAAATTAGAATAGTTGCTCAACTAAATGTTAGAAGTGAAAAACTTAGTGTTTATAATCTTATGTGTTTATTAAATTTGTTCTTTCTGCAAACAGTTATTGTGGGTCTTCCATGTATTAAATTTTGAGGATGCAAAAATATTGACTGATTAAAGATAATTTATGATAATTATACAGTAGTGTCATTTATAATTTTGTTTGATTTATTAGAATAATTTTTAAGTTATAAGAGAAAATTATTTGAATAATGTAATACTGTTTGGAAAATAACATAAAGTAAACTCGTTTAGTATTGGCTCTTTTGTTTTCTTGTGACTTTTTCATTTTCCGATTTCCTAGGGAAAATGCAGCTATGAATCAGAAATTATATCTTATTTACAAATGGAAGATGTTAGTTCAACATTTCGTGCTTCCAAGAATGGATACAATCCTCTTGCCAATGGCACCTTTACTAGTAACAAGAAATCATCATTTTCAAGGAATATAAGTCAAGACAGTTCATTCTCAGTGGCAGAATCTGATGAAGAATGTGCTGAAATTTTTAAACAAACTCAAATCAAACCTATTAAAATTGCTTCTTTAAAGAAAAAATCTTCTAAAGAATTGAAAAAAGATCAGCCTAAAAAAGAAAATAATGATGTTGTTATGGATTCTTTAGATACTGATGGCGGTGCTACTGTTGAAAATATTTTTCAGGTAGACGTACTAAATGATAAAAGGGCCTCAGATATAGATGAAGTTGCTGCTGCCGTATGTGCTGTCAGTGAAAATGTTGTTCATCAGCCACGTGGATTGATGGAAGGTCAATTCATAAATAAATCTAGTTCATTTGTAGGAAATTTTTTAGATTCTGGTTATAGCAGTTTCATTGATGAGAAATATGTTTCATCTAGCTTATTTCTTCCATTTGAGGAAGAACTTTGTATAACTAGAATAGATGACAGATTTTATAATTGTCATTCATTAACGGAAGAGGTACTAGTTAATGTAGAGAGATTTTTGTCTCATTCTCCTCCACCTCTCATTGGACTCTCAAATTTGGAATATGAAATTGCTAAGGGTTCTGAACTTGATAATTTGCCTTTCCTACCCTGCACTGAGTATTTACAGAATGATAAATCTACCCGTATGATGTCATATTCACCTGTAAATTCTCAACAGGATTTAGAATTGAATTCGCTTAAATCTATTAATCATGCTTTTGCAAAAAGTTGCTTTTATAGTGCAACTAATGATAAAATTTCTGATGACCCAAGCTTCAATGACTATGTTGATGAAGTACATAAAGATAATATAAATGAAAATTTAGTATCCAGCAGTCATATTCAAATAAACATAGGCCCTCCAAAGTATTTAGTTGAAAAGAAAAATTATAGGGATAGCAATGGCCTCCCAATACTGCTCACTGATCAGGATGAGAGTTTACCACTATTCAAAGATGTTAATACAGAGTTTAATGATGTGAGCCTTTCTCCCTCAAACAATAAATATAAATTTTCTTGTGTGCCAGACAAACCTGCTGTAAGTGAAATGGCACCTGTCTCTCAGTTCTTAATTTCTGATGAACTTTTGTTAGACAATGATTCTGAACCCCAAGATCAAATTATCTGTGATACTAATAGTTGGAAATCTCATCAAGATTTGAGAGGTGTGCATGAGGAAAACCTGAAGAGTGATGAATATGTTTTTGACTGCTCTAAGGATTTATTCTCTGTTACTTTTGATTTAGGATTTTGTAGTCCAGATTCTGATGATGAAATATTAGAACATGCATCAGATATAAATAATAAGTTTTTAGATCTATCTGAAAGGTGTTTAGATATTAAGGAGATAAGTGATGCAAATTATGCTTCAAATCAAGCAGTAATACCACAAAATCATGTTGCTAGTTCTACGAGTAGAACCATTACTCTCCCATCAAGTGAAGATAAGTGGAGTCCAAATTTTGCACAATTTCCACTGAGTGCAGCAAAAAATAAAGAATTTATGTCTCCTGGTTATTCTCAATTTTCTTTGCCAGTAGGAGAAAAAGTTGTGAGTACACCACTTTCTGAATCAAACACATTGAACTCATTTTCTAAGAGAAAGGAAATGCCTAGGACACCAGATTCTAATAAGGGAAAAGTAGATCTACAAAGTTTCAAAGAAATATTGAATGCAACTTTTGATGATTCAGGACTTTCTGTAGAAAAGGCTAAAAGCAGGGAGCAAATCCGTCTTCGTCAATCCCGTCATCTTGCTGAAGGTAAGATTCCATCTTAATAAAGCACATAAATCTTGCTAGAATAATTTACATAAGCTTCTGTAATTTTTCAAAATGTAATTTTTCAATATTTGGTGTATTGAATGAGGTCATTGATGTATATGTATTTCTTAAGTTGATGCTTACTAATAAAAGATGTATTTTATCTGCATATATTTATGGCATGCATGCCATGGGAAAGGTATTCCTGCCCTTTGGCCCCTGCCCCTTGGCTGGAAAACCCAAACAATTGTGTGACATATACATTTGAAAAGATCATAGTAAATTGTGGAAATAACTACCAAATAAATAATAAGATAGTGGATATTTAGGAGGTTCAGAAGATGACAGAATTGTGGACTGGGTTAGATTGGTAATGTAGATTTCTTAATGTAGATTTTCATTTTGACTCTTCAGGAATATTTACAATTTGAATATGTTGAAAATAATAGGGAATTTGGTTATAAAATGAAAACAAAGGGAAAAGGAAGTGTAAGATTTGGAGGGAACAGTATAAAGTAGATGATTCATATAGCAAAATAGTTGAAAAAAGTTGAGAAACAAGACTGTATTTGGAGGACTGAGATAAGACCACAGAAGTTCCAGAGAAATCTCTGGCTTTCTGTGATCTAATTCTAAACACTTGTAGAACACTAGAAAATATAGTGATAGATGTTTGGTACTAAAATGACTTAGTAGTATTTAAGTACTGTGACAGAACTCAATTCTAGCTTATGTATAGATTATTGTAGCAGGCTGTAGGGTAAAATGAGTTTGCTCTGAAAATTTTTTTTACTTTCCATGTTTATTTTCTTTCTTTCTTTCTTTCTTTCTTTCTTTCTTTCTTTCTTTCTTCTTTCTTTTTTTCCTTATTTTCATACAAATCATTATTATGATTTCAGGAGTAGAATTTAGTGATTCATCCACTTATATATAACACTGGGTGCTCATCCCAGCAAGTGTCCTCCTTAATGCCCATCGTCCATTTAGCCCATTCCCCCCCCCCCCCCCCCCCCCCACTCAACACCCCACCAGCAATCTTTAGTTTGTTCTGTGTATTTAAGAGTCTCCTATGGTTTGTCTCCCTCTCTGTTTTTATCTAATTTTTGCTTCCCTTCCCTATGTTCATCTGTTTTGTTTCTTAAATTTCACATGAGTGAAATCATATGATATTTGTCTTTCACTGACTTATTTTGCTTAGCATAATACACTCTCATTCCATCCACATTATTGCAAATGAAAGATTTCATTCTTTTTGATCACTGAATAATATTCCATTGTACATATATGTATATATTATATATATACATACATACATGTACACACACCACATCATTATCCATTCATCAGTCAATGGACATTTGGGCTCTTGCCAGACTTTGGCTATTGTCCATTGTGCTGCTGTAAACATTGGGGTGCATGTGCCCCTTCAATTCAACACTGCTGTATCCTTTGGATAAATACCTAGTAATGTAATTGCTGAGTCTTAGGGTAGTTTTAATTTTTTGAGGAACCTCCATACTATTTTCCAGAGTGACTGCACCAGTTTGCATTCCCACCAGCAATGCAAAAGGGTTCTTCTTTCTCCTCATCCTCGCCAACATCTGTTGCTGTCTGAGTTGTTAATTTTAGCCATTCTGACAAGCGTGAGGTGGTATCTCCTTATGGTTTTGATTTGTATTTCCATGATAATGAGTGATGTTGAGCATCTTTTCGTGATGTCTTCTTTGGAAAAGTGTCTATTCATGTCTTTTGCCCATTTCTTCACTGGATTATTTGTCTTTTGGGTGTTGAGTTTGGTAAGTTCTTAATAGATTTTGGATACTAACCCTTTATTTGATATGTCATTTGCAAATATCTTCTCCCATTCTGTCAGTTGCCTTTTAGTTTTGCTGATTGTTTCCTTCTCTTTGCAGAAGATTTTTATCTTGATGAAGTCCCAGTAGTTCATTTTTGCTTTTATTTCCCTTGCCTCCAGAGACATGTCAAGTAAGAAGTTGCTGTGGCCGAGGTCAAAGAGGTTTTTGCCTGCTTTCTCTAGGATTTTGATGGCTTTCTGTCTTATGTTTAGGTCTTTCATCCATTTTTAGTTTATTTTTGTGTATGGTGTAAGAAAGTGCTCCAGGTTCATTCTGCTGCATATCACTGTCCAGTTTTCCCAACAGCCATTTGCTGAAGAAACTTTTTTCCATTGAATATTCTTTCCTACTTTGACAAAGATTAGATGGCCATACGTTTGTGAGTCCATTTCTGGGTTCTCTATTCTGTTCCATTGATCTGAGTGTCTGTTTTTGTGCCAGTACCATACTGGCTTGATGATTACAGTTTTGTAATACAGCTTGAAATCCAGAATTGTGATGGTTCCAGCTTTGATTTTCTTTTTCAGGATTGTTTTGGGCATTTGGGGTCTTTTCTGGTTCCATACAAATTTCGGGATTGTTTGTTCTAGTTCTGTATAGAATGCTGGTGTTCTTTAGACAGGTGATTGCATTGAATGTGTAGATTGCTTTGGGTAGTATTGACATTTTAACAATATTTGTTATTCCAATCTATGGACATGGATTGTTTTTCCATTTTTTTTTTTTATGTCTTCTTGAATTTCTTTCATAAGTTTTCTAATAGTTTTCAGTATAGATTTTTCACCTCTTTGGTTAGGTTTATTCCTAGGTATTTTATGTTTATTGGTGCATCTGTAAATGGGATTGGTTCCTTGATTTCTCTCTCTGCTGCTTTATTATTAGTGTTTAGAAATGCACCCAATTTCTGTACATTGATTTTATATCCTGTGACTTTGCTGAACTCATGGATCAGTTCTAGTAGTTTTTTGGTATAGTCTTTGGGGTTTTCCAGTATCATGTCATCTGTGAAGAGTGAAAGTTTGACTTCCTCCTTGCCGGTTTGGATGCCTTTTATTTCTTTGTGTTGTCTGATTGCTGAGGCTAGGACTTCCAACACTGTGTTGAATAACAGAGGTGAGAGTGGACACCCTTGTCATGTTCCTTATCTTAGGGGGAAAGCTCTCAGCTTTTCTCCATTGAGGATGATATTAGCTGTGGGTTTTTCTTTGGTATATGGCCTTTATGATCTTGAGGTATGTTCCTTCTATTCTGGCTTTCTTGAGGGTTTTTATCAAGAAACGATGCTGTATTTTGTCAAATGTTTTTTCTGCATCTATTGAGATGTAAATCTTTTATTATGTTATTCTCATTGGCATCAAGGACATGATTTATGAATGTTTCATTTAAGATGAAAACTTATTTAAGGTCTGGAAATATGTTTAATTTTTATTTTATTTATTTAAAAAAAAATTTTTTTTTTCAACGTTTTTTATTTATTTTTGGGACAGAGAGAGACAGAGCATGAACGGGGGAGGGTCAGAGAGAGAGGGAGACACAGAATCGGAAACAGGCTCCAGGCTCCGAGCCATCAGCCCAGAGCCTGACGCGGGGCTCGAACTCACGGACCGCGAGATCGTGACCTGGCTGAAGTCGGACGCTTAACCGACTGCGCCACCCAGGCGCCCCGAAATATGTTTAATTTTTAAAAATTAACTCTTTTGCATAGTTTTGGATATACTCTGACATTTATATTTTTACCAAGTTTATGTTACCTTTGAGCCTCCAGTATTTGCTTTTAACACTTTAATATTAAGTCTCTTAATGGGTGAGATCATTTTTCCTATCTTTATGTCAGATTTTCATTAAAACTTTTTCTAGCATTATATTTAACTACCAACTATGGGCAATTTAACGTATTTATACAAATGTTATTTTAGTTAAATATGTGGTTATTAGCAAAAGTTATCCTCTTAATTTCCTCACTGGTTCTGTTTTATTTTTCTGTTTCCTGCTGATTTTTTTGGCCAAACTTCTGAAAAACTCTTTTTAAATAATGCACCCATCAGGGGCACCTGGCTGGCTTAGTCAATTAAGTGTCTGACTCTTGATTTCAGCTTAGGTCATGATCTCATAGTTCATGAGATCAAACCCCACATCGGGGTCTTTGCTGCATTGCATGGAACCTACTTGGGATTCTCTCTCCCTCTCTCTCTGTCCCTCCCCTGCTTGCATGCTGTCTCTCAAAATAAACATTAAAAAAAAAAAAAAAAAACTAACATTAAATAATGTACCCAATCAATAAAATAGTTGTGGATGAACTTAAATCTATTGACCAGATTCATTTTTTAATAAATTTTAGATGAACAATTAACAAGCAGTGAAAGTGAAGATGATGAGATTTTCCGAAGAAAAAGTAAAAAAACAAAAGGAAATGTTTTAGAATCCCCACAGGTGAGTCAGTAATGACAACAATGTGATTATATAAAGGCTTTCTCCTCCCTATCTGCCCCGCCCCCACTTAAGTCTTTTTTTAAAACTTTTTATCTATTTATCTACTTTATCCAGGATGAGAAAAATGGGGAAGTTGCTTCCCCACTTCATGCTGTGAAAAAGCGCAGAGTTCCTCTAAACAGAGTAAGTAGATAATAGATAATGCATAGTAGTTCAAATTATTTTAGAGTAAATATTACAAGAAAAATATTTGTGTAGGTGAATGTAGGTGTATTTGATCTAATAGGTATATGGTTAACACAAGAATAGTAATTCCTATGTGATTGGAATTTCTGTTTCAAATTTATACTTCTTTAAAAACTATTCTTACTTTAGTCAGTACACTTCAGTTCACTAAATATCTGCTCTCTATCTACTGTGTAAGATGCTCAGGGTACTACTATAAGTATGATATCCTGGAATTGTCTAAAGTCACCTACAGTCTTAACAGGAGAGACAGATAAGTAAACAGATAATTTCAATATAATTCTTTAATAAGTGATAAAAAATTATAAGCCTTTAGCTTAGTCCTTAGGAGTTCTGGAATGTTTCTTGAAGATATAAATACCTTAGAGCATATATGGTAGTAAGCCAATGGAAAGGCTTGCCAAGAAAGCTAGCAGCTTAATGAATGACGCAAAGCAGGGAAATAGCATCTCTTTATTACTGGATTGTAAAGACAAAGAGTGCCAGGAAGTAAAATTGCAGAAAAATTTGGGTCAGTTTTGGAAGGCCTTATTCTTTCATTTGCTTACTGAATGGGTTTGAAAGAAGGAAAGAAAGGAGTTCAAGATGAGTCCCTGGTTTTTGGCTAGGGCTGTTTGGAATATGTTTCACAAATTTAGAGAAGGCAAAAAGATGATAAATTCAGTGTTGAGCATGTTTGAGTTTGAGGATTTTGTGGAATAGTGATGTGACAGTGGCAGGCATTGTCTGGCAGGACTGAATCTGCAGTTTAGGTAGAGGGCAAGTCTGAAGGCTAATGATGTTCATTTGTTATCAGTTTATAGCTATTTGATAACTAAAAGTTGAGATTAGGTAATATTGTGTATTTTAATTCTCTAATGCAATTTAGGAGAAACTGCAAAATTATTAAAAATGTTATCAGCTCATGTTTATTTTGTATATACTCCTATAACACTAGAAAAATTGCTTTAGCTTGCTACCTTAACTGGAATGTCTGACTGCCTCATCATGAATGAATTAAAATATTGACAATGCTGGTGATCAATCCATTTTAAAGTTTTTCCTGTTACTTGAAATTATTTTGGTAAACTTTTGATTGTTTTGATTGGTTTTATGTTGTTCTGAAGAGATATAGTGGTAGGCCTCATTGTCAAAATTTGTCATGGTTTTAGTCATTTCTTGGTTGGAAAGGGCTGTACGTTGATGACTGATTCTGAGAGTTATATTTATAGTCTTCATTAATTTTTGTACAGCCCTTTAGGATCTTCTAGAGGAGATAAATGAAAACTATAAGTATTCATCATATGCATTTGATGTATACTAAATTGAATGAAGACTATAGTAGTACCTAATTTAGTGTTTTAGTACTTAGCATCACTTAACTTTTAAATTCTTAAGTATTATGTATTTTTAACATGGCTTTGAGTTGTGAGAGTATTTTATTTTTCTAACAAAAAATGTTAGGTCAACTATTTAAAAAGAAAAAGAAAATAAAAGCAAAAACCTGTGAGAAATACATTAAAATACAATTCAATTATATTTTCTTATGCAAGACATTTTTTGAATTATTACAGTTAGAATTTTCATCTAGTGATGAGAGTGACAATTTTCACAAACAACATCCACAGTTAGAAGACTTCAGGGGTCATAACAGGAATGCAAACAGAGGCATCAAAGTCCAAAAGAAACAGAGTCACCTTAAGGTAAACTTTTTTCATTTTCATATATATATATGTATTTAAATATATATATACACACCCATATATCATATGTATTAATAATAAAAATTAGGTTTTACATTAGTAGATTTCTTGTTAAAATTTCTTTATAGGAAAAAATCCAAAAATTAAAAATATTTTCACTCTAATTTTACTTGTTTTACTGGAGTTAAAATCTCAAGGTGTGATAGTTTAGTTTCTTTTTATGTTTTGAAATTATCTTTCAGTGCTTTGTTATTTTGAATGACTGAATGAAGAAACTTTAGTGAAAATTTAAGATTCAAACTGAAAAAATACAGAGACAGAAATCTGAGTTTTAGATTATTTGTTTTTACAGTCAGTACATCATTTTTCTTATGTCTATGCGATACTCAAATCCTTGGAAAAGAATCCTCAGCACCTTTTTTTTTTTCCTTTTATGTTTATGAGAGGGAGAGAAGAGAGGGCAAGGGTGAGGGCAGGGGAGGGGCAGAGAGAGGGAGACACAGAATCTGAAGCAGGTTCCAGGCTCTGAGCGGTCAGCACAGACCCTGATGCGGGACTCGAATTCATGAACCACGAGATCACGACCTGAGCCAAAGTCAGACGCTTAACCGACTGAGCCACCCAGGCACCCCTACACCTTTTCTTTTCGTAATCAGCCTTTTTGTGGTGCAGTATTTTTCCTGGCAAAAATTAGCCAGAAGACTTGGGAAACTCTCTGCTTATTAAGAAACATCCAGCAAGCTGACATGCTGAGTTGTACTGTATTTTACTTACAGTAGAGTTATCAGAGGAAAATTTAAATAGGTGTGCTACTTTGGCATTTCTTCTTGAAGTTTTCTTTTTCTTTAAAGCATTGGCAAGAAATCCATTTTACAAAACTATTTCCAGTTATGTAAGAAAGTAAATTATTTTCTTAAGTGTGTTTCCTTGTTTTCTAATTTGTCACAGCTTGCAGCTAGAAAGTTTTTAGATGACGAAGCAGAACTTTCCCAAGGAGAGGCAGAGTATGTTTCATCAGATGAAAATGATCAGTCAGAAAATGAACAAGATTCCTCATTACTTGACTTCTTAAATGATGCAACTCAACTCTCACAGGATATAAATGGTAAATGATATAATGATGCTTCTTTTTCTTCTAGTTTTCAGTGCTTTTAACGTGATTATGTTTAAATATTTTAGTTTTTAAAGATCTTTGAGTTATAAAGGAAGAAAATTTGGTATGTCTGAAATATTTGGTCACTTTCATTCAAATTCTGTAATGTTTGCTTTATTTTAGACTCGGTTGCTTATAGGCTTCTGCTAATTTGATCAGATCTTACCAGAATGACCTGGTTGGCTCAGTGTCATATGTTCATTGTACAAGTAGTTAGTGACTACTGTGTGCTGGTACTGTGTAAAGTTCTTGAAAAAGCTGTATCAGTGGACAAAAATCCTTGCCCTTATGAAGCTTCCATGTGAATGGAAAGAGATAAACAGTATACACAACAGTTTACATAAAAATGAAAAAAAGAGTAAGATGAGGATTTGGAGTGGGAGGAGCTAGCAGTATTAACAATGGACATGGTGTAACTTTAAATAAGGTAATTAGGGGTAGGCTTCATTGAGAAGATGATATTTGATCAAAGATTAGAAGGAGATGAGGACTTGAGCAATGCTGAATGTTAAAAACAGGTGAGATACAAACCTAAGTTTATTAAATTTGCCAAGTAAGAGAGATCTGCTTTTGGAAAACAGTCTCTCCAAACAATGCTTGAGCAGATCTTATATATATTAATTACAGATGAGTCCAATTGGCTGTAATAGAAATAGGAAAGATTCTGGTGAGATTTTCAGTGTTCTAATCTTTCACAAATCTTGCCATTTATTTTGCTCCTGTACTCTCTGATATGTTGTAAGACAGCAAATTTTCCCAAGCTCTACTTGAGAGAAAAAAAGGTTTTAGGGGCACCTGGGCGGCTCAGTTGGTTAAGCATCCAACTTTAGCTCAGGTCATGATCTTGTACTCTCAAGTTTGAGACCCGTATTGGGCTCTGCGCTGACAGCTCAGAGCCTGGAGCATGCTTCAGATTCTGTGTCTCCTGTCTCTGCCCCTCCCCTGCTCACGCTCTCTCTCAAAAACTAAAAAAAAAAAAAACATTAAAAATTAAAAAAAAAAAAGGTTTTAGAGACTTAAGTTCTCAGTACTATGCCCTTGATACTGAAATGACTTGCAGAATAAGGTTTCTTAGTACTATGCCCTTAATGTTCAGTAACAGTGACTTTTGAAGGTTTGCAGTATTAATCTGGCGGGGAATATTGATGCAAAGACAACAAGCAATGTCCAGCTCATGGTCTGACTTATTTTAGTAGTATCACTCTAGCTTCACTGTTGAGAATGGTCTTCAGGGGAGCAAAGGTGGGAGAAGAGACCAATTACAAGTTCATTGCAGTAATCTAAGGAATGATACAGTCTTTTACCAATGTGGTAGCAGTGCCAGGGTCAGAAAGATTGGATTGTGGATACTTAGAGCTGCCAGGTTTTCCTGATGGATTTGAGAGAAAAAAGGAGTCAGTGTGTTTGGGCAACAGGAAGGACATAGTTGTTGCTGTCTTATATTAGGCAGGCTACAGGTGGAGCCCTTAGGATAGGGAGTAAGGAGATCTGAAACTCCATTTTAATTTTTTTAATTTTTCAAAAGTTATTTTTTTAATAATCTCTACACTGAGTATGGGGCTTGAACTCACGACCCCTAAATCAAGAGTTAAATGCTCTTATGACTGAGTCAGCCAGACATCCCTGAAACTCCATTTAGACATAGTGCATTTAAAATATGTAGGATTTCAGGGATGCCTGGGTGGCTCAGTTGGTTAAGCGTTCGACTTCGGCTCAGGTCATGATCATATGGTTTGTGAGTTTGAGCCTCGCATTGGGCTCTGTGCTGACAGCTTGGAGCCTGGAGCCTGCTTCTGATTCTGTGTCTCCTCTCTTTGCCCCTTCCCTGTTCATGCTCTGTGTCTCACTCTCTCTAAAAATAAACAGTAAAAAAATTTTTTTTTAAATATGTAGGATTTCAAAGTTTTTTTTTTTTTTTTTTTCCATTTGTATGACATTTGGGAAAAGGTAAAAACAGCAGGGACAGCAAATAGATTATTGTTTGTCATATGATGCATTTGTCAAGACAGAATTGTATCCTGAAGGAGGATGCATTTTATTGTATATACATTCTACCAAAAAAAAAAAAATCTAGGGGCGCCTGGGTGGCTCATTCGGTTAAGCATCCGACTTCGGCTCAGGTCACGATCTCACTGTCTGTGAGTTCGAGCCCCGCGTCGGGCTCTGTGCTTACTGCTCAGAACCTGGAGCCTGTTTCAGATTCTGTGTCTCCCTCTCTCTCTGACCCTCCCCCGTTCATGCTCTGTCTCTCCCTGTCTCAAAAATAAATAAAACGTTAAAAAAAATTAAAAAAAAAAATCTATAAAACAAAAAAAGTCTCTGAAAGCTCCTAGATCCTGAGTCCTTCTAAATAAGAAACTAGAAGTAAAGTCTCACTAAGTTTATAGGGATTTAGCATGAGTAAGGAGTGGATAGGTAATCAGGAGGATACCTAGTAGTTGATAGCTATGCTATGGAATGGAGGGAAGGGGAATATTATTCAAAGAAAAAATTATACATCTTGTTCCAAGCAGTGCGGTCATTAAATTAGTGTTAGCCTTGAAAATAACCTAAGTTGATTAATTTAATCACTCCAAAAAATGTAATGGAAAATGAGAGACAAAAATAAAATTGCTCTCTGATTATAACCCTGAAAGTACACATAAATAGAAACTCATGTGTTTCCCAGTTTTTGCTTGACAGCAAGTTATGAAACGACCTTACCTCCTAGCTGTGTCTTTTGATGTCTTTAAGCATATGTTTTCTTTTTTGCCTGGATGTCTTATGTTTTATTTAGTACTTTCTGTAAGTCAAGTACAGTCCTCAGATTTTCATACACATTTATTTTTCATGAAAAGACACTACCTTAATACTCATTTTCAGAGCTAAGGCAGAGAGCTTAAATGAATTGTCACAATCATGCAACCAGATGGTCTGATTTTGAAGGCAAAACTAACTTTACAGTTTTTAATAATTGTTTTTAAACTTGTTTCGATATACATTAAATATCTTTTGTATAAAATAATTCTGCAGGTTTGAATTATGTGAATTTGGAATAGGTCAAAGTTAAATACTCTACTGGTTTTCATTTAAATAATTCTGCTACTTGAAATTCTTACTATCTTTACACAGATTCTGAAATGAGAGCTATTTACATGAAGTCTTTGCGTAGTCCACTGATGAACAATCGGTATAAAATGGTCCGTAAGAAGCATAACAACATAAATATTTTCTCACAGGTATGAACTATAGAAATACAGTGGAGAATTTCCTGATGGTAATGTTGAGATATGTTCCTGTTAATGAAGTCTCCATTTTGTTTCTAGTACTGGACTGTCAGAGCTATTTGGGATAATTTCTGCTCTGACTCAGAAAGGTGGACTAGATGAATTCTCAGAATCCCTTTTAGTCCTAATTTGATCAAATTACCCTATCTTTAATTTGAGCTAATTAGAATATACTGTTGAATTGGTTTCCAATTAGGAGAATATTTAAAAGAAGTGAATGGAATTTAATCATGAGTTACATTTTTATTTCTTATTTTTTCTTTTATTCTTTTATTTGTCTTAAAAATTATTTTTTATAAAGATGTTATTTTCTAAAATTATAGATTATTTTTGATTTATGGACAACATTTTCACATTAGTCTTCTTTGTTAATAAATTGCCAGTATTCAGCTTGGTGTAATGTTCGTATCTCTGTACTTCCATTGTGTTTGTTATGTAGCCCTTATCACATTGTTTATAAATTGTTTATTTTTCTGGCTACCTACAAGAGACTGTACATTTCTAGAGAGTAAATCATTCTTTTTATAACCCCAGTCTCCCCATTTTTTTCCATAAAGCATATACTCAGTATTATGGTAGTTGAGCACAAGTGACTGAATTAATGAAGTAAGTGAAATAATCATAAAGATTTCATGTACTTAAAAGAATGTTAAATACATACTGATTTTATGAAAGAAATTTATAATATGCTAATTTGTATTTTTACTGTAGATTCCTGAGCAAGACGAAACCTATTTAGAAGACAGTTTTTGTGTTGATGAAGATGAGTCTTATAAAAGTCAATCAAGTGAAGAAGAAGTGTATGTTGATTTTAACATAATAACTGAAGATTGCCTTGCAAGTGGGAGCAAAAACTATAGAACCAGACGTGCAGTAAAGCTAAAACAAATGGAGATGAGGCAAAATTGTGCACGTTCAAAAAAAAAATTATCCAGAATTATTTTACCCGGTGACTCGAGTGAGGAAGAAAACAATGTAAATGATAAAAGAGAATCCAGTCTTGTGGTTAACCCAAGCACTGTTAATAAGAGCAAACAGCAGGACCATTGTGTCAATAGAGTGCCTTTTGGGTCTTCATTGCAGTCCAAGGACCATTCTGATCCAACTGTTAATCAGTCACCAAAGCAGAGAGGACAGATACCTCTCACTTTAAAAGATGCAGTTTCTGATGTCTCAGACCTCAAACCTCGGAGCTGTAATAAAATTGAACGTACTTCACCACCATTCCCTACTGTTGATTCACAGAAAGACTGTAGAAAATTTCCAATTCATTTGAAGGTATGAATCAAATTAGAGAAAAAAGCCTTATGTTTACCGAAAGGGTTTTTTTTGTCGTTTTGCCTTTTTAAGTTTATTTATTTATTTGTTTAAAGTAATCTCTGCATCCAATGTGGGGCTTGAACTCACAACCCCAAGGTCCAGAGTCACATGCTCTTCTGACTGAGCCAGCCAGGAGCCCCTGTTGTTTTGCTTTCTTTTGTGTTTTGTATTAAATAACTAGGTCAAACAAAAATTACCAAGTGGTGAAATTCTTCAAACAAGAAAATAGCACGCTAAATTATATTGATAATTTGTATAAGGATGCGTAGGTTTTAATTTTTTTAATGTTTATTTATTTTTGAGAGAAAGAGGGTGGGGGAGGGGCAGAGAGAGGGAGACAGAATCCCAAGGAGGCTTCACACTGTCAGCATAGTGCCCACTGTCAGTGTAGTGCCCTATGTGAGGCTTGAACCCACAAACCGTGAGATCATGATCTGAGCGGACATGAAGAGTCAGAGGCTTAACCAACTGAGCCACTCAGATGCGCCTTTAGGTTTTAATTTTTTAAGTGTGATCACAGTTTTCTTAGTAAAACTCTGTAAGGAAACTTGCTAGTTTTATGAAAAGGAGATAGGAAAATAGTCTTCCTACAAGATAAAATTAACAGAAATTACATGCTCAGAACTAATTCCCCACAGATTAACTTTTCTTTTCCCCACTGAAGGCTTCAGATATGTAACTGTCTTTATTGAGGAGAAGAGTTAGGGACACTACCTGATTTCCTTCGTTTAAATTTCTCTTTTTAGAATGGCTAAGTATTCCAGTTTCCTGCTTCTCCTTGTCTTATTAGTGCTGAAATAATCCATCCCTAAAACCACTTTTAGTTTTTAAGAGTTTATAGTTCTAGGGGCTTATAGTTTAATAAGTTTATAGTTATAGTAGTTAAATAGGGGTTAATTAAAAGTTTAGTAACAGGAATCCCTTACCTGTATATAACTGATTCCTTTCCTTGATTGTCATCTTGGAGTGAGACCCAGACCTAACCTTCTATTTCTCTGTAGTATTCGGGTGTTTCAGGCCATTGTGCTGTAGCAACATGCTTCAGTGTTGACCCAGGGGCACTTAAATTGAAGTTTACAGTTTTAAATTGTCCCCAGGCTTTTTTGCACAAAGTTATTTCTTCAAGACATACTTAGGATAAGGTTGACTAGGTTAAGTCTTGTAATAGATTGGGGAAATAGAGGCTACTTCATTTCTCTGAGCCTCAGTATCCTCAACTGTAGTATAAAGATAGTAATCCCAAGGGTCAAGGTAGGTAATATGGTCCCAGATTCATGATGGTTCAACTTACAATTTTTTGACATTATGATGGTGTGAAAGCAATATGCATTCTGTAGAAACCATACTTCAAATATTGAATTTTGATCTTCTCCTGAGCTAGCAACTTGCGGTATGATACCCATCATGTTGGCAGCCACAGTTCCCAGTCACATGGTTACAAGGGCAAACAGCTGATACACTTAGAACTTTTATGTACTCATACAGCCATCCTGTTTTTCACTTTCAGTACAGTATTCTGGAAATTACCTGAGATATTCAACACTTTCTTATAAAATAGGCTTTATATCAGATGATTGCCCAGCTATAGGCCAGTATAAGTGTTCTGAGCACAATTAAGGCAGGCTACGCTTTGCTAAGCTATGATGTTTGGTAGGTTACTTTAAATGCATTTTCTACTTATGATTTTTTTGACTTATGATGGGTTTATTGGGAGGTAATCTTATTATAAGTTGAGAAAGATCTGTCTATGAACAGTACTTTGAAAACCACTAAGCACTAGCTACATTTCTACGTTGGCATGCTCTAACTAAAAACTGGATTCAGGCTAGTAATACTTTGGGGACTGTGAAAAAAGACACATATATTTTTACAGAAATGTGTTTTAAATTTTCTTCTGTTACCCTATGATTCCATGTAGTATGATTCTTCTCACTTGAAATTAGGAGGGGAAGAATTTGAGGTAGTTTTGAGAAGACAGAAAATAGACTATCTTGTAGAAAACTGTTAGATATATAAAAAAAAGTTAACATCTATTTTGTCATGTATATTGCAAACAGTATTCCATGTCAGTCATTTGCCTTTTTGTTTATTTATGGTGGTTTGTGCCATAGGTAAAGGTAACTTTTTTATTCAGTCTCAATTTTTTCTTTACGGTTCCTGAACTTCAGTGTCATGTTTAGGAAGCCATTTTCTACTTCAGAATAACTAAGTAGTTCCAGTACTTTTGTTTTGATCTTTAGTACCATTTTTTCCTTTACTACATTTATTTTTTGCTTTTTGGAATTGAATACTGAATTATTTTAAAGATTATTTTCTGAATGATTAGGATTTCTATCTTTAGCTTAGGATATAGAAAATTGGAAAGAGTGCTCTTCCATCCTAGTAACAACAAAAAAGCCGGATAGTCTCCAGAGTCATGGTTTTATCTGAAACTATTATGGAGCTGAGGGTGTAGGACAACCAATTGGTCTCATTTCTAAGGAAAGACAAGTGTCTCCAAAGAGAGACTTATTGATTTGGGACATTCCCTGGGCTCTGTATAATTTGGTAAGAGGAATTGAGCTAAACCTTTAATAAATTGCAAAAGGCAGTGAACCAGCATGAGAGTTTAGAACCCCTGGGAATTGCAGACAAAAGGGGAGTTCATAACCTTTTGAGGGCTCTTCTCCATAGACTCATTGGGTGTTCACAGGAAAGATTGAGAATCAGAGAAAGCCTCCCTTGCTGATGCCATGGCTTGGGGGAAGTGACCAGCAATTATTGTGGAAAGGCAACAAACCCCATCTGGTTCCTTCTACCGTATTTCCCCTATAGAACAAAAAGCTTTAAGCTGCTGGGGATTACCAGCAGACCTTATAGCTATTCCTCAGGGCCTAGGTGAAGAAGACCCTTTACAGATGGAGGAAGGCAAGAATTAAAAAATGTTCTGTACCTGAGACAGGGGCATGAAAACATCTTGGGCCTAGATCATTAGCTATCTCCAGCCCTGGGAAGGGAGGGCAGGATCACTGTAAAGGTCCTGTTTTGGGAACTGACGGACACAAGTCCTGCTCAGGCTGAAGTAGAATAGAACTTACCCTCTCCTCCTGCCCTGCCACCATGCCACCCCATGCACCTAGCATTCCCTCCAACTAGGCTAGCAAGCACTTAGTAACATAAAAGCAGTCAACTGCTGAGAGGAAGACAAGAGTATGAGGAAAGAACCTCTCTAAGGTACAAGGAAACAGAGAAGATCGAAAGCTGAGAGAACGTTTGGAAAAATCATCTGACAAACCTTGTCCCACCCTAAATCCAAATAACACTATGGGAGTTTGAAGCCTCTGGTTGTACCTAGGGTAATCATAGCAATAAACCCAAACTCATCTCAACCTTTGACTAGACCATGATCCCTGGGATCATGACCTGAGCTGAAAGCAAGAGTTGGACGCTCAACCACCTGAGCCACCCAGGCACCCCAGATGAAGAATATCTTTAATGAGCCCATCAATAGACTTAATACAGCCACAGAAAGAACCAAGAAACTTAAAGCTAGGCCTGTAGAAATGACGCAGTATGAAACACAAAGAGTGAAAAACAGAATGGAGCATCCAAGAGCTGTAGGATTGTATCCTATAGTCTAAGATACATGTAATTGGAATTAAGAAGTGAGGAAAGGATAGAAAGTGTATTTAAACAGTCAATGGCTGAGAATTTTCCAAAGTTAATGAACACTGGCAAATGAGTATGTGAGTCTGTTTTGAGGTCTTTTTGGTATATACCTAGGAATGGAATTTCTGGGTCATACAGTAATTCTCTTTAACTTTTGAGGAATCGCCAGTTTTCCACAGCGGCTGCACTATTTTACATTCCCACCAGATATGTATGTTCCAGTTTTTTTCACATTCTAACAACGTTTATTTTACTGTTTTATTTTGTTTTTAATTTTAGCCATTCTACTAGGTGTGAAGTGGTAGCTTGGTCCTTCATGTATATAGTCACTTCGGTCATACTGAAGGAAGAAAAAAAGAGTTAAAAAAAAAGGAAATAATATTATCAGTAAGAAAAAATCAACTTCAGGTGTTAGAAGTTTTTGGCACTAATATATATTTAACCTGATACCAATATTTTCCACCTTTGCAGGTTGGTAGTGCCCTGGAGGATTCTAGCACGTCAATGGCATACTGTTCCAACTCAAGACCACATTTGTCTGGCACACATGCTTCTCTTAGACTTCCACAGGAAGGCCAAAAAACTTGTATTCTTGTAGATAGTTGTGAAATCACTTCTGGTTCTGAAGTAATTTCTTCCTTAAGAGCAGTTCATGGCATTCACGTAGAGGTCTGTCCTCTAAATGGCTGTGATTACATTGTGAGTAACCGCATGGTGGTAGAAAGGAGGTCTCAGTCTGAGATGTTAAATAGTATCAATAAGAACAAACTCATTGACCAGATCCGGTACCTACAGAGCATGTTTGAAAGAATATGTGTGATTGTGGAAAAGGACAGAGAAAAAACAGGTTTGTGTTTTTAAATGTTTTTGTTTATAAGGCTATAAAGGAACTCAGCTATTATTTAGTTCACTCTTCTACTGTCAGGATGTGGAAAACTCTTAAAATATAAATACCTGACTCATAAATGTTACTTCATACTTATACAAAGCCATGCTTTTCATTAGTCATTGTGTTTATGTTTTTGTTTTTGTTTCGTAAATAGGTTTCTTTCTGTATTTTTTTACTCATTGTGTTTAAATGAGTTTGAGAGTTGAAGGGTGAGAAACTGAAGGCAAGTGAACCAGTATGTCTTTTTTTAGGAGCCCCAGAAAGGATTAGCACCTTTCAGGCAGCAGTGGGAAAAGGGACAAGGATTCAGGGGGTTTAGGAGGTAGGATTAGCAGTAGTTGGTGAAAGGAGGCAAGAATTACTTTTTTTTTTTTTTTTAGGTTTATTTATTTTGAGACAGCGTGAGAGCTCCAGTGTGTACATGCACACACGAATGGGGAAGGTGCAGAGAGGGAGAGAACCCCAAGTAGGTTCCACGCTACCAGCATGGAATCTGAAGCAGACCTCAATCCCACAAACCATGAGATCATGACCTGAGTTGAAATCAAGAGTCTGACGCTTGACTGACTGGGCCACCCAGGCATTCCAAGAATTACTCTTCTGTGTTGACCAGTTTCTTGGTCACTGGGCAGTTAGGTAGTGGTGCTCTTTATTGAAATTATGAATATTAGAGAAGAGCAGATTTGAGGCACAAGGGGTGTTCAGTTGAACACACTAAGTTCTTATTTGGTAGCTCAAATAGGTGCATAGGAGCTTCAGTTAGGGGATTTCTATGGCTCATATTTAATTATAGGTGGAGCCCTGAGGATGGTGTAAAGGTCATGGAATATGGAATCAGAAGACACTGAGTTCTGGTGTCACTACAGCTATGTGATGTTGCATTGACAAATCACTCCCTCTGAGGGATTAATAATATACTTGTCCTATTCATCTTTCGATGTTATGAGGATTATGTGAAATCATATAGGCAAATGCCACTATGGAAGAGTTCAAGAATTATACAGTCATAACAGGATATAGTAAAAGAAGATAGCATAGTTTATGTAAAACATTGGTTTGGTAATTGAGCATTATACCTTTTTATCCCCATGCTGTCACTGGTAAACTGGCCTTGGATAAGTCACACTTTCAGTAACCAAGTTTTTTTCTTAGTTTTATTTTATTTGACAAGTGAGGGCTTTATATTCAGTGATCTCTTGGGTTCTCTTAGTGCTAAAATTCTATAATTTCTTCTTCACCAACATATCCTTTATAAAGGAAATAAATTTGGAATAAAGAGAAAAGTAACATTGCAAAAGTTACGGGGGGGGGGGGGGAAGTTATGTAAAAAGTTTTGTTTTTCCATAATGAAAAGTGCCCCTAAAATGATAGAGGGTAGAATATGGAAAGAAATGAATGGGAAAGGTAAGGAAGTAAATTAAGAGGCAAGAGTTAAAGATGACATTAAAATGGGTATGCAGGGTTTTGAGTTATTCTTAGAATAAATACGTAAGATTTTGTATCAAGCCAATACTTGAGTTATTTATCAGTTGTAGCATTATGAGGAATTGTAGAGATAAGTAATATGGTCTTGGTCTTCATGAATGAATTATCTAGGAATATAAGCTCTCCTCTGCCTACTCATCTTACTATTTGATACCAACTGAAGACACTTATAAAGATAGTTCTTATTTTAACTCCCAGGTATTTGAGAGTCACTTTAAATCTTTACTAGTAGGGTTTCTCATTAGCATAATGTGGCACTAATTTGCTTAATGGTCGTAGATCTTGGGATTTTAATATATAGTATTAATGATTCTACTTAATGTAAGTTACTCACGTTTGCATTTTCCTAAATATGAAATATTTAGGAGACACATCCAAGATGTTTAGGAGAACAAAGAGCTACGACAACTTGCTGACTACCTTAATTGGGGCCGGAATCCGAGTTCTTTTCAGTTCCTGCCAAGAAGAAACTGCAGATTTGCTAAAGGAACTGTCTTTAGTAGAACAAAGAAAGAATGTTGGTATTCATGTTCCAATAGTGGTGAACAGAAATAAATGCGAAGCACTTCAGTTTTATCTAAGTATTCCCAATATAAGTTATGTAACTGCATTAAATATGTGTCACTGGTTTTCTTCTGTGAGAAAGATGACTAACAGGTATGTCAGTCTTAATATTTTTAAATGGTTACTGTAAAATGATTCTTAGAACTACTTCATAGAAATTTTATTTAAAAAACTAAACATGTATAGTGCGTATTAGAGTATCTCATTCAGTAAAGACTTTTTGCTTCCCAATGTTACAGTCACTGCATGAAGTTGAGGACGTTAATGGAGGGAAAAGATAGGCACCGCCTTTGGGGAGCTTAGAGTCCTCTGAGAGCTAGACAGCGCTTGTATTTGATCTTGCATTCTAACATTTCTGGGCTGTTTAGTTCTAGAAGTAGAAAAATATCACAGTGTAGATTTTACTAGTTTTTGATTATTATATTGCTTGAAAAGGAAAATTTTAGAAAATGGATTATTTTAAATTAAAGGCCCAGGTAAGATGTTGAAATTGTTATAAGTGACTTTGAATATAGGGAATAAGTATGTTTTATTTAAACCATGCTAAGGACATATTAACTAGATGTAAAATGCTTAGAAGAAATGCTTTTCTTAAAGGCTTATGTTTGGTGTTCTTTAAGCAAGTAAGAATATTGTGTTAAGTCAAAAAGTTCTAATTTATTTTTCAGCTCACCTCAAGAAATCTCCACATGTGCACAAGTAACTCATCAGAAGGCTGAGGAGATCTATAGATATCTTCACTACGTATTTGACATGCAAATGTTACCAAATGGTCTTAACCAAGGGAGACTACAATCTGATGCATAATGATACTGCTCAAGGTGCGGTTATGAAAGAACTCTCACAATACTAAATGCATTTCAATAATCATTGCTGTGGTCTGTGATAATCAGTTTAAAATATGTAAAATAATATTCCCACATCTGTTTTATGTGGTGTACATTTTTATTTATATAGATTATAAATTATTTTAAAAGAAAACCTGACGTTCAGTAATCATTTTCATTAACTAGATTATGAAACACATTCTTTTACTGAAAAAAAAAAAAAAAAAGGTTTACTGAAGGAGCTATTAAGAAAGTAAAAGCGAGCGCCTGGGTGGCTCAGTCGGTTAAGCATCCAACTCTTGGTTTGGCTCAGGTCATGATCTTGCGGTTTGTGAGTTCGAGCCCCACATTGGAGCCTACTTGGGATTCTTTCTCTCTGCCCCTCCCCTGCTTGTGCTCTCTCTCTCTCTCAAAATAAATAAACTTAGAAGTAATAGAGTTAGAGACATATTTTAGAATTTTTCTAAAGATTATAGTACTGTGGTTGCCATTTGTTAGCATTAATAGGTTGAGGTGTCTGCCACCAACTTAGTGGTCGTAATTTTTCCTATATATAAATCATAATATCTAGAATATTTTCAATGTCCTGAATCTACCTATATATTGGATAAGGGCAGTGTGTATATGTGTGTGTGTGTGTGTATAGGGCAGTAGCTGTATTGTGAGATAAATGCTCTAGTAATTAGTAGAGTTGGAAATTTAACTGAGTATGTTCATCTTACCAAAAGTGTCTCAATCAAGTACAGTCAGATCCTGTTATTATGAACTTCACCTTACATACACTTTTTTTTGTTGAAATACCATATTCAAAGAAGTGGGATATTGGCTTAGATTTGGGAAATTTAGTATAGATGAGCTGTTGAATAGGGACTTCGTTGTGCCCGTAACAGTGTATCTGTGATATTATTAATATTTTAAGACAGACATCTCCACGTTTATATCTGCAACATCTGAGGCCCTTCTTTCTAGTCAGTCTAGTGCTAATGCAGCCTTTAACTATGGATTCCCACCCCCACCGACACCCCCATTTAGAGTTTATTCTGTTTGTCTTATTTTTTCTTGCTACACTGTAGGGTAGGTGAACCAACATCACAGCGGAGAGGTCTCCTTGCCTTAGACTTGGCAGGGGCTTCAGAGTTCATCTAAATCAAATTGCTTTTTTTCTTATCAGGTGATTGAAGTGAGGCCCACAAACAAGTGACTTACTCAAGTTTACTGGGAAATCCAGAACCAGAACCCAGGAACTAGATACAATTATTTTTCACTAAAAAGTTATTCTAATTGTAAACATAGCTTCCTTGGGGTAGTATAAATTCTTAATTTTTCTGAGACTAGCAGATTTCATAGTTTTGCTATTCAATAATTCTGTCAAAGCCAGAGAGAAAAGAAGTTCTAGAAGTTGTTGGCTGATGTGCAGCTATTGATTTATTTCTCAGGCTTAAATTTACCCTTTAGTATCTTGCTTTGCTATAATGGACTGGACTTTTTGAATATTTCTACCTACAGTGAGCATGATTTAAGCTTTGTCAGTAGAAGGAAGAAAGGGGCTTCTTTCTTGTTCCAGTATGTTGTTTTGCTGCTTCTTGTTCCTCTTACATGGGGTTAGCGGTGCATGTGGGTGGGGACATTTGGTGGTTCTCTGCCTTACCTCAGCAAATTCACATTGACTTGGGCAGATGACCACCTTGCAGCATCTCCCATGCAGACAACAGTGTGCTCAAATTCTTTGTGTCCACCCATCAGACAAAATATAAGTTAACATGGTATGAGGGACATAACCTAGAGGATTTCACTTACTTATGCTTGCTGTGTACAGAGATTTATCCATATTTAAGCTGCAATAGCCTTCATACTCTTACTGGTAGCACTGAACTTTCAGCCCTGCTGATGATTAATCTTTAAGCGCGCTTTCAAGTGTCCTTTGGAGGTTACTTCAACCCTTCCTAGCATAACTTATGTTCTGATGGGACTAACCAGGTACCTGGCAGGTGGGATACAATAAAACTGACTAGGAAGGACATTGAAGCAGTTCCAATAGGACACAGGGAATTTGGGGGAGGAGGGCCACACTCTTTGGTTTGTATTAAGTCTGTGCTGCATCAAAATTATCCCTTTGTTTCTCAGTATAACTACCTTCTAACTCCTTAAAAGGAGTTAACGTTAACATTATCCATTAACAATAAGCAGCATGGTATTATACCAAATACTGGCAACTTAAGTTCTACAACAGTATTTCACTCTGAAATAATCCCTCATTTGTTCCATCCATCCACAAAGACATCTAAAAGTCTTTGTGGCAGAAACAATTATGATCTCAGTCTAACTGTAATATTCTTGTAAAATCTTATGTTTCTATAAATCCTATAGTTTTATAAACTGACTAAATTCTTAAAAAAAATTATGTTTTACTAAAAGTTCTGGCATTTTTTTGAAGAAACAAGCTGAACCAATAACAAAATGCCTGTTTAATTTTAATGATCCAGCAAAATACAAATCCAAATGTTCTAAAAGCAAAATTTATTTGAACAATCTAACTGGAGAGAAAGGGTAAGTGAATATATACTGTAACCAGAGGAGAAATATTCTGTCAAATTTTAAAACAGAATGACAGAATAAGCTAAAGTTTATTTCCAAAGGAGCTGTCTGAAAGGAGGAAAATAATGTTTGATTAAGACATGGCATATTAACTTGACTCTTTATAATGGTAGATCAATTACGTGAACGTCTAATCCAGTCTTTTTAATACTAAGGCCAAATGTAAACTATGAATGTCTGCATATGTAAATAAGGCTTAATGTGACAAAATTTATTCTCTGATTCTACCTAATAAAAGTACTAAATTTACATAGGTTTCATAGCTGTGCCAAAGATAAGTTTTAAGGAAAAAATCAAGTGGTAACAAATGCTAATACAGTTGTCATGAATTTGTAGCCAGCAATACAGTCTACTTTTTATTTCCCCTCCCCTACCCCTTAAGGGTAGCAACATTTTCTTGGGAGCTTTTTAAAAAAATCTGTTTAGGACATGATTTTCTTAAACAGATGCTTAAGAGAGACTTATCTAGAATATTTTAATGTTCAAAAAACAGAAATATACAAGTATGTATACAAGCAAAACAATTTTCCTTATATTTTAGTAACCTATATCAATGAACAGCATTCTACAGAAGGATGTTTTACTCTGAATACAAACACCTAAAACCTTTGAGAAGGAATCCACAATTTCATATGAAGGCACATTATAAGGAAAATAATATGTATTCCAAAAAAAGATATAAATACACTGTGTGCTTCTTGACAAAAATCCTGGAAATATTTTCTCATTTATACTATGCAGAATCAGAGTTTGAAAAATAATAATCTTTCTCTTCTTCATCTAAAGACTCCATAGCATTGGTGAAAAGTTTTCCAATACCAGAGTGTTCTCCTAATTCTGTAAAGAGAAATTTAATAAAAAAGATTAATATACTTCTAAAAGTAATTTCAATGAAATTGAAAA
This sequence comes from Panthera uncia, assembly GCF_023721935.1. Lineage (NCBI taxonomy): Eukaryota > Metazoa > Chordata > Mammalia > Carnivora > Felidae > Panthera > Panthera uncia. Next base: position 52,552,401 of record NW_026057582.1, on the reverse strand, counting down.
TAATGAGAAACTGAATAGGTCTGCCCACTTGCAAGCAGCTAATTTTAGTACCATGTGAATAAAGAGACTATCTTACAATAGAACTGAGCTACCAAAGAAAGATACAAATAAATTACCTTTGTTATACAGAGTTTTTTTCCTTGATGTTGGAGTTGAAAACTCAGTTTCAACCTGTAAGAGAGTTCATGTTAATAGCTAAATAGTACCTCCTGTGAATTCTGCCTCAAACATAAACAGAATAAGCTTGCTTCATCCCCTGAGTACCTCGAACACATGCCTATAACAATACCTAATCACATAAGTATCTGTGAAACATCTAATTCTCCTTTAAGTTGAATTTATCCACAGAAAGAATACTTCTTCAGTGTTATTTCCCACTGCCGGCAAACTATAAGAAAATATTACAAACTAATGCTAATGCTATAGAGGTTACAAGATAGTCTATGGGCCTCTGACAGTTGCCAAAATCTAGGTACTCATTCCATTCCATGACACTAGCAAAACTTAAATTGTTGATAGACAAGTTTTAAGTGTATGATTGAGACTTACTACATCAGTGCTTTTAAACTATTGGCCATGGCTGGCTATCTTTAAAAATGAAAAGGAATAGAATAGAAAATATGACAGGGCATATTCACTGTATTAAGAGTAAATATTGTTGAAACTTTCAAGATACACTCGTGTTCAGATTGTGACGTAAATGTACTTTGAAATGAGTTAAAACACTATTATATCATTTAGCTCTCAAGATCATTCAGTGACATTAAATCAATATGATTCCCACACTGATGGTACATTTTACTCATATATGAACAAAACGAGATTAGAAAGTTCAAGTAGCTTATTATAAAGCTGTATGGTCAGTCAGATCTTGAAATAAAAATTTTTTGACACTAAATCCTTTGCTCTTTCTATCCTCATGCATTGACTAAAATATGAGTCAATGAAAAAATAGGACTAAATCACAAAGATACCATAGTTTGGTAGGCTACTCAAATTATGACCCATTAAGAAAAACAAAGGCCCAGTAGTGCTTAGGATGATGTCAGAAATGCAGAGAAATAAAAATTATTAATAGGAATAGTCCTTATAGATCTATCCATATGAACTTTTCATCATTATGCAGACAGAACAGACTGAATGGATTAGGATCTTGCTACCACTCAGTATGGTCCATGGATCAGCAACACAGACACCTGGATTTGGTGAGAAATGCAGAAATCTCAAATCTGCTGGATCAGAATCTGGTGTTTAACAAGATCCATAAGGGACTTCTATGCACATTAAAGCTTGTGAAAAAACTGTCAAAGCAGCCTAACTTCACACTGGCAAAATAGGAACTAGAAGCCAAACAAGTCTTTCTTACTATGTTGATTCCAGGTCCTCTGCAACAAACCAAAATTTCATTCTCATAAGGAATGTGAGACTGGAAAAAGAGAATCTAAGAAACATGGAATCTGTCTACACCTTCAATTTTAGAGATTTCTTTTGAAGAATTTAGTCTCCAGGATGATTTTAAACCAAACTGCCCAGAAGTGTCTACCATTTCCTATGGACAAATGAAACCCATAAAGATTGGATGTGATTATGTAATGCCAATGTTTAGTTTAGAAACTCTGAGAAGAATTATACTGCATGCATGCTACAGTAACAGTATTTCAACATGGGCGAGGGAGGAAGAAATTGCCATAACCTGATCAGAAGGAATATACAATCAGGAGAAAAGGTGGTCTTCAACATTTTTACCTCCATAAATTGTATTTCTCTAAGATTAACTACTTTGAGAGCAAGGACTTACATAACTTAAAACTCCACAATTTCTATCAATATATCAACAGATGTGATGAATAAATGAATACTTACTGTTTTTTTTCTTGATATTGCCCCAGACAATGCCACCTTTACTTTTATGTTCTTTTTGCATACGAAAAACATATTTATCACAGTCATCCCTGTTTGAATACAAAATAGTTTTGTCAACATTATCATATTTCTATTCACAGGTTGAACAGCAGTTGACCAAATTAAAATGTGTTCCAAGCTTTATTTAAAAAAATTTTTTTAGCATTTATTCACTTTCGAGAGACAGAAAGAGAGCATGAGTGGGGGAGGGGGCAGAGAGAGAGGGAGACACAGAATCTGAAATAGGCTCCTGGTTCCGCGCTGTCAGCACAGAGCCCAATGTGGGGCTCGAACTCTTGAACTGCAAGATCACGACCTGAGCCAAAGTCGGACGCTTAACTGACTGAACCACCCAGGCACCCCTCCAAGCTTTTCTAAAAAGTGTATTTTCTGGGGGGCGCCTGGGTGGCGCAGTCGGTTAAGCGTCCGACTTCAGCCAGGTCACGATCTCGCGGTCCGTGAGTTCGAGCCCCGCGTCAGGCTCTGGGCTGATGGCTCGGAGCCTGGAGCCTGTTTCCGATTCTGTGTCTCCCTCTCTCTCTGCTCCTCCCCCGTTCATGCTCTGTCTCTCTCTGTCCCAAAAATAAAAAACGTTGAAAAAAAAAAAAAAGTGTATTTTCTGGGAAACAAAAGCAAAAATAAACTATTGGGACTATATCAAAGTAAATAGCTTCCCCCTCCCCGCCCCCCCACCCCCGGCAAAGTAGATAGCTTTTGTACAGCAAAGGAAACCATCAACAAAACTAAAAGGCAACCTATGGAATTGGAGAAGATATTTGCAAATGACATATCCAACAAAGGTTTAGTATCCAAAATATATAAAGAACTTATAAAACTCAACACCCAAAAAACAATCCAATTGAAAAATGGGCAAAAGAAATAGACATTTTTTCCAAAGAAGACATCCAGATAGCCAACAGACACATGAAAAGCTGCTCAACATCACTCATCCAGGAAATACAAATCAAAACTACAATGAGACAGCATCTTACACCTGTCAGGCTAAAATCAGGGGTGTCTGGGTGGCTCAGTCAGGTGTCTGACTTTGGCTCAGGTCATGATCTCGTGCTTCATGAGTTCAAGCCCTGAGTTGGGCTCTGTGCTGACAGCCCGGAGCCTGAGATTCTCTCTCTCCATCTCTGCCCTTGTCCTCATCTCTCCCTCAAAATAAATACACTTTAAAAAAAGAAAAAGAAAATGGCTAAAATCAGCAACACATGAAACAACAGGTGTTAGGATGTAGAAAGGGGGGAATCTTGCACTTTTAGTGGGAATGCAAATTGGTGCAGCCATTCTCGAAAACAAGAGCCTCCTCAAAAAGTTAAAACTTGAACCATCCTATGATCCAGCAATTGCACTACTAGCTATTTAACCAAAGAACACAAAAACACTAATTCAAAGGGATACATGTACCCCGATGTTAAGAGCAGCACTATCTACAATAGCCAAATTATGGAAACAGCCCAAGTGTCCATCAACTGATGAATGGATAAAGATGTGGTATACATATACAATGGAATATTACTCAGCCATCAAAAGGAATGAAATCTTACAATGACATGGATGGAGCTAGAGAGTATAATGTTAAGCAAAATAGGTCAGAGAAAGACAAATACCATATGATTTAATTCATATGTGGAATTTAAGAAACGAACAAAGGGAAACAAAAAGAGGCAAGCCAAGAAACAGACTCTCAACTATAAAGAACTGATGGTTACCAGAGGAGAGGTAGGGGGATGGGTGAAACAGGTGGTGGGTTTTAAGGAGGGCACTTGCTGTGATGAGCACTGATAATACAGAAGTGCTGAATCACTATATCATACACCTGAAACTAGTATTACTTTATGTTAACTGGAATTTAAATAAAAACTACAACAAAAAGGTATATTTTTCTTTTCCATTTTTAAAAAGACCATGGTGTACTGATAGAAATGGACAAAATGCTTCAACCAAACATTTTAAAGGAAACACTGAATATGAGCATTCTAGGAAATTATGGTTTTGCTTACTGTTCATTGTCCCATTTGTGCCCTTTCCAACCACTATCTTGCTGCCTCTCTTTTCCAGAATCCAGAGACTTCTTGTCCCTGGACTCCCTTTTATTAGACCTCTCACTCCTTTCTCCTGTTCACTTTCTTCCCCATCACACTGAATCTCACAGGTAACCATTTTAAGGATATACCTGGTGATGAAAACTCTCAATTCAGTCTTCAATTCAGTCCGCAAGTCTTTTATTTCTACATAGTTACATCTTGTTTATATTCTCCACACCAACTATGAAATTTTTTTTCATTTCTTTTTACTTTCTTTCCCCTCTCATTCTTAGTAAACAGGCTTGACTCAAGTACAGTTACAAACTGAAGCCAAACAGAATGGCTATTTCATTTCTCCCTGCAATTTCTAGTGCTGCTTATGACAGTAAATCTCAGTTGAACAACACTTCTGATTCTCTTGGCTCCAAGATCCTTTTTGATCAATGATCTTTTCCTTTATGACTATTTAGGAGCAACCTTAAAGGTATGACACGTAGAAATTTCTAAATGTGTGATTGTATTAAGATATTAATGTGAACCACAAACAATGCTGCGTAGCTAGTAAGAAGCCTAGCCAGCTGTTCAGGATCAGTACCTCATGACTCTGTTGTCAGAAGAAGTCACTTCTGAAGTGATAAAAATTGTTTCATTATTGAAAATTGTTATAAAAAGGAAGTAATCTATTCGAGCTGGTGAGTCAAGAGATAGTGTAGAGGCCTAGGAGACATTTTTTAAAATAAAAAAGTTTTAGGAAATATATTCATGATATAAATGAATCTATGTATACTATGTAGTCTATAAGAAAAAAGAATGTATTCCTGTAATTGTAAAAGTGATACACCAAAACTCACTTAAATGTAATTCAATAACCTAGATAACAGCTGGTGATGTTTTTAGTCAAGAAATTTCCTTTCTGAATACATGCTGTTGTGAATTGGAATCATATTGTATATAATTTAACTTCTTAGCTTTTAAAAACTATTGTCTACTGAACACTATTCTTTGTCATTAAAAATTCTTGAAGGCATGGTTTTTAATTATTACTTATTCTATTATGTGGATAAATCCTAATTTCTTAACTTATTGGACATTTAGGTCATTTTTATATTTTTAGTATTATGTTTCATGATGAACATCTTTGTTCATACAAATTTACATACATACTTGCCCAAATATATTTCCTCAGAATTGACTCACAAAACCCAAGAGCCAAAGAGATGAGTATTTTAAAGCTTTTCATGATTTGGCCAACGTGCTTACCAAAAGCTTTGTCCAAAATTATACTCTGAATACTTTCACCTGCAATGAATACTAAATAAAAAATAAACAAAAATAATTTGTGGATTGCTGGGGAAAAAATATGTTTTTAATAAATAAATGCAAATTAAAATTTCACCAAGCTTCAGGAGACGGATGAATACTTTTTTCACAGTCATTATTATTGGCTTTTGCCTCATACCCCATGGAAATTACTCTTACTAAAAACAGCATTGTCCTGCTTGATTGCCAGATAGAATGGCTTATTTTCAGGCCTCATTTTTATTACTTTCCATTTTTTCTCTGTGTCATTCAATTGCTGGCCACCCCTGATTTTTCTTAATTTTATTTATATTTTAAGTGCTTCTATATTCACATAGTTCAAAATTCAAAAAGCTTCCCTCTTATTCTACTCTCCAAGCTATCTTAGTTTCTCTTTGTAGGGATCACCCGTTTTCAATTTATGTATTCTATAAGAGATATTTCATCAAAGGAAAGCAATTCTGTATATATACACATATATATGCAAGTATATACATATACATACATAAATACACAGCTCCTATTTACACAAATGATAACACGTAATTCACTGTATCTACCTTTTTTCATTTAATAAATCGTGAACATTTTTCCGTAATAATAATTTCCTCATTAATTTCTATGGCTATATAATAAACCAATTTTTGTGATTAGTCCCAGTGGTGAGGATTCGAATTGTTTCCAGACTTTTGCTATTATAAACAATACCCTAAAAAGCTGTACATTCACTATTCTAAAAGCAGGATGGATAGGTTAAAGACTGTGTGTATTTACAATTTTGATAGATATTTACAAATTGCTGTCTGCAGAGACTGCACTAATTTACCTTCTCCTCACTAGTAATGCATGAGAATGGCTTTCTTTTCCTCTTAATTTGTAGGAGTGCTGTATTAGGAATATTAGCCTTTTCCTTTGATGGGTTCCATATATTCTTTTCTCAGATTACTGTTGACCTTTTGATTGCTTAGGGTGGTTGGTATGGGGTAAAACTTTTTATTTGGTTGACTTTACCATTTGTTTTGTTAGTGTTTTCTGAGTCTTGCATCAGAGTTAGAAAAGACTTTCACTAATCTACAATCATAAGATAATCCTCCAAGGTTTCTTTAGGTATATTTTATAGTTAAATTTGTTACATGCAAAACTTTGATCCATTTGGAATTATCCTGAGGTAAAGTGTGAGCTGTGTGTCCCTACACTACTGAACAACACCCCTACTTGTTGAAACTGTCCAACCTTTACTTCTAGAAACTATCCTTTCTTGATTTCCTTTTTAATGATGCCTCTTCTCATTATTGACATCTACTCTCTTCAACTCATGAAATGCCAAATGCTGATGCAGAGATTACAGTATCATATGCATATTTACCTATTTATAGAGGCTAGCATGCCAGGACTGACATGCTGACACTGAGGAGTTTTTGCCAATGGAAAGACAACTGATGATGGAGTTGTTGGATTTTTGTCCATACTGGGCAGAATATCATCCTCTTCTGCACTGTCCTGGAGACTTGGCAACTAAAAAACAAATATTTCTTACTAGCCAGCAGGCTCCCCTAAGAATGGGATTTCTCATTATCACTAAATATTTTTGGGTGGGATAGAACAGAACCTTAACCTCTAAAAAAACCTTATTTTCTATTGTGTTAAATGGAGACAATGACAAAGTTGTGAAAAGACCAGTGTCAGCAAATGTTTTCTGTAATGAGTTAGTATATATTTTAAGCTTTGTGGTGCATACAGTCTCTGTCCCAAATATTAAACTCTACTGTTGTAGCATGAAATCAGACACAGCTATGTAAACAGTGAGCATGTCTATGTGCCAATAAAATTTTGTTTATAGAAAATGTGGTCTACCGGATTTGATCCATGGGTCATGGTTTGCTTACCTTTGTGTAATCAGAACAAAACAGAATTAATTCACTGAATATTATAGGAACTCAAGCAAGTATTAAACTTTTGTGTATATATCTAGTAAACAGCAATTCAATCATTAAGATTTTATCTAAGTTTACATCAAAACATTAGAAAAAGTGGATTTATCCCACAGAAAATGAACTTACTTCACTGCTTTCTACGTTTTATTATTTGTTTTTAAAATGTCGCTACTATTGCATTTAAGCCAAAACATATATAAAACCTGAAATGATGGTAGAATTATATAAAGGATATAACCTCTAAAGGACCATGGTTGTTATGCAGGGAACACAGTAAGAGACTCAGCTGGCTCCTTTAGAGATCTCCCTTTACAACCTCTGTAGGCAAATGGAGCCTAGATAATGATGTTACTAAATTCTTAAAGCATTTGTGTTGCCTTTTAATATTGGAGATAATGTAACAATATTAAGAAATGAGGGGCACCTGGGTGGCTCAGTTCATTAAGCATCCAATCCTTAATTTCAGCTCAGGTCATAATCTAACAGTTTGTGGGATCGAGTCCTTGCATTGGGCTTCACCTGCCAGCACAGAGCCTGCTTGGGATTCTCTCTCTCTGCCCCTCCCTTGCCCCTGTGTGCTTGCTCGCTCTCTCTTTCTCTCAAAATAAATAAAGTTAAAAAAATACATTAAATGAGTAAATTAAAAAATTATCCCTGATGGTTAGCTCACTAAAAGATTTTATACTTCTATCAGTTGTCTATATCTATCCATTTTTGCATTAACCTTAATATTCTTAACATTTATATTCTAGAAATAGTCTCAAATTTGTACTTTATATTGTATTTGACCATTTATGAAGAACATCCTTATTGGATATAGACTGCTTCCAGTTTTTTGCTGTAAAGATAAACCTGCAATGAAGGTCTTTGTGGAGACTTCTGGCTTCTTTTGAATTTCTTAGGATAAATTTCCATGAACAGAATTAATCTTATGGCTCTCAAATATTGCCATGATGCTTTCCAAAAGGTATGATTCACTTATACATCCACTGATGTATGACTATTTCAAAGTTTCCACTGCGTTTTGTTATGGAAATTTTAACTTTTTTGTAAAAGATTCTGTAATTTGGAATATATACATATGATTTACTTTGTTTTCCTCCAATTGCTAGCCAGTATAACTAACCACTTTTCCAAATATTCATTCAGCCTTTAAAATATTTTCTTGCCCACTTTTCCCCTGTGATCTTGACAATTTTTAGTATTCCAGTAACATCTGAATGAGTTCTTCATATTATAAGCATTGTCTTTATTTGTTGTAAATATTTTTCCCCAATTGAAGTTTTTAGTTGTACGAGTTTTCATACTACAAAAAATATTTTATACATTCAAATGTCAACTTCGTGCTGTCATCTAATCCTTCCATTGAATTTACTATAGAGTAGGTAATAATCTTTTCTTACCACCTTTTTTTTTTTTGTTTTTAAGTAGGCTTCATGCCCAGTGCCAAGCCCAATGTGGAGCTTGAAATCATGACCCTGAGATCAAGACCTGAGCTGAGATCAAGGGTCAGATGCTTAACTGACTGAGCCACCCAGGTGCCCCATCACCTTTTTAAGTTTGCCTCATTACATACGAAATTTTAAATATAGACGTTTAGCCTATTTCTGGGTTTTCAATTTGGCTCTACAACCATTACACTGATGAGAACAGCATGTACTGGCAGACTGCTTCCTACAGTACATTTTGGGTGATGTCTGTATAGGCTATCAATCCTTGGCCTAAATACTAGGGATGAACACTAACCATATATAAAAATGAAAGATGTAAAAGTCAATATAAAGAGAGCAATGATTTCATGCATTTAAGACTCTTACCACTACTCTCTGGTTCTGCAAAGGTGTTGTACTGAAAAAATCATCATGATCATCTTTTGGCAACTGTTCCAGAAAATTCCTCATTTGCTGCTTCCTTTTAAGAGTTCCCACTTTGGCAGTTATCTTAATCATTTGCTTCTTATCGGCATCACCTATTTTGCCTTAAGAGTTAGCAAACATTTTGATAAGGATTCGTTTATAGTAAGTGCTTTAAAGTTAACAGATTTTACAAAACCTAAACTGTTTATCTGTATTAAGTATACTCACCTACTATTAGTAAATCTCCAATATAGCAAATGATTTTTTCTATACTGGGATCTATGCAGTATGACTAGCCCACAAGATACTCATGAAGAAACTACATAAGATTAGCCAGTGTGAGGTGAAGAAGTTCTATACCCTGTGAGAAAGGTTACCTCCCATATTCCCCTTGCTGAATGCCTAATTTATTGATTTTGCAAAAATATAAACCTTACTGGATTAGGGTAGGGATAGGATATGCTCTAAAGCTTAGTACAAGCCCTGTCATAAACCCTGAGCAGGAATGCGTACTCCTGGGGAGTACAAAAACTAAATTTATTTTGAATTTTATTATGAATTTCTAGAGGGTCTTTCCCAAGTGGCCTCAGATTACAATAGACTCTTTGAACAATAATCCAGATATTGGAATCTTTGGATCTAACTGCATATCTAACTAACTGCATCTAGTTTCCTAGAACAAACTCAAAGCACAAGGCTGCTAAGGCTACTATTGATAGAAGTAACTGTCTAGATAAGACCTAAAAATTAAATAATGACCTTTATAGTTCTTTCTAGCTTTAACATTTTGAGAAAACACCTATAAGATGATACATAAATATCAAATACATCTAGTGACTAATCAGAAATCAATACTGAGAACTAAGCAAAAACAATTTATAAAGATTACCATTTTGGCCTTTGGGATTAACTGGTTTTTTCTTAGTGACAGGTTTCTGGGATTCTTTTCCTCTGGGGTCTTCCATGTACTTCCTCTGGCATTCTTCAGCAGATCGAGAACCTACAGCCATTGCTACATCTGACCAGAAACCAGGTTTGTGCTTTGGAAAAGATGCAAAAGCACTATGGAAGACCAAAACCAGTTGAAGAACCAGAAATTCAAATCAATAAAAACAACATCCTGAATGCATACCACTAAATCAATGAGATTTATTGAGCTAAAGGAATCATTCTAGATAACTGTTTGAAAAGAAGATACCATTATTTCCATTCAGTAACTTACTTGAGTGCTTAAAATATAAAGGTGTAATTTTACATATCGAGTAGATACCTTCTATTTTGTTGTATTCTATGAAACCTGAACAATCATCCCAGGTCTTTCTTTCAACATCTTTTTCCTAAGTCCACCTATCAGTGATTTGATCTTCTGGGGGACTTTAGCATGACTTACTTTTCAACAATGTTGCTCAAACCTTGCTGGTGCTAAGTATATTGGAAAATGAGCTCTTAGTTCCTATATACTCTAGGTTATAAATTCTTATTAAAAAGTGTTATTCTTGGGGCACCTGGATGGCTCAGTTGGTTAAGCGTCCAACTCAGTTTCAGCTCAGGTCATGGTCTCACAATTCATGGGATCAAGCCCCATGTAGAGCTCTATGCTGTCAGCTTAGGATCCTCTCACATCCTATCTGCCCTCCCCCACTAGTGCACACGGGCTCTCTCAAAACAAACTTTTTTTTAAAAGTATTATTCTTGCTTTCACTCTATTATAATTTACAGAATGTGATGTTTTATATATAATTGAGGGAAATGAAAACTGAAAAAGAAAAAAACTGTTAGTCAATATAAGGTTGTCATCTAATTTAACAAATGAGTTACATTCTAAAGTTTATTTGTAAATATTCAGAAACTGGTACATGTATTTCTGCTCCCCTCCCTCCCAAATATATTTTACGTATTGCAGTTAAGCTGGCAGTTCAGCCAGAAAAGATCTAATTAACCTATGCAGCGTTATTATGCTGGTAAATTTTTAAAATCAGCTCTCACTGAAATAGTCCTTATTTGTAGTGTCTGCCAATTTCCATATTGTAAGTAACTATTGTGGCTGATTTCAAGCTACCAACATGATGTCTCTGAATGTGGAATAAGAAATGTGTGATGGGACACAATTATACAGAATTTCCACCATACAGACACAAATGATGTGAAGAACTTAAGGCATATATAACAATAATAAAATTTAGTAAAATAATTAGGAAGTGATGAGTTAGGGTATTAATAAATTTACTTGTAAATCTGTGTGAATCTGATCTTGTGAATGGGTACCAGGTGACTACAGAATACCACTCATTCCATGTACAAAAGGAAGACAAATACTTATTGTTAATGAATGCTCTACTCTTTTGCACATAATCATTCTACAGGTGTTCTAAAGTAGAGAACTAAAAGGATATGGAGGCTCAAGCTTCCATTTGTGTACATTGTTTTCCATTTGTGTACATCATTAATTTGCAAGTGTAGAACTGCTAGGACTATTTTTCATGATAAAAATACTTAATGCGGGGCACCTGGGTGGCTCAGTCGGTTAAGCGTCCTACTTCGGCTCAGGTCATGATCTCACAGTTCGTGGGTTCGAGCCCTGTGTTGGACTCTGTGCTGACAGCTCAGAGCCTGGAACCTGTTTCAGATTCTGTGTCTCCCTCTCTATCTGCCCCTCCCCTGTTCACACTGTCTCTGTCTCATGAATAAATAAGCATTAAGAAAATAAAAAAATAAAAATACTTAATGCATTTAATGAGAAATTAGTCTGTAATTAACACATCTCTAGTTTATCCTAGATAATTTTTAAAGGCAAATATAGTCATGTCACTCCAATTCTACTTAAAACTTGCTTTCATAGGTGACAGAGGAAGAAAAAAGCAACTTGCTTTTATAATTTCCTAGCATGAAAACCAAAGCATTTAATATGACTTTCATTGTTCTGGTCTCTCTAGTCTCATCCCATACTGTTCGTCCCTCATTTTCTGTACTCCACTTATTTTGGCCTTCTTTTAGGATTTCTAAATGTGTTTTCCTCCTATCCACTTTTACATATGCTGTTTTATTTCAAATGAACTTATCATGGAAATTTGGCTTAAATAATTCTTATTTGTCCTTCAGATCTTAGTTCAAGTATCTGCTTAAGCTAAGTCAGATTTCCCTGATCTATATTCTCCTAAACTTAAGAGTGATTATTTGCTAACTAGGTTATAAGCATGATGAGTACAAAACTGGGCTGCAACTCAGAGTCACTGGAGTTTAGATCAGAAGTACAAGCAAGCAGGGCACCTGGGTGGTTCAGTCAAGGTTAAGTGTCCAACTCCAGCTCAGGTCATGATCTTGTGGTTCCTGAGTTCGAGCCCCACATTGGGCTCTGTGTGAACAGCTTGGAGCCTGGAGCCTGCTTCAGATTCTGTGTCTCTATCTCTGTCCCTCCCTTGCTCACACTTAGTCTCTCTCTCTCAAAACTAAATGAACATTAAAAAAAAAAGTACAAGCAAGCAAATAAGGCAGTAAAACAAGTAAACAGATTCATAAAGTCAGCCCCTTAAGATTTCAATTTAGTAGGTTTGCATTGGCAACACTTCACATTTTTCAGAAGTTCCTCAGGTGATTGTTCTGCTGTGCAGTCAGGATTAGAATTACTTTATGTTAAAAAAGGAGCATTATATCCCAATTGAGTGGGTAGCAGGAATACGTGATGACAAAAAAAGGTTACAGGGAAGAGGTGACTGATATGTGAGGGAAAATTTGAAGGATGGATAAAATAGAACAGTTGAAAATGAGGCAACAGTATTGACAAAGAAATGAAGATGAGGAGACAGGACATAAGGTTAGGGAATAGACAGTAGTTCGTATTTATAGTATGGTAAATTTCAAAGGAACGGCTGCAGATTAGAGCTTTGAAAAAACTAGAGAGTCCAAACCCAAGCTTGCCATATCTAAATATTTTAGTAGTATGCAGTCTAGGCACCTTAACATATTTTTTTTTAAGTTAACATACAGTAAATGGCCTTTTTGCATATGGTTCTATGAATCTTAATGGATAAACAGATTTGTAGAACCATGATCACAGTTAGGATACAGAAATGTTCCATTACACTGAAAAAAATTCCTAGTGCATCCTCTTTGTTGTTGTCCACCACTATAATCACCAGCAACTGCTGATCTCTTTTCTTAGTTTTTTCTTTCCAGAATGTGATATAAATGGAATCATACAGTATGTAACCATTTGATCTGGCTTTTTTCACTTGGCATAATGCCTTTAAAATTCATTCAAGTTGTTACACACACTGATAGTTCTTTTTATTACACAGTCGCCCATTCATTTAAGAGTGTACCATGGTTTATGTAGAAAGTTCTATGGAAACCAACAGAACTGAGCTCTATAAAACCACCATATAAAGTTGTTTGTGAACTTCTGTGCTCACACCACAAATTATGATATATTTTCATTTCTGTTCAGCATTTTTTTTTCTCTTGAGACTTTGTCTTTTTTGACCCATGGATTATTCACAAATATGTTATTTAACTTTCAACTGCTTGGAAATGTTCCTTTGATTTTTCTTTTATTGATTTGTAGTTTAATTCAACTGTGATGAGAACACCCTCTGTATGACTTCAGTTATTTTAAATTTGTTAAGGTTTGTTTTGTGACCTAGTCAATGTTCTATCTGGTGAATGATCCATCTACCCTTGGGGAAAAAAATGTATTTCTTTCCCTATTGTTGAATGGAATGTTACACAAATGTTGATTAGATAGTTGGTTGATGGTGGTGTTCAGTTCTTGCATCCTTGCTAGTTTTGTCTACTAGTCAACCATTACAAGAGAAAAGCATTGAAGTTTCCAACTATAAATGTAGTTTTAACTTTTCAGTTCAGTTGTTTCCTTTTAGTTATGTCAGACTTTGATTCATGTATTTTGAGGGTTCGGTGCATATACATTTAGGATTGCTCTCTTCCTGGTGAACTCACAGTTCTATCATTTTGTAATGTTCTTTATCCTTGATAATTTTCTTTGTACTGAAATCTTGGTAGGGTACAGCCACTCCAGCTATGAGTGTGCGTATTCTTCTACCTTTCTACTTGTAACTTATCTATTCATATTTGAAGTGAGTTTCTTTTACATGGTAATAAAATGGAATGTTTTTAAATTCATTCTGACAATCTGTTTTTTAAATGGTGCATTTAGATCTCTAACATAATGTTTGGATTTAGGTCACCCATTTTATTTGCTTTCTGTTTTGTTTCCTATTTCTCTATTTCTTTTCTGTATTTTTTTTTTTTTTTAGTATTTTATCTATTGTATATAAAAAAAAATCTTTGTAGTTTTTAGTAGTTGCTCTAGTGATTACTACAAACATACTTAACAGTATTTTACTGTATTTTAGTAGTTGCTCTAGTGATTACTACATACTTAAGTTTTTTACTGCTCAAGTGGAATGTAAAAATTTACCATCTTCTCCATTCTTCTTTATATTGCTTTGTATTAAATTTACATATATTGAAAACCCCACCATACATTGTTAATATTTGCTTTCAGCCATTAAACATTTTAAAGAACTCAAGAGAACAATTTATTATTTATCCAGATACCATTTCTCTTGCTATTCCTTCATACCTGATACTGACTGCCTCCTTCCTCTGTCCTCTCCATTCTGTTATTGAGCCTATCTAGTAAGTTTTACATTTTGATTATCCTATTTTTCCAGTTCTAAAATTTCCATTTGATCCTTCTTTTTATCTTCTATTTCTCTCTGAGATTTTCTAAATTTCTGTTCTTTTCAAGAATGTATGCTCTTAGTTCCTGGAGTTTTCTTTTTTCTTTTTTTGAGTAGAGAAATCTGTCTTTATTGGCTAAACAGGCTACTTGGGAGAGATGAAACGGGAGGAGTAGGTGGCCCAGATGCTGGGCCTGTCCTGCTTCAAAGGCTTGTAGGTGGTGAAGAACTTGCCCACGTAGTGGTCAATCACCTTGGGCTTAATTTCCACCTGGTTGAAGGTCTTGGCATTGTAGACAGCCAACACACTGCCCAGCACCTCGAGCAGGACGATCATGTCCCACAGGTGCTTCTTAACCACCTCGGACTTCTCCATGGGGAGAGCATCCTTCTGAGGCTTCCTCTGCAAACTTCCGTTCAGCTGCCACCACTGCACAGCCCCATACAGCTGCATCAATGGCTTGTAAGATGCGTCCAGCAGCTGGTCTAGATCCACACCGTGGTATGAGAACTTATGGGAAGGTGCGCTTCTTCTTCTGCTCTACTTCTGCCATCTTGTCGGCCTTTTTTTCTGAAGCAATTTTATATACCTGCTTCAGAATCTTGTCAGATAATTTCAACATCTGTGTCATCCTAGCAATGGCATCTGTTCTTTTTTTTCCTATGAGAGTTAAAAATTTTCCTGGTTCTTCATATACTAATTTTGGATTATTTCCTAGGCATTTAAAAATACTGTAAAACTCTGGGTCATGTTTGTATCCTATGGAGAATGTTAATATTTTTGTTTTAGCAGGCAATCAACCTGGTTGTAACCTGAACTATAAATTCTAGTCAGTCTTTTGCAGTTGCAGTTTCAGTATCAGTTCCATTTTTAAAGTTTTGCAGTGATATTAAAATATTCTGTGTAGGAGACACTGAGTGGCTGGCTTGGAAACTGGGGGCCAGTCTACCTCTTAGTTCAGTTGTCAGTCTTGAGTATGCTGTTTAGGATCAAATCCTTAAATGCTCAACTCAGGAGTGAGATCTAAAATTCATAAACAGGGGCACCTGGGTGGCTCAGTCGGTTGAGCCTCTGACTTCGGCTCAGGTCATGATCTCACTGCTTGTGAGTTCGAGCCCCACGTCGGGCTCTGTGCTGACAGCTCAGAGCCTGGAGGCTGCTTTAGATTCTGTCTCCCTTTCTGCCCATCCCTGGCTTGCACTCTGTCTCTCAAAAATAAATAAACATTAAAAAAAATTAAAAAAAAAATAAATAAAATTCATAAACAACTTTATATAAGGTTGTTTTCCCTAGATCTTCCCTTTGCAACTTTTAGTTCCCCAGGATTCCTGTTTTTGGTTCTTTGGCAGAAAGCTAGGGCTTTAGTTACCCAACTCTGGAGTACATATCACACAACCGCATCTTTCTGCAGTGTGAAGCACAAAAGACAGAAAAAGAAACATGTAACACAAGTTGCCCTACACTTTCTGAGTCCTATATTCCAGAAGAGAAGGTTTCCTACTTTCAGGATTTTAGGTGCATATGGGCTCCATATGCTGCTGTGATTTTTACCCCTGCAGGACTGTATGCAGACTGGGCCATAAGAGAAAGGAGAAAAGAAAAAGAGAACTGGGGATTTCTTTCACTGTTTCTGAGTGTTAGTAGTCCCCTTCCCTCTTCCTCAAGCCAAAAATATAAGGCTTTTCTTTGAACTCTCTTAGTCATCCTCAGCAACAATTTCTAATTTTTAAGTGGCCTTAATCTAGGTTAAGGAATACCAAAGGAAAACTGGAAATCTGCCCCCACTTCAGTGTTACTTAAAATTCTAGTCTTTCTGGGAATGCCTGGGTGGCTCAGTCATTTTCCTGATTTCCTCATCTTACTGGGAACTGGAATCTTTGCAGTTCAGGTATTAAAATAATCTTCTTAGATGATATGGATATACAGTAAACGTTGAGAACCTTTACTATAACGAAACAACAGGAGAGATAGCTGGAAAGATAATTAAGGTAAAGTATGATATGCTGTCAATTTAAGGCAGAATGATCTCCATATAATTTGAAAATGAGTAAGAATGCAGTGAAGGTTTCTGATGTTAGAATCACAACTATACATTAAAACTAACCCGGGGGCGCCTGGGTGGCTCGGTTAAGCGTCTGACTTTGGCTCAGGTCATGGTCTCGCGGTCCATGGGTTCGAGCCCCGTGTCAGGCTCTGTGCTGACAGCTAGGAGCCTGGAGCCTATTTCAGATTCTGTGTTTCCCTCTCTCTCTGACTCTCCCCCATTCATGCTCTGTCTCTCTCTGTCTCAAAAATAAATAAACGTTAAAAAAAAAAACACAAAAATTAATCTGGAGAGGGGCGCCTGGGTGGCTCAGTCTGTTAAGCGTCTGACTTCAGCTCAGGTCATGATCTCACAGTCTGTGAGTTAGAGCCCCACATCGAGCTCTGTGCTGACAGCTCAGAGCCTGGAGAGTGCTTCAGATTCTGTGTCTCCCTCTCTCTCTGCCTCTCCCCAACTCATGCTCTCTCTCTCAAAAATAAATAAAACTTGAAAAAAAATTTAAAGAAACACAAATCTGAAGATATATAAAACAGATCACCAGATGAAAAAAACAAAGTACAAATACAAGGCTACTTCCATTAAAGTAGGCAGGCATTAAAAGTCTGAAAAAAAGTAGTGTCAAGAAAGGGTGCAGATGGAATGGTCCTGTGGGAAAATCTATAGTTCCTTGGGAACTAATTAGATTTTTTAATTTTTACTTTTCATTTTATTTATTATTTTTTATTTTTTTACAAAGTTACACAGGAATAAAAAACACTGGGAAGGGGTAACCCCCTCATCCCCAGGAGTGGGCCAGGGGGACAGAGGCTACCTGAGGTATCAATAATGATCAAGGAGTTTAAACCTAGTTGACTGAAAGAATTCCATTTTCAGAATCAGGAATGTCAGACAAAGTAGATAGGCAGGGAAAAAATGTTTGGTTTTTGACATATTAAGTGAGAATCTCTGTAAATGAGATTTATAGAGAGATGTCCAACAGGCAAAGGGAAATAAAAATCTAAATATAAGAATTTAGAACTAGAGATACAGACTTGGGAATCCCTGTCCAAAGAGTAAAGTTAGAACTATAGAAGGAAAAGACCATTGAAGACTACATTATAATAGGAAGAAAGCATCCAAAAACAAGAACTATGGAGAAGAAGGAAAATTATCTTAACTACCTGAAGATAAGACAGAGAAAGAACACTTAAGAAATTAAAAAAGGAGCGTAGTGGCACAGAGATGCCTGAGGAATAGTGTTTCAAGAAGGTAGATCTGAAAATAAATTCCAAATATTATAAGGTTAGGGAGTACTCAAGCAAGTGAATCACTGAATGTAGTATGTTTCTATGCTCTTCACTCTGATCAATCACATCTTCCTTTCTACTAGATCATTTCCATCAACACACCACCATACTCTGGCATGAGTCCTCTTACAAACAAGCAATCAAACATATGTCTTCCCTTATCTTCACATTCTTCTATTACCTATCCATTTTGTTGTTCCCTATCACTGCCAATTTCTTGTGTTGTCCACCTAGGTTGTTTTTACTCTTTCACTCACTCTTCATTGCTCAGCTATGTTTTAGCTTCCAGTGCTACTGCACTACTCAAACTGCTTGTCAAGGCTATGTAGCCAAATCCAATTCTTGTCATACTTGGTTTATTACTAGCACTAACCATGAAACCTTGGATGGATCACCTAATTTTTGAGGCTATTTCTATTCTATAAATGCAGGGAAAAGAGCATCTTAAATAATCTGCAGGTCTGAATTCAGCTTTAAGGTTTTAAAACAGAAAAAATAACAATAAAATATTTCTTAAAATATGAAGATCTGAGAGAGCAGCATTTGTCTATGTTAAAATATTTTCCCACACCCTGAGGTATAAGTGGCAAATAAATTATACTGTATACAGTGTACATGGGATCACTTTATATACATTTCATGGGGAAATGATCACCACAATCAAGATAAATGACACATCCATCCCCCACACAGTTACCCTTTTCCTGAGGGGGAGGGTAGCTGTCTTGAAATATTAAATGGAAAGAAAAGAAGGTTAACTTTTCCTTTGCTCATATGCAAGTTGTAGAGATGGCCACAAGGTAACTAGTTAGAAGTTTTATCTGTATTCTCCCTATATTCTTTGTATAAATTGTTATTTCTCTCCATGTGTTTTTGGATATTTTCCATTTTAATGATTAGAGGTCACTAAATCAGCCCTTTATTGGAATTTTTAGGTCTTCGACTGTTGTGTGGCCACTCTAGATATTTCAGAGTCAAATCTAACTACTTACCAATGAAGTTTCTGTAATTCCTTCTCATTCCATTCCTCATCCTGAATTAAACCAGGAAAACATTCAAAGGGATGCCTGTTTGTCTCATCAGATCTGATCGCCTCAATAACTGGAAACTCATTCCTAATACCAGACTTCTGAAGATTTTCTTTAGCAGAACATCTAGCTTTCTTTTGTTTGATATAAAATTCACTTTCACTTTCTTCAGTTTCAGATTCAGAAATCACTGGGATTTTCCTTGTGGTGTTTCTTGTGCTTTTCCTCAGGTGAACCACTGTTTCTTCAGGATTTCTTGCTGTATTTTTCTTAGCAACTGCAGCTTTCCTTCTAATTCCCTTTTCTGTTTCACTCTCTTCACTAGACAAATCTGATGAGGACTGCTGCTTGTAAAATGACATAGACACATTTTTTATTTTCTTCGATTTTGGTAACAACCTTGCATTTTTCTTAAAGTCAGAGGTGACCATTTGTCCTTTTTTAGGACTAGATATTTTGATTTTCTGGTTGACAGTGAGTAAATCACATTCACTGCAGTCTTCCTTGTTTTTACTTTCATGGCCCTCACTAAACTCAAATGCATTTTTGAAGGTTTTTGTGGGCTTACTGATCAAACTGGTAGTTTCATTTAAGTCTGATTTACTTTCTTTTTGATGCTTTGGCACTGCAAAATCTGTAACTGCTTTAATAGTGCTATAAGACAGATTATACTTCATGCATTTTTGTTCTATCACTTTTTTAGATTTAAGTGGTGTCATTAAAATATAAGCTTTCTTCGGATTAAGAGCCATACATTTTCTTTCTTCGTCCAAGAAAAACGGTTGCCTTAAGGTCAGAATGTCAATGGATACATTCGATTCTTCAGTTCTCTCTTTAATTTCATAAGACAAAACCAAAGATCAAAATCTCAAATTAGCTACAAACAAAGCACAGATTTTTTTTTTCTAAAATAAAATATATATTTTTTTTCTCCATAAACTCCATTGTACACACTACTGTCATTATTAGTTTTTCAGAAGCACCGGTTGATTCAGATTACTGCCCCTTCAATTGTAAACATATTTTTTATACCAACCGGTCCTTGACTTCTTAAAGTCTACTTAGTGTACATATAAGTTCCTCTGTCTGGCCTTCAATGTAGTTCTAATCTCTCACTGTACTCAAATGTGAACCAAATTCTATGTCTACTACACCACGGTTTTCCTGATTCTCAACTTTTCACTAATATCATTCTACATGGAAAGTTTTCTTCACTCAAAAACCAAATCACTACCTGCTTCAATTCCATTCTATAACCCACCTAATCCACAAACTTTATCCTGATTCTCTCATTTGAATGAAAACTCTCCTTCAAATTTCCAGAATACTTTTAAATAATGCCATGTTTGACAATGTGCCTTGCATTATACTTAACAAATTTGTCTTTGAAGTAGACTGAAAAAAAAAAAATCCTTAATGGTATGAATTTTGTTTTCGCTTTTGGAATCTTTTTTTCTTTCTTTTTTTTTTTGCAGTTAGTACAGAGTCTTTCACATGTACAGTAAATGATAAATCAGTATTTGTTAAATCTTATTTAGGTGACATAAGAAAACCAGTAAGGTTGCAAAACCTTACTAGGTATTTAATATACGGAATGGAAGCTATCCTAATTAGGGGAATATGGAACTCGATAGGTATGGCCCTATTCTCATTCCCAGTGGTGGCCGTGGAAAGACATTTCTGCTGATTCACCCAAACTCCATGAAGTATCATGGATAACAAGCAAACCAGAAATTGAGAATCTTTATTATACTGTGTCACTAAAGAAAGCAAATTAAAATGAGAGAAATTCTCTAATTTGAAACTTAAGAAACCAGAAGCCAAACTAATTTAATTTCTAATTGTAAATTATCCAATTGCAATTATAAATATATACAAATTATAAACTGTCACAGCAACCATCCTAGTTAAATACTTCAATGACCTACACATGTTACGTACCACTTTACAAGATGAATGATAAAATTAAAGACTGATGAGTAATGTTGAATGCTGGGGAGAAAAGAAGCCACTAAATTATAATTCATGGAAAAGTGGTACTGATAAAAGGTAATCAAAGTTTCTATAAGATTTCTCAATGGAATTATCTATCTTTGTGAAGGAAGTGTTTTCTTTTAATTCCTCATATAAATCTGACTCAAATGTTTAACGGGAAATTTGAAAATTTTGAAATTTCTAATTTTGAACAAATCACTTTTAAAATATTTTTATTCATTTTATTAAATAATTTGAATGAAGATTCAAGCTATTCTGGATACTTTAACCTAAGTTACATGATCCTGATAGTCTAAACAGTATTGCCTTCCTCTCTACTTCTTTTAAACACTTATAAATGTTCTTCACTTTCACTACTTTCCACTTATAAGAAGAAATACAAAAAAATGCTACTAAGCTGATGGATTTAACTCAATATGAAATTTCAAACTTGCTAATGTGTCAAGAAAAGTTTCTTTAAATCTGTTATATAGGATTTCAATGAAATCATACTGGAAATCCACACTCACACATAGCTAAACTATGGCATTAATTTAATAAAGAGATTCATAGCCTTTAAACATTCCAAAAAGCATATTTAAAATGATATACAATTCTGTTTTTAACAAAAAGATTAGGGAAGCCTGGCTGGCTCAGTTGGTAGAGCATGTGACTCTTGATCTTGGGGTTGTGAGTTTAAGCCCATGTTGGACATACAGTTTAAATAATTAAATAGATAAATAAATAAATAATAAAAATTATTTAGTGCCAAGATAAAGGGAGGCAAACCTACAAGTAAATATGTATGGTATGTAATGTAATGGATTTTTTTACTAATGTAATGGATTTTACAGCAAATCATGCTGTATAGAAAAGCAAAACCCTATTGTACATCTGAAACTAGTAACACTATGTTAATTATGCTTTAAAGAAAAAAAAAGTAATTCTAAAAAAAACCCAACAAAACAATAAAAAATCCCCAGACATTTATAATGACTGTAATACTTAGTTTGCCATTTTTAGATTTGGAAATTTAAGACATCACTTTTATTATATTAAAAACATTTCAAATAAGAGCTGTATGCTTATTATAAAACCAATAAAGATATATCACCTTGCTTCTGACTTTTAATTATCCTTTCATTTGTTCTTTCACAATTTTCAAGTTTCTTTGAAGACAACTTTTCGTATGCTTTCTTTCCAATTATTTCCTTCAAAACAAAAAGTTAGCTTTTTAACAACTACTATCTATAAACATGACCTCAAGCATTTTCACATTATGTATCAAGCATACAAGTATCTAGGTACTTGCCGTTCTACAAATTTCATTAGTGGAGGTATTTAGAAACTCATTTGCCAGAGCCTGAGCTTTGGAAGCACCATGTGGGCATCCACTATCTTAGATATTTCTTTTATAAATTTAATACATGTGATTTGTTAGGTGCAAACACACACACACACTTTAACCCTAACTCTAAGAGCTAACCTTTCTGTTATTACTGATTACACTTTCCCAATGAGACACTGAGAAAATAAATATCAAGCAAGACATTGCCAAACTGATTGTTAAGCTGATACTTAACAGATACTTAACAAACAAAATGATTTCTGATTTGGTCCCAAAACTTTTTAGTAGCATCACACCATCACTCTTCGTATCATAGGGTATAGTAAAAGTTTACCTGATTAGTTAAGTCATTTTCTCCTCCATTTTGACAAGTATTATGCCTTTGGTCATCTGAGAGCCTTAATCGTGGTTTATTTTGGCAATTATCATGGCACACGTTTAATTCTGGGGCTGCTGGCAACCTCCTGCGCTTACCATTCTTCAGTTCTATGAGTACAAAGATGGAGATTTCAATAAATTATTATATATAAGCTGCCTTTCCATATTAAAGAATTCACTTTCGAAATATTATCTAGCAAAGGCTGTAGGTTAATGTTCATACTTTTTTCCAGCAGGGAGGGTGCGATGGGATGTTAGTCAGATTATAGTTTTGGCAAAGAGTGAACACAAAAAAGTTCTGCCAGCTACCTTTATAGTAATGGACATTCAAAAAAAAAAAAAAGAAAAATCCAGGCGCCTGGGGTGGGCTCAGTTGGTTGAGCGTTCAACCCTTGATTTCAGCTCAGGTCATGATCTCATGGTTTGTGGGACCGAGACCTGTGTTGGGCTTTGTGCTGAGCGTGGAGCGTGCTTACGATTTTCTCTCTCCCTCACTCTGCCCCTCTCCCCAGTTCAGGCACATGTGTTCTCTCCTTCTCTTTAAAAAAAAAAAAAAAAAAAAAAAAAAGCTGAATGCTATGAGCAGACTGCACTACAGTTTTTTAAGTATTAAAAAATAATTTCAAGGCAGTACAAGTCAAAAACTCAATACAATATAAACTATAAACAGATAAATATGGAGCTCATGTAAGAATTTACCACTATATCAGCAGAAAAGAAGAGACATACCCAAATGACAACAATCAATGTCATAAGTGGTGCTGGCTCTTTGCAGAACATCTGTTTGGTTTTCTCTTGCATTATTTTTCGCTGATTTTTGTACATCAGGGACAAATTTTCCAGTTTTCTGTTTTTGTCTGGCCTTTCTCTCTTTCTTTTCACAAGCCCTAAAACACAAGTGTAATATTTTTCCTTTAATTTTTATCTCAAAAAACTAAAACAAAAAAACTAAATTTAAATAAAGTCCCTCAGATAAAGTTTTATGCGCCCAGCAAAGATTACCTTTAATCTTACATTATTTAAGTCTTCATGATTCTACCCTTTCCCCCACAAAGAACTTAGGTATAAGGTCTTAAGTCAAAAGAATCAAATAAAACTCAAGTGCTTCCTACTCTATGCACTCTTACATCTCTACTTAAGCTAATCCTGTAAAAAAATTACAGGACAAATCCTGCCATTACCTATTTTTGGAAATAAATTTTATTTATTTCACCACATTCATCCACACCACCACATTCATTCAACTACTGTCTATGGCTGCTCTTCTGCTACAAAGGCAGAGTTGAACAGTTGCAATAGAGGCAGCATGCCCATAAAAACACTTCCTATCTGGCTCTTTACAGGAAAAAACTGTCCCCCCCATTCGAAGTTATTATATTGTACTATGATTAATTAACTTATATCACAGTATCCCCTATGAGTTCCTTAAGGGCAAGAATTAACCAAATTTTCTTTGCTTTCCCTGTGCCAATACAGTGTGTGCTAAACAACTGATATTAACTTCTGAAGGAATGAATGAAAGAAAAAGGACCAAGAACTTTACACTCATGTTTAATAGGTACACCCTCTCAAAGGGTGGGTGAATGAGGATGCTTCCTGAAATGTCAACACTGTTATTTTCCTTCTACATTTATTTCATATGACAGAAATTCTAGTAAACTATTGCTTTCTAAAGATCCAAGATCAAGAGAACTACTTCAAAACTGTCATTTGCAGAAAAAAAAAAAAGAAAACCAATTTACATTGGTTACATGAAAAGATACATTTGTAAAACCTCCAATTTTATACCCAAAATGGGCACATTTTATCAAATGCAAATTATACCTCAATAAAGTTAGTTTTTAAAAAGTTAAGGAGTACTTTACCTTAATTGTTCCAGAAAATTATCAATATGCTCTTTCCACTTTTCTGGAAAGCCAAACATAAACTTCCTTATGAGATAATTTGGATATCCTATTCAACAAAAAACAAACAAAAAATTACCTAAAAGCCAAAAATTTTAAAGGCATGTAATTGGTTCACTAAGTCATTAAAAACATATACACTTATTGCTAACTGTGGGCCAGGCACAGCCACAAATACTAAGGATTCATCAGTCAACAAAATGAAACAAAAATCCCTGCCTTCATGGAACCTGCCTTTTCATGTCAAACAGAAAGCAAACCAATAAACATACATTTTTTTTTGTTAGATGGTCATCAATGCTATGGAGAAAAATTATGCACTTAATGGGTCAAGGAGTATTAGTGTATTTATGCTGAGGGAGGAATGGGAAGCAGATTGCACTTTTAAAAGACAGAGAGGTTCTTACTGAACTAGCATCATTTGAGTAAAGCTCTGAAGGACATGAGGTAGTGAGTTTAATATGGGATTAAAACACTGGAAGCAAAAGGGACAAAGCAAAAGGCTATGGTGTGTGTGTGCCTGGCCTGTCTGTAAAAATTAGTGCAGATGGAGCAGAGTGAAGAAAGGCTAGCACTAGGAGGCTCTTTAGAAGGGAGTAGGAACAGTGGAGGAACATGAAAGATTATAAGGCCTTGTGGTCACTTCACGACCTAGTCTTTGACTGTGGGTGAAATGGGAAGCTATATGAAGATTGTGAGCAGAGGAGCCACAGGATTTGACTCACTTTAACAGGACTGTATTAGCTGCTATTTTGAGAAGTCTGTGGAAGTAAAAGTGAAGAAATAACGAGACCAGTTAGGATTTTGTAATCATTCAGACAAAAGATAAGGGAGATGTATATACCATAGAGGTCAGCAGAGGCCTGGGTTCTGGATATATTTTTGGAGATAATGCCAATAGGATGTACCTACCCACTAGATGTGGGTGTGAGAGAAAAAGGATTTAAGATCTCTCCAAGGATTCTGGCTAGCCACTGGAAACAAAGAAAGGGGGAAGACCATTAAACAGATTTCAGAGAAATCAGGTTTTAGACACATGAAGTTTGAGATGCCTGTAGATATCCTAGTGGAGATGTCAAATGGGCAGATGGAAAATGAGTTGGGTGGCTTGAGGAGTATTTTTGGTAAGAGACATAAATTTGGCATTTGTCATCATATAGATTAAAGCCTAAAAGAAATCAACACAGCACTGAGTGTGGAAAGAGCTCTAGTCTATCCTATTATTCAGAGGCAAAGAAGAAAGAGCAAAATAAGCAAATAAACTAAGAAGGAACAGGAAGTGAGGTGGCATGAAAATTGGAATATGGTGTTCCAGAAGGCAAATAAGGAATTAAAAGGAAGTAAGTGTGATTAAGTGCAGTAAACATATATTGGATTTAACAATGTGGGGGCCACTGGTAACTATGATAAGGGCTGTTTGGTAAAGATTTGGGGTTTAAGGCATGATTAAAGAGAATTTTTTAAAAGTGGGAAAGAATTCAAGGAATTAGATATAACAAATCTTCTGAGTTGTTTTGCTGTAACTAAGAGCAAACAGTGGCTGAAATAAGTGGAGTTAAACGACTTTTTTGTTTGTTTTTGTTTTGACAGGAGAAGGGAGAATTACTAGAGCGATATCCTTGAGTAAGAGAAAAAATGAGAAATAGAGTACAAATGGAGAGGCTGACAAAGACAACATGAACAGTTCATTCATAACAAAAACAGATATAGATGCAAGCAGGTCAGTTAGGTGATGGTGAAGTTCTCTTCTGATTGTTTCTATTGCTAAGGTGCTCCCCTCCCTGCCACCTCCCCTATGAGTGGGAGAAAGGAGGAATTGAAAATTTGTAAAAATATGCAATAGTCACTAAGGAGGATGGGAGAGTGAACGCATTAGGGAAATGTGGTAGGATACCAAATGGCACTAAGAGACCACAATTTTTGCTGGTAATCACCATCTTAAAGTAGAATGCTCAGGTGTGTTTTTCTTCAGCCACATTACCGTGTTCAAGGCATAGACAGAAAATTAGATTATACCAGGAATGGGGTTGTACTGGGCAGGTTCAATAAACTAGTTAAATTATAGCCTTATAATATCTCACATGAACTTTTTAAAATCACTAGACCGACTCAAACTGTCAATAAGGGTGATTAAATTAGGGAAAAATGACCAACACATATAATAGTTTTACATAATGTGGTCAATTCTGTTTTAAAACTTAGTTTTGATTGATTCATCATTTTAAAACACCTAATTAAGAGTAAAAACATATATATCAGTTAGAAATATGGTTAACTGCTTCATTGAAAGTAATTTATCAACTAATAATGTCAGTCATTACCTGCTTCTTTCATGGAAATCCGGTCTATCATCCCTTTTAATATATAAATGTTGCCTGATAAAGTCTTAAGTTTGTTGTGCTTAATCCGTTCTATAATTACATTACTGTGCCAATATATGTTAGTGATGTCTCTAGGAGAAAATAGCGTAGTTAAGGCCAAAATATTCACATTTTACCAATAATCACAATGTACATATATAAGCATACAAATTATACTAAAAAGTAATAAATTTGCACTCCAGCTACATTCGCAGTGTTATTCATCTAATTACAAAACATCTGAGGGCCAAACATTGCAGAACTCAACTGCCTTGCTAATGTGATCCTCAGAATATGTGCCAAACTGTACTGTGGCCAAACCAAACCACTAATATAAAATTTATCCTCATCAAGGAAGCAGGGGCCTTCTCTAAATAACTGATGCTGACAATGCCTGCAACTTCATCTTAACTGATGCCAACTTTCCAAAGAATGATTTTCCTGTCCCTCTCCTCAGAGCCTATACTGTGTTAGATTTCATGCAGTTATATAGTTTGGATCCCTCTAATCTTGCGGGGTTTTTTTACCCTCACTACACAGCCAAGTGTTTTTACCTTCCTCTTTAAAAAGTACCAAAAAGAGGTTCCAGTTGGGAAAAAAACAAACTGTAGAATCAAATCACTAACCCATAAATCTACTCTTCTTATTTCCTTAAATGATGCTAAGAATATAAAACAGAAAGAACAAAACTTTAAGATGTATTAGATAGATGTTGAACACTCCCAATTCATCAGATAAACATACTAAATACAAGCATAATATGACAGTGAAGTTCCTTTCATTTGGTCAAATGGGATTAAACTCCTACTATTTTAATACAGTGATCTTGTTCCTTTTTATTTTATTTAACTAACATTTAAATAGCACTCTAAAAGCACTGTCTTCAAGTCTTACAAATATTAATTTAATACTCAAAATAACGCAAGAATGGGTAATGTTATTATCACCACTGCACAGAGAAAGAGACTGAAACTGAAAAAGGATAAGTAACTTGTCCAGGTCATATAGCTTGGAAGATAGCAGCAAAAGGGATTCCAACAAAGGCAACATAGACTGTCTCTTTGATATTAAGGAAATGGGCACAAGACAAGCAGAAATAGAGTGGGAAAGGCAGATTTTAAATAATCAACTTACAAACTTCTAGGTAAGTACCCTGACCAGTAATATCCTGTATTATTTTATTACAACCTTTTATTACAAACATTGTACCACTAAGAAATTGGTTTCGAAAAAAAGGAAATGGTGGTAAGAGAGTAGCAGAATTAGGCAAAGCCCACTTACCTGATGATACTTTTGCTTTAGGGAGAACCAGAAAGTGCCAATGATTACCTAATATGTAGCTGTATGGCAAAGTTTTAAATAATTCTGATTCCTTTTCTGGATCAGTAATTTAAATCTGGTTGTCCCAATTTACATGTGAGAATCTGAACTGAAATGCATGTAGTAAATATTAGCTAACTATATGTAATTAAGCAGAGAATACCAGTCCACTTATTAGAACCTCTGAAAAAAAAATAAAGCGCTGTGTATATAAATTTGAGCTGTTACTATTCTAAAAGTAACTTAACAGGCAAAACCAAGAAAGCTGTTCACAATCAACATGGTCAGGTACTGCATAGTCATTTTACTTTCCTGTCTTCAGTCTGTAAACTTGTTAGAAAGTCTTTTGTTTTGTAGGAGGATGCTATTTTCCATCAATCTCCTTTAAGCTCTTATACATGAGTATCTTATTTTGTTATACATTTTATAAAATATTGAAATGTTATACTTACGTCAATTTTCCTTCTACACATATAGCAGTATTATTATTGATGACTTTAATCATCCATTCCTGTAGTTGGACCACCTAATCAGCATAAAATGAAGTATATATTCCCTGTATTACTTGTAGCATAAATATTACAAAATCAATTTACATTAAATTAAAAGAAAAACTCATATAAGTAATGCAAATGATTCCTTAGTGCTCATCTATATAAGAATCACATTCTATTTCAAATAGTAATAAGGCATGGGGTGCCTGGGTGGCTAAGTCGGTTAAGTGTCCAACCACAGCCTGGGTCATGATCTCACAGTTTGTGAGTTCGAGCCCCGCATCAGGCTCTGTGCTGACAGCTCAGAGCTTGGAGCCTGCTTCGGATTCTGTATCTCCCTCTCTCTGCCCTTCCCCTGCTCACATTCTCTGTCTCCCTCTCAAAAATAAATAAACATTAAAAAAATTTTTTTAATAGTAATAAGGTAAAAACTTATATATAATGAAACAGAAAAGAGGGAGAATGAATGGGGGTTATACTGCATAATTTGCTCTCCAATCCAAAATCAATTATACTTCAAATATTATGTCAAATATTTCCACCACTGGAGAAAAAAAATTACCTAAAATTCTAAGGTATCCATTAAAGACAAAAGACCTAACTTAGGAAAAAGAATCAGTTATATAGTATACACTTCACCGTCACTCTTATCCCCTAAAAAACACAGCATTTTGTTTTTGCAAGGTTGATTTTGAGTTGCATTCAGTTTTTTCTAAACTATGAAGGTGATTGCTAATAATCTGTATTTAACAGCAATCTATCCCAAAGCAAACATCTAAACAGCTCAGAAAATTCTTTATTTTAGGACAAAATACAATTGTAGAGGAAAATTTCTATGAATGTCTGTATTAAGGAATTGCTTTTATTGACTAACAATTTAACACTGAACTATTTCTGATGAGAAATTCAGCAAAAGTCATAAAATAATTTGAGTAGCCATTTACTTTACATATAAAAAATTACAAATTTATAAAGATAAATTCTTCAGTGGTAGTTTTATGCTAAGCCAGAAAAATGTGCTAAAATGGAAGGTGCTCTTAATTATTGCACTTCTCAATTATGTTCATTTTAATTTTAATTTTTTTTCCTCAGTTATTTTCATTTTTAAAGTTACAGGTAGAACTTGGGGAACAGGCAATGAAATTCCTTTTTTCTTTTTAACACTTCCACATCTGGAACTACCTAAGATAGATCAAAGAACTGACAGATGTAGATGATATTAAAAATAAAAACCACTAGGCAGTGCTCCAAGCACCTTAGATTCAATGACTCATGTTAACCTTGTAACACTAGGAGGCAGGTAATATTATCCTCATTTTATAAAGAAAAACTACAAAGTCTAGTTAAATACCTTGTCCATGTCACATGCAGCTAGTGAGGGGCACAGTGGGGTTACAAATTTGGGAATTCTGGCTCTAGTATCTTGTGCCATCCTGCTTACATAAAATATCAAAATGTTTATTCATAGTCATTCAGCAAATATTTCTTGAGCTCTACTATGTGCCAGGCACTGTTTTAGGCAGTGGGTTTTGGCAAGAAACAAAATAAAACGGCTGCCCTATTAGAGCAAATGTGTAATGTGTGTGTGCATGCACGTATAAGCACAGGGGTTGAGGGGGGAGAGGATGTGTGGAAGCAAGTCGACTGGTGGTGGTTATATCCAAACAAATGGACAAATAATGTCTGCCAGTGATAATTATCAAAAATAAGTACAAGGGGAGAAGTAGGGGGATCCATACTTCCCGTGTCTCTCAAAGAAAGAAGTGCAGAAGCCAGAGGACTTTGAACCCCAGAGCCTGGGAGGAAAAGAGACTGAATCTACCAGGAAGAAAACAGGAAAACTGGAGAAAAGATAGGTGGGTGACTGCGAACTGGGGGAGATAAAAAGGGCTGTGTGGGCACGGAGGTGAGAGACTCCCTTCCGCAGAAAAACAAAGGAAACAGAAAAAGCGGCTAGGGAAGTGCAGGACCATATCTGGCCAGGAGAAAGACCTCAGACTGAGACTGAGAGGGATCCTATCTCTAACTGAGGGGCTTTCTTTGCACTGGGGTCGGCTGCCTGTCCACGCACCTGGGTAGGTCAGGGGAGCAGTCCGCAGTTGGAGAAAGTGATTCCCTCCCTGGGGGGCTGCGCGATAGTACAAAGCCTGCCTGCGTCTGCCATCCCCGGGCTCAGTGGCTGGGCTGAGGACACAGGCTGCAGTAGGAGAAGGAGGCCCCCTCCCTGGAGTGCTGTGGGAAAAGACAAAGCCTGCCTGTGTCTGCCACCCCAGGGGGCTCCCCAGCAAGGTAGGTCGGCTGGCTGCGCAGTCTACAATAGGAGAAAGTGGCCCCCTCCCTGGAGTGCTGTGGGAAAAGACAAAGCCTGCCTGTGTCCACCTGCGTTCACCACCCCTGGCGGCAAGTACTGCGGTGCAGTCTGCAGTAGGAGAAGGCAATCTTCCCTGAAGTGCGGAGGCACAGACATATCCAGCCGGGACCACATATCGGGCTGCATTGAGAGAAGCTTCCCCAGTGCCAGAGTGCACGGAACGGGCCTTGAGTCCTAGCCAAGCACAGGGTCAGGGGAGTTGGCAGAGAGAGAAGGAATGCCCCGTCTGCAGCCATGGCACAGTGAGGATGACTCAAACTGAGTCCACCGGGTCCAGCTCTGTGGAGAAGAGACTAGGGAATCACCATCTCCCCGCTGCCGCCACCACCACCACCACCACCACCAAGGCAGGGCCTCAGGGATCACTCAAGGGGCCCACAGTGGAGGTGGGTCCAGACTACACCAAACCATGCCCCTTTGCACTGGGTAACTAACTGCCTATCTACCAGAGCGGGACAGACCCTGCGGACAGCTCCTCCAAACAAGTGCAGCAGCGTTGCCTGGATTAACTCTAGGTCAATTCTGGATATATAGATATATTCTACCCACCCCATTTCTCCTCCTTATCTCTTCCTTCCCCTAGGCTGGTTACTCTGGTTATTGGTCTAAACAGACATATTCAATCCATTGTCTTGATACATGTTCTACACCTCCTTCTTAACACTCCCTTCTCTCTCTCTGAAATAATCAAGCCATATAGTTTCTCTGTCTAGGTAACTTTATCTTTGTTTCATTTTCTCCGCCTCCTTCTTTATTTTCCTTTCTCTCTCTCTGGATTAAGCCTTTTAGTCTCTCTGCCTCGTCAATGTTTATTTTTTCTCCCCCCCAACCCCCGCCTCCTGTCATTTCTCTCTTTGTATGTGCTCCTCCTTCAGCACTGCCTCCACCCTCTTCATTACTTGTAGTTGGTGTTTTGGGGTTTCTTGTTTTTAGTCTTTAGATTTTTGTTTTTGTTTATTTGTTTGTGTTGTTTGTGTGTTTGCATGTTTTTGTCTCCTGTTTGTCTATCTGTTCTCCTTTACAGGGCTAATCCAAAGAACAAATCAAAGCACACCTGGTGGGGGGTCCAAAATATCACTAAGAGTAGAGTAATAAAATAACCAAAGTCACAACAACAGAGAGCAAGTAACAATCTTCGAAAAAACACCTCCTGAAGGGCCAGGCTGTGGACAGTGTATGACCCTCCTTTAATATAGCAGTGCTCGCAGGTGCAGAGCACACAACAAGCTTTTACAACACATAAGGGACAGAAAACTAGCCAAAATGATGAAACGGAAGAATTCTCCTCAAAAGAAATTCCAGTAAGTAGCAACAGCTAATGAACTAATCAAACCAATTTAAGTGATATAAGTGAACAAGAATTTAGAATAATAGTCATAAAATTAATTGCTGGGCTTGAAAAAAGCACAGAGGACAGCAGAGAATCTACTGCTACAGAGATCAAGGGACTCAAAAACAGTCATGATGAATGAAAAAATGCTATAAATGAAGTGCAAAATAAAACTGAGGTGGCCACAGTGTGGACTGAAGAGGCAGAGGGGAGAATAGGTGAATGAGAAGATAAAATTATGGAAAAAGAGGAAGCTGAGAAAAAGATTAAAAAATCCAGGAATACGAGGGGAGGATTAGAGAACTAAGGGGTGCAATCAAATGGAAGAATATCTGTATCATAGGAATTCCAGAAGATGAAAAGAGAAAGAAAAGGGCTGAAGATGTACTTGAACAATTCATAGCTGAGAACTTCCCCAATCTGGGGAAGGAAACAGGCAGTGAAATCCAAGATGCACAGAGTACTCCCATCAGATGAAACTTGAATCGATCTGCTGCATGACATATCATAGTGAAAGTGGCAAAATACAAGAATAAGGAGAGAATTCTGAAAGCAGCTAGGGATAAACAGGCCTTAACATACAAAGGTAGACATATAAGGGTAGTAGCAGACTTATGTACTGAAACTTGGCAGGCCAGAAAGGAATGACAGGAAATCTTCAATGTGATGAACAGGAAAAATATGTAGCCAAGAATCCTTTATCCAGCAAGCCTGTAATTCAGAATAGGAAAGATAAAGGTTTTCCCAAACAAACAAAAACTGAAGGAATTCGTCACCACTAAACCAGCCCTACAAGAGATCCTAAGGGGAACTCTGCGAGTGAAATGTTGCAAGGACCACAAAGTACCAGAGACATCACTACAAGCATGAAACCTACAGACATCACAATGATTCTAAACCCATATCTGTCAATAATAACACTGAATGTAAATGGACTAAATACTCCAACCAAAAGACAGAGGGTATCAGAATGGACAAAAAAACAAGACCCATCTCTCTGCTGTCTACAAGAGACTCATTTTAGACCTGAGGACACCTTCAGATTGAAAGTGAGGGGATGGAGAACTATCTGTCATGTTACTGGAAGTCAAAAGAAAGCTGGAATAGCCATACTTATATCAGAAAAACTAGGCTTTAAATTAAAGTCTGTAACAAGAGATGAAGAAGGGCATTACATAATAATTACAGAGTCTATCCATCAGGAAGAGCTAACAATTATAAATGTCTATGTGCCAAATATGGGAGACCCCAAATATATACAACAATTAATCACAAACATAAGCAAAAAGAAAAGAGAGAGGACCCAAATAGATAAAATCACAAATGAAAATGAAATTATTACAATCAATCCCTGAGAAATTTTCAGGGAATACTATGAAAAATTATATGCCAACAAACTGGACAACCTGGAAGAAACGGACAAATTCCTAAGCACCCACACAGTTCCAAAACTCAAATGGGAAGAAATAGAAAATTTGAACAGGCCCATAAATAGGGAAGATATTAAATCAGTTATCAAAAATCTCCCAAATGGGGCACCTGGATGGGGCTCAGTCAGTTGAGCGTCCGACTTTGGCTCAGGTCATGATCTCACAGTCTGTGAGTTCGAGCCCCATGTCAGGCTCTGTGCTGACACCTCAAAGCCTGGAGCTTGCTTCGGATTTTGTGTCTCCCTCTCTCTCTGCCCCTCCCCCACTCATGCTCTGTCTCTCTCTCTCTGTCAAAAATAAATAAACATTAAAAAATAAAAATAAAAATCTCCCAACAAATAAAACTCCAGGACCAGATGGCTTCCCTGGTGAATTCTACCGGACATTTAAGCAGAGATAATACCTATCTTTCTCAAGCTGTTCCAAAAAACAGAAAGGGAAGGAAAACTTCCAGACTTATTCTATGAAGCCACCATTACTTTGATTTCCAAACCAGAGAAACCCAGCAAAAAACGAGAACTACAGGCCAATATCCCTGATGAATATGGATGCAAAAATTCTCAACAAGATACTAGCAAATTGAATTCAACAGCATATAAAAAGAATTATTCACCATGATCAAGTGGGATTCATTCCTGGGTTGCAGGGCTGGTTCAATATTTACAAATCAATCAATGTGATACATCATATTAATAAAAGATAAGAACCATATGATCCTGTCACTAGATGTAGAAAAAGCATTTGACAAAATACAGCATCCTTTCTTAATAAAAGCCCTCCAGAAAGTTGGGATACAAGGAACATACTTAAACATCATAAGAGTCACTTATGAAAAGCCCACAGTTAATATCCTCAATGCGGAAAAACTGAGAGCTTTCCGCCTGAGATAAGCAACACAACAGGGATGTCCACTCCCACCACTGTCGTTTAACATAGAATTGGAAGTCCTAGCATCAGCAATCAGACAACAAAAGGAAATCAAAGGCATCAAAATTGGCAAAGATGAAGTCAAACTTTCACTTTTCACAGACAACATGATACTCTACATGGAAAACCTCACAGACTCCAAAAGTCTGCTGGAACTGATACATGAATTCAGCAAAGTCACAGGGTACCAAATCAATGTACAGAAATTGGTTGCATTTTTATACACCAATAATGAAGCAACAGAAAGAGAAATAAAGAAACTGATCCCATTCACAGTTGCACCCAGAACCACAAAATATCTAGAAATAAACCTAACCAAAGAGGTAAAAGATCTGTATGCTGAAAACTATAGGAAGCTTAAGAAGGAAACTGAAGAAGATACAAAGAAATGGAAAAACATTCCATGCTCATGGATTCGAAGAATAAATATTGTTAAAACGTTAATACTACCCAAAACAATCTACACATTCAATGCAATTCCAATCAAAACTGCACTGGCATTCTTCTCAAAACTAGAACAAACAATTCTAAAATTTGTATGGAACCACAAAAGACCCCAAATAGCCAAGGTAATACTGAAGAAAACCAAAGTGGGAGGCATCACAATCCCAGACTTTTAGCC
The DNA here is from genome assembly GCF_023721935.1 of Panthera uncia. Taxonomy (NCBI): domain Eukaryota; kingdom Metazoa; phylum Chordata; class Mammalia; order Carnivora; family Felidae; genus Panthera; species Panthera uncia. The sequence continues at coordinate 52,516,861 of NW_026057582.1, read as the reverse complement.
TCTACTACAAAGCTATAATCATCAAGACAGCATGGTATTGGCACAAAAACAGACACATAGACCAATGGAATAGAAAAGAGACTCCAGAATTGGACCCACTAAAGTATGGCCAACTAATCTCTGACAAAGCAGGAAAGAATATCCAATGGAAAAAAGACAGTCTCTTTAACAAATGGTGCTGGGAGAACTGGACAGCAACATGCAGAAGGAGAATAAAACTAGACCACTTTCTTACACCATTCACAAAAATAAACTCAAAATGGATGAAGGACCTGAATGTGAGACAGGAAACCATCAAACCCTAGAGGAGAAAGCAGGAAAAAACCTCTCTGACCTCAGCCACAGCAATTTCTTACTCGATACATCTCCAAAGGCAAGGGAATTAAAAGCAAACATGAACTACTGGGACTTCATCAAGATAAAAAGCTTCTGCAATGCAAAGGAAACAATCAACAAAACTAAAAGGCAACTGACAGAATGGGAAAAGATATTTGCAAATGGCATATCGGATAAAGGGCTAGTATCCAAAATCTATGAAGAACTCACCAAACTCCACACCCGAAAAACAAATAATCTAGTGAAGAAATGGGCAGAAGACAAGAATAGACATTTTTCTAAAGAAGACATCCAGACGGCCAACAGGCACATGAAAAGATGCTCAATGTTATTCCTCATCAGGGAAATACAAATCAAAACCACACTGAGATACCACCTCGTGCCTGTCAGAGTGACTAAAATGAACAAATCAGGAGACTATTGATGCTGGAGAGGATGTGGGGAAATGGGAACCTTCTTGCACTGTTGGTGGGAATGCAAACTAATGCAGCCGCTCTGGAAGACAGTGTGAAAGTTCCTCAAAAAATTAAAAATAGATCTACCCTATGACCAGCAATAGCACTGCTAGGAATTTACCCAAGGGATACAGGAGTGGTGATGCGTAGGGGCCCTTGTACTGCAATGTTTATAGCAGCACTTTCAACAGTAGCCAAATTATGGAAAGAGCCTAAATGTCCATCAACTGATGAATGGATAAAGAAATTGTGGTTTATGTATACGATGGAATACTACTTGGCAATGACAAAGAATGAAATCTGGCCATTTGTAGCAACGGGGATGGAACTGGAGAGTATTATGGTAAGTGAAGTAAGTCAGGCAGAGAAAGAAAGGTATCGTATGTTTTCACTCCTACGTGGATCCTGAGAAACTTAACAGAAGTCCATGGGGGAGGTGAAGGGGGTAAGAACGTTACAGAGAGGGAAGGAGGCAAACCATAATAGACTCTTACATACTGAGAACAAACTGAGGGTTGATGGGGGTTGGGGGAGAGGGGAAATGGGTGATGGGCATTGAGGAGGGCACCTGTTGGGATGAGCGCTGGATGTTGTATGGAAACCAATTTCACAATAAATTATATTTAATATAAAAAATAAAAATAAAAATTCTCCCTGTTCATGTTCAAAATAAAAAAATAGTAAGTATAAGGAATACTTACTTAGTCATGGAAGGTCTTGGAACAGAGAAATGAATAAAGTGAGGAATAAGCCATATGGGTATCTCGGAGTAGAGTCTTCCAGGCAAAGGGAACACGTACAAAGGCCCTTAGCAGATAGCACAGAGGGCAAAGTAGCTTGAAAGGAGTAATCAAGAGAGCAAGGGGTAGGCATGTCCAGGACGAAATTATGTAGAGTCTTGTAAACTATGGTAAAGGCTTAGGGTTTTCTCTTGAAGACAGAAAATTTAGAGGATTTGGAGCAGAGTAATGAGATGATTTATTATTTTAAGGGGCTACTAGGTAGAAATTGGACTATATAAAAAATCTGGCTTCTTTCTGGAGAGGGAGGCAACAGAGGAAGCAGGGAGACCATTAGTGTATATATATAATGCAAGAAATTATAGTGCTCTGGACCACTAAGCAGTGATTGAATAGTGAGAAGTGGCCAAATTCAGGACAGCAGAATCAAGAGGATTTCCTCAAGGTTTGGATGTGGTGTATAAGAGAAAAACAAGAGTCTCAAGTAAATCTAAAAATTTTTAACCTAAGTATTTGGGGAAATGGTATTACTATGTACTAATATTAAAACAAAACAGAGAAGTTTTGGGGGGGAACAAATCATATTAAATCTAAAATTCCTATTAGATCTCAATGAAGAAGTCATACAGACAACTGAATATGTGAGTGTGGGATTCAGGAGAATGTTCTGGACTGGAGACATGTATTTGGGAACTATCAGCAGAGAAATGGAATTTAAAGCTATAGCACTGGATATACAGTCTTGTAAGTGTGAATAGATACTAGAGAGTCAGTTTCTAGGACTGATTTGGGGGAATTCCAACATTACGGGTTGTAACAAGAGGAAGCAGCAAAGGGGAATGAGAAAAATGGCCAGTGAGATAATAGAAAATCAAGAGTGAAATATCCTGAATTAAAAAAAAAAAAAAAAGTGATACATTTTAAGAAGGATGTTTTGATTCACTGTGTTAAACCTTTGTAAGCAATGTAACAGTAAGAAATAATAACCATTGGGCTTGGTGATAAGGAGATTACTGCTGAGTCTAAAAAGGACAACTTTAATGGAGGGGTGATTATAAATGTCCAAAGTGGAACATATTTAAGAGGGAATGAGAAGAAATGAAAACTGTGAATACATATAACTCTTTCAAGGTGTTTTGCAGTTAAGTAGAAACAAACAAAAATTGGATGGTAGATGAAATGGGATAGGGAGTAAAAGGAAGGTGGGCTTAGTTTTGTTTTTTATTTTTTTTTTTAAATGCAGGCTCTGCCCCTCCCCTGCTTGTGCTCTCTCTCTCAAAATAGATAAATAAACTTAAAAAAAAAATGGGGCACCTGGGTGGCTCAGTCAATTAAGCATCCTTTGGTCTCAGCTCAGGTCATGATCCTATGGTTTGTGGGTTCAAGCCCCATGCCGGGGTTGGCACTGACAGTGAGGACCCTGTTTGGGATTCTTTCTCTACCCCTTCCCTGCTTGTGCTCTCTTTCTCTCTTAAAATAAACTTAAAAAAATAAAATAAAATGCAAGCCACGTTTCAACACGTTTCTATGCTAATGGAATGATCCAAAAGAGAGGAAACAAGGGGATAATGAGAGGGACAAAATCTTTTAGGTGGTAAGAGGAAATGAACTGGCCTTGAAAAGGGAGCACAAGGGGCGCCTGGGTGGCTCAGTCAGTTGAGCGTCTGAATTTGGCTCAGGTCATGACCTCATGGTTCCTGAGTTCAAGCCCTGCATCAGGCTCTGTGCTGACAGTTCAAAGCCTGGAGCCTGTTTCAGATTCTGTGTCTTCCTCTCTCTCTGTTCTTCCCCTGCTTGTACTCTCTCTCTCTCTTAAAAATAAATCAGCATTAAAAAAAATTAAAAAAATAAAAGAAACGGGAGCACAAATTGTTCATATAACAGAAGGGAAAGCAGAATATGTAGATGAAGCAGTAAGTAGATTGGCAGATTTAATAATGGGAATATAAGGCTCTCAATAAGTTGAGAATGAGGAGGAGAGAGATTTGGAGATCTTAAGAGAGAAAGAGCATGAAATATTATTCTATGAAAGTCAGAGTGTAGGGTGGATTGACAAGTGAAGTGTAGCAGGACTGATATGCAATATTGAGAGTCCACTTGAGGTTTGTTGTCAAATTTAAAATGAGACCAGTCAGTATGGTTGTGCATTTTGTTCCAGCTGCTGCTTCTTAGATATAGGTATATAGCAAAAGAAGAGATAATTTTAACTAAGGTCACAACTTTGTTAAAAGGGGACAGAAGGAAAAGCAATAGAGAACTAAAAGTTAAATCAAAAGAATGGTTATAATAATAAGGCCATGGAATTTGTGTCAGGTAAAGAGGGAAATGAGGACGAGAGAGTTGATGGACTAAAGATTGCCTTAGGTAGAGTATTGATAGTGGGGGAAGAAGAGTGGTAGGGGTAGAATTGTCTAGAAAGATAGGAGTTGGTGAGAGCAGGATGCTTGAAACTGAAAATCTGGTGCAGGTACTGGCAAAGACAAGGTATGATGTGACTAGAATAGTGGATAAGGGAAAGGTCGCTTAAGATCAAGAATTTAAGGAGGCCGGGGGCACCTGGGTGGCTCAGTCAATTGGGTGTCCAACTCTTGGCTTCAGCTCAGGTCATGATTTCACAGTTCATGAGTTCGAGCCCTGTGTCAGGCTCCACGCTGACAGGGCAGGGCCTGCTTAGAATTCTCTCTCTCCCCCTCTCTGCCCCTCTCCTGTTCACTCTATCCATATAAATAAACTTTAAAAATATAAAAAAATAATAATAATAATTCAAGGAGGCTGGATGGATTATCAATATGGATGTTGGTGTCACCAGAGTTGATGACAGAAGTAGTAACAGAGGAAAAAGTAACAGGTATTAAACACTTCAATAGTCATGCAACATGACTATATTGTATTTTATGTGACCACAAAAAGAGGAACAGGATCAATAAAGTTTTACAGCACATACATCAAAGAAGCTGGGGCAGGGGAGGGTTTCTGTTAAAGACAAAGAAGGAAAATGGCCTGAAACCGTAATGAGGAACAAAAGAGGCATATTATATCATCTCTAGGTCCGACAATGTGGGATATGGGAGAAAAAAGAACCACCATTTAAGAAGTCATATTCTGGTTATAGCAAAGTTAAGAAAAGTTCACAGAAGACTGAGAATATAAGATTTTGCTAATGACATACCTTGAGTTCAAGAGGGTACAATGTAATGTTTGGATAACTGGAGATGAGTGAGAGATAGTGTCAGAATTAGGGGATGTATAGAACTGTATAGAGATAAGAGTCTTGGGAGGCTTAGTCTTCTCGTAGTAAGATAAACAGCACTGTAGCAATGATAGTATTAGTGCTGTGGGATCTCCCATTACAGTTGTCCTCAAACTTTTTTGCTCAACCCATCTCACATGTTTTTAAAGCAAAATCTAAAAATTTTCATTGTAAGTCTAAATATTTGTGAATAATGCAACTTCTAAGAATACACTGAAATATAAAACTATGTTACATCACACTTTCAATTTAGATAGGATTTATTTTTTTTTAAGATTTTATTTTATTTTATTTATTTATTTTTTAAAGATTTTATTTTAAAGTAATCTCTAAGGGGCCAAGATGGTAGAACAGCACAGAAGTTTTTTTGCATCTCTCATCCCTGAAATGCAGCCAGATCAACACTAAACCATCTTGTACATGTAGGAAACTGATTTGAGGATTAACACAACAATTGTACAACCTAAACCACAGAACTCAGCAAGCACACTGCAGCATGGAGAGGTGATCTCGGGGAGAGAGAAGCCGCAGAGGTCAGGGAGCTGTCTTTGCTTGTGGAGAAAAGACGGAGACAGGGAGAGAGTACAGGAAAAGCACCCCCCACCCTGAAAGCACCTGGAGAGTAACTGGAAGAGTGGAAACAGCCACAAGGGACTGAACAAAAAAAGGAAGAAAGCAGAAAGAAGAAGGTTTAAATTCCATTAAGACTCTATAAACAGGGGGAGCACAGAGTCTGAACTCTGCAGCTCAATACCTGGCAGTGGTCTGGTGGGAAGGGCAAATCCCCAGGAACAGAGAGCAAGGTCCAAGGGCTCCTCGGGCCACATAAAGAGTGGCAGTTCCCCTCTGGGAGAACATCTGGTAGATGTTGTAGGCAAAGGTCCCAGGGGACCCTGGAGAACAAGCACATCTGCTGGTGTTGGAAGAAGGATGTTAAGGGGGAAGTCCGGTACCAAATGTATGTTGTGATTTGCCATAATCCCTGAAACGCTGCTGCTACATAATCACATGAACTTTTTCTGGGGCAAGCTGGCACCCAGCCACAGTCTCTGGGCATTGGCAGCAGCATAATCTCACGAATGAAACTCGGGGCAGGCCTGCACCCAGTCATTGCTCAGTAAGACCCTCCCCCAGGGGGTCTGAGAGGGAGGTCAAAGCTGCAGTCCCTCAGAAGTGAGGGGGGGTTGAGAAATACAGCCCCACTTATGATAAAACTTAGGAGGAGGTGCCTCCTGGCAGCCTGATGGCATGGTCACAGACACTGTAGAAGCGAGGAATGTATGGAAACTGGAGGCAAAGGAAGGATGCTTGATTACCGGTAGGGGAGAGCACAGAGTTCTGATACTAGAGACTGGGTAGCTGGGTGATGCCATTTTCAGCCCTCCCATGCATGCACATACATGCCTACATCTTCCATAACAATCCACCCCAGTAAGCTAAGCAGCACCATTTGGTAGAGAACAGAGCCATTACACTAAGTCCCGCCCAACTAGGCCAACCTCGTTCTTGAAGAACACAAGTCTCTCCTTCTGCTTAGTTTACAGACTATTAAGTGCTTCATAGTTTGACTTCTAGGGGAAACAGGATGTAATTTCAATCGTATTTCATTATATTTATGGTCCATCTATTCAATTTTTTTTCTTTTTTTCTTATTCTTTAACACAGAAAGAGAAAAAATTTACTTTTAATTTCCGTTTTTATTTAAAAGATTTTTCTTAAATTTTTTCTACTATATTTTTTATTTTTTTGTAAATTTTTTACATTCTATTTTACTTTCATCACTTCATTTTATTCTAGTTTACTGTTTTCCTTTTTTAAAATTTTCAAACATTTTCCATTTTCCTTTTCTTTCCCTTTTTTCTCTGTCAAGCTTCTTTCACAACCAGACCAAATCACACCTAGGATCTAGCATCATTTATTTGATTTTTTTTGTGCTGTTTTTTATTAATTTTTTTTTTACTTTATTAATTCCTTTTTTCCCTTCAAAATGACAAAATGAAGGAATTCACCCCAAAAGGAAGAACAGAAAGAAATGACAGCCAGGGACTAAATCAACACAGATACAAGCAAGATGTCTGAACCAGAATTTAGAATCATGATAATAAGAATACTAGCTGGTGTTGAAAATAGCATAGAATCCCATTCTGTGGAGTTAAAACAAGTCAAAGTCAGGATGAAATAAAAATGCTATAACTGAGCTGCATTTTTAAATGGATGCCATGGTGGCAAGGATGGAGGAAGTAGAGGAGCAAGTCAGTGATACAGAGGACAAACTTATAGAGAATAATGAAACAGAACAAAGGAGGGAGACTAAGGCAAAATAGCATGATATAAGAATTAGAGAACTCAGTGATTCATTAAAAAGGAATAACGTCAAAATCACAGGGGTTCCAGAAGATGGAGAGAGAGAGAGAAAGGGGTAAAAGGGTTATGTGAGCACATGATAGCAGAAAATTTTCCTAACCTGGGGAAACACAAGACATTAAAATCCAGGAAGCAAAGAGAATTCCCATTAGATCCAACAAAAACTGACCATCAACAAGGCATATCATAGTCAAATTCACAAAATACTCAGGCAAGGAAAGAATAATGAAAGCAGCAAGGGAAACAAAGTCCTTAACCTATAAGGAAGACAGATCAGGTTCAGAGCAGACCTATCCACAGAACCTTAGCAGGCAGAAAGGAGTGGCAGGATATATTCAATGTGCTGATTCGGAAAAAATATGCAGCCAAGAATTCTTTACCCACTAAGGCTGTCATTCAGAATAGAAGGAGAGATTAAAGTTTCCCAGACCAAAAACAAAGGAGTTCATGACCACTAAACCAGCCCTGCAAGAAATTTTAAGGGGGACTCTCTGAGGGGAGAAGAGATGAAACAAAACAAAACAAAAAAACCAAAAGCCCAAAAGCAACAAAAACTAGAAAGACCAGAGAACACCACCAGAAACTCCCAACTCTACAGACAACATAATGGTAATGAATTCATACCTTTTAGTCCCCACTCTAAACGTCAATGGACTAAATGCTCCAATCAAAAGACACAGGGTAACAGAATGGATAAGAAAACAAGATCCATCTATATGCTGTTTACAAAAGACCCACTTTAGACCTAAAGACACCTTCAGATTGAAAGTAAGGAGATGGAAAACCACCTATCATGCTAATGGTCATCAAAAGAAAGCTGGAGTAGCCATACTTATATCAGACAATCTACATTTTAAAATAAAGACTGTAACAGAGAGATGAAGAAAGGCATTATATCACAATTAAGGGGTCTATCCACCAAGAAGGTCTAACAATTGTAAACATTTATGCTCCAAACATGAAAGCACCCAAATATATAAATAAATTAATTACAAACATAAAGAAACTCATTGATAGTAATACCATAATAGTAGGGAACTTTAACACCTTACTTACAGCAATGGACAGATCATCTAAACAGAATATCAATAAGGAAACAATGGCTTTGAATGACATACTGCACTGGATGGACTTAACAGATATATTCAGAACATTTCATCCTAAAGCAGCAGAATACACATCTTCTCGAGTTCACATGGAACATTCTCCAGAATAGATGACATACTGGGTCACAAATCAGCTCTCAACAAATACAAAAATTTCAAGATCATACTGTGCTTATTTTCAGACCACAACACTACAAAACTCAAAATCGAAAATCGACCACAAGAAAAAATTTGGAAAGATAACAAATACTTGGACACTAAAGAACATCCTACTAAAGAATGAAGGGCTAACCAAGAAGTTAAAGAGGAAATTAAAAAGTACATGGAAGCCAATGAAAATGATAACACCACAGCCTAAAAACTCTGGGACGCAGCAAAGGCGGTCATAAGAGGAAAGTATATAGCAATCCATGCCTTCCTAAAGAAGAAAGAAAGGTCTCAGATACACAACCTAAACTTACACTTTAAGGAGGTATAAGAACAGCAAATAAAACCCAAAACCAGCAGCAGACAGGAAATAGTAAAGATTACAGCAGAAATCAATGCTATTCAAACAAACAAAAAACCCAGTACAACAGATCAGTGAAACCAGGAACTAGTTCTTTGAAAGAATTAACAAAATTGATAAACCCCTAGCCAGTCTGATCAAAAGAAAAAAGAAAGGACCCAAATAAATAAAATCAAGAATGAAAGAAGAGAGATCATAACCAACACAGCAGAAATACAAACAATATTAAGAGAATATTATGAGCAATTATATGCCAATATTTTGGGTAATCTGGAAGAAATGGACAAATTCCTGGAAACATATAAACTCCCAAAACTGAAACAGGAAGAAATAGAAAATTTGAACAGACCCATAACCAGTAAAGAAGTCAAATTAGTAATAAAAAATCTCCCAAAAAACAAGAGTCCAGGGCCAGATGGCTTTCCAGGAGAATTCTACCAAACATTTAAAGGAGAGTTGGCATCTATTCTCTTGAAGCTGTTCCACAAAGAAATGGAAGGAAAATTTCCAAACTCTTTCTAGGAAGCCAGCATTACCTTGATTCCAAAACAAGACAAAGACCCCACTAAAAAAGAGAACAATAGACCAATTTCCCTGATTAACATGGATGCAAAAATCCTCAACCAGATAGTAGCCAACAGGATCCAACAATACATTAAAAGAATTATTCACCACGATTAATGGGTTTATACCTGAGATGCAGGGCTGGTTCAATATCCATAAAACAATCAATTTGATACATCACATCAATAGAAGAAAGGACAAGAACCACATGATCCTCTCAATAGATGCAGAGAAAGCATTTGAGAAAATACAGCACCCTTTCTTGATAAAAATCCTCAAGAAAGTAGGTATAGGATCATACCTTAAGATCATAAAAGCCATATATGAAAGACCCACCTCTAATATCATCCTCAATGGGGAAAAACTGAGAGCTTTCCCCCTAAGGTCAGGAACATGACAGGGATGTCCACTATCACCACTGTTATTCAACGTAGTACTTGAAGTCTTAGCCTCGGCAATCAGACAACACAAAGGAATAAAAGGTATCCAAATCAGCCAGGAGGAAGTCAAACTTTTCACTCTTCACAGATGACATGATACTCTATATGGAAAACCCGAAAGATTCCACCAAAACCCTGCTAGATTGATCCATGAATTCAGGAAAGTTGCAGGATATAAAATCAATACACAGAAATCGGTTGCATTCCTACACACCAACAATGAAGCAACAATGAAGAAAGAGAAATCAAGGAATCGATCCCATTTACAATTGCACCAAAAACCATAAAATACCTAGGAATAAACTTAACCAAAGAGGTGAAAAATTTATACTAAAAACTATAGAAAGTTTATGAAAGAAACTGAAGACACAAAAGAATGGAAAAATATTCCACGCTCCTGGATAAGAAGAACAAACATTGTTAAAATGTTGATACTACCAAAAGCAATCTACATATTCAACATGATCCCTATGAAAGTAATACGAACATTCTTCACAGAGCTGAAACAAACAATCCTGAAATTTGTATGGAACCAGAAAACACCCCGAATAGCCAAAGAAATCTTGAAAAAGAAAACCAAAGCAGGAGGCATCACAATCCCGTACTTCAAGTGATGTTACAAAGCTGTAATCATCATGACAGTATGGTACTGGCACAAAAACAGACACTCAGATCAATGGAACAGAATCCAGAATCTAGAAATAGAACCACAAATGTACACTGAATCTTTCTCCTTGAACTTGGATTTCCATTCCACTTCATTCAGAGAATTTATCCTAATATAACATAGTGTGATGGCCTAAAGTGTTTTAATGATCATTCTATATTACTTTACAACAGGAAAAATTCTCAAATATTCAGATGCTATAATTCTTTTCTTTAAAAAAAAAAATTAATGTTTATTTTTTTGAAGGAGAGAGAGACAGAGTGTGAGGCAGGGAAGGGCAGACACAGATTCTGAAATGGGCTCCAGGCATGGGGGCTTAAACCGCAAGATCATGACCTGAGCCAAAGTTGGACACTTAACCAACTAAGCCACCCAGGCACCTCTAATACCTTTCTCTTTTAATAGCTGTTAATAGTACCCAAGAATCAGGAAAACAACAACAACAAATAAACAAAAAATAAGAAATGAACTCAGTGTTCATCCCCAAAGGGAATAAGTAAACCGTTGAAGATGATACAACTGATAATAGAGCAAAGTTAAAACTTAACACTTGGATTCTCTTACTTTCAACCCACTGCACTTTTCACTAGAGCACCCTGCCTCTACACTAAATAATAATGAAACATGAAACTGTTAATGAGAGAGCTTAGGAGCTCAAGCTCTTGAAGAATGAGGGTAAAAACACAAATGTACATTGGCCTTCAGTTTTCCTACCTTAATTTCTTTAACTTCATTTGAAAGAGTTTGAGGTGTACTTGGAAGAGAACGATTTGAAGCATTTCTTTTTGATTTCTGAGGTATTGTTATATGAAATCTTGGAGTTGCAAGCACGATTTTACATGTATCATTCATGGAACCCAGAAGATCGGTCTCTCTGGGCACTGAGTTCTCATTTCCTTCCTTAATTTCCTGTTGTGAAGTCCTTTTTGTTGCCACTTTACTATCAGAAACCATTAACTGATCATCATTTTTAACAGGAACACAGTTAGTATTTAGAGTCTCAACAGTAGTATTTTGGGATTTTTCAATGATAGAATCAACACCTTCTAAAACAAAGGTGTCCTTTTTAGACTTAGTGGTTACAAATGTATTCTCCTTTGAGTGAAGAATTTGTTTATCCAACTGAGTTCTAGGTAACGTCTTGTTTGAGAATCCTGCAGCTGAAACATTTTCATGTTCTTGGTTCAGAAATGGAATCTCTGCAAAAAAAAAATACAAAGCCAAACAAAATTTAGAGAAGAATCAAATGAAATTAAAAGAGAGAAATAGAATAATATAAAACCGTTTATATATGAAAGAAGTCTTCAGGTTAGGAATGCTCCACCCTTCTGCCCAGTGTTTCTCTGACATGGATTGCCTACGCCGGAGAATAATTATCCAGAACATTTAACTATACATTGAACAAAACAAAAAGCACTTTACCATAAGTTAAATTATGCAGAGGTGCTTTCTTTTCCTGCTGACATTGAATCTTTTGCTTTATCGGAAGGAAAGTACTATTTGATGATTCTAGAGGAACTTCTTGCACTGAGGTTGAGTTTTTTTTTTTTAAAGAAAGAGGAAATTGAATTATATTAGTCATTGAGAAGAAAAAAAGCCTTCTTAAAGTCTTAAAGAGTTACATTCAATAATGATCAGATCAATATAGTACACTTCTGTAACATAGGAGTTCCATTTCTCATTCTGTTTTTTCATGCCTTCATCACATTCTATCTACATTACACCAAGAAAGAACTTTTTCTAAACTCTACATGTTATAACTTGCCAGCTCTAGACAAAAGTATATTACTGGACTTAGAAGCTTAGAGATCTGGAATACAATTCTGGTGCTGCAACAAATCAGATAGGTATATCTTAAGATTATATATGAAGTACCATCCAGTCTTGAATATTCTGATTCTGCTTCTGGTTGCTGTAAATTTCTCAAATGTTGAAAGAACGGCCGAAGAGTTGTGGCTTATATGTTAAAAGTTGAAATGTTGTGACTCAATAGCAGACACAACCATAATTTATACCCCTCTGACATCTCTTTAGTAAGCCTTCAAAGGCAAAAATCTGGTAGGCTTATCAACTAGACAAGTACGGACTAATTGTATTGCTTACATTTTATTCTACTTTGCATCCTAGATGGTTTAAGTTTTATTTCTTGATGGTTGAGTTTCTTTTACATAAAGAGGGGAAGGTAATAGACTTAAAACTGGAGGAAAAAATCAATTATTTTATTTTATATGTTTAATTTCAAATATTATGATTGAAAAAAATTGGTGGTGACTTTGCTTAAGTATGTAGCTTTAGTCTTAGAAATCTTAATATGAAGATTTTTATCATAATGATGTGTGTCATAAAAGGATAAGTTTCTATTTCTTTAGCTCATTCTATTAGAAATGGCAAGGCAATGTAGTAAAGACAAACAGGTAATTCAATCAGATATAACAGGCTATAGAATCTGGGTCATTTATTTTAGAGTACAAAGTTCATGTAGACTATTTAAAAAGTCTCTGAAATTACATACGAAATTTGTGTTTGTATATACGTGCATTTTCTGGGGAAAGAGTCATCAGATTCTCAAAGCAATGAGTTGTTTCTTCCTCTCTAGTTCCACTTGACAAATAAAATATGTTTTAATGTGCATTATTTCATTTGCTACTCCCTTTTCTCCAAGACTGTATGAATCAGATTTTGTGTATTCCCCTACCTCTATCTTAAGCTCCCTTAGAAAACTCTTTTTGTGTTAAAATATAACACTGTCTTTGAAATACAACAGTATATCCACAATCTATTGTGCAGTAAAGAGCATGGGCTTTCAAATACACACCTGTATTAATTCTTAGCCCATCGCTTATCATATGTCATACATAGAGCAGACATAACCTTTTTGTAAGCCCCATTTCCTAGACTATTAAATGAGCATCTACCCATAGTGTCTGCTGAAAGGATTATGAGATAAATCCATATAAAACATATTTATCAATTACTGTAACTCATTAAAAATCTCAACTTCAAATGTCTCAGATTCTGACCACTTCCTATCTTCCCAGATTATTCTCTCAAATCCAACGACTATCCTAACAACACCCTACACTTCTTTATACTTCCTCATTTCCTTCAGGTCCTCTTTATATAACTAACTTAAATTTCATGGTGCCCTTACATACCACCTTTGTCCTCTTCATCCTATCTGATAAAATTACAATCCTGATAAAATCCAACTCTCTGCCTGCTCCTGAGCAGCATCTGTGCAGCTAAATAGGGCTAGAGGAAAACTCATAACCATATTTATTGCTCTCATTTAAATTCATGCTCACAAGTTTCAAGCAGGTCCTTAATGTTACCCAAGAAATCAAATTTAGGCCTAGACTCTTCCATTCTCCTGCATTATTCAAACCTCCACCTCCTCAAACTTTAATACCTGCTTCCCATGCTTACTCTCAGCTGATGACTTTACTGTGTACTTCAGATTATTTCTCCATACAACACTGCCTATCTTCTTGTTTGATTTATGGTCTGTTTATGTTTCTTGCTAAGGCCAAAATCTCCACTTTTAGATTCAGTTCCCTTTCAACTACTCAAGGGTATCATACTACCAATTTTAGTTTTTCCTTCCCTACTGGATCATTTCCAATAGCATACAAAAATGTTCTTTCATCATACATTAAAAACAATATTTTAAAACCATATTGCCCATATTTCTCTGCTGTCTTCTAAGAGTTATCTATATTCACCACTGTCAATTTCTCTCCCTCACATTCTCTCTTGAACCCTCTTGAATCATGTTTTTGCTCCTATCACTTCACCAAACTCCCCTTATTAAAGCCACCAATGACCCTCATGTTGCTAAATCCAGCATTCAAATCTCAGCCTTTATCTTACTTCACTCATTAGCAGCATTAGATACAGCCAAAGACTCCTTCCTTCAAGCATTTTGTTCCTTTGGCTTCCAAAGTATCACTCTTGGTTTTTCTTCTTCCTCATCTTCTTCTCGTGGTCTTCACTACTATCTTTTATTTGAAATTCCAAATTTTGGGGTGCTCCAGGATTCATCACTGAATGTTTCTCTTTTTACACTTACTCCTTGATGATCTCCTTTAATCTCTTTAAATACCATTTAGGTGCTAATAATTCCCAAGTGTATTTTTCTTACCTGAACCACTTCTCTAAATTCCAACGAATTTTTTCATAAGTGTTAATTCACATCTACACTTCAATTTTTAATAGATATAGCAAAATTAACATACCAAAAATGTAATTACAGAGCCCCCTGCCCTGTCTATTCCATTTCAGTTAAACCACTCTATCCTTCCAGTTACTCGGGCAAAAAACAAACAAACAAACAAAAAAACAAAAAGCCAAAAAACCAAAAACAACCCAGAACCAACCAAACAACATAAAACACCCTACAGCCACCCTTTATATCTTTTATGTTCCACATCCTATGAGCTCTTCCTTTAAAATACACCCAGAATCCAAGCACGTATTATTTTCACTGCTACCACCTAAACCAAACTAACACCATCTCTCACCTAGACTACTACAGTAACTATTTCAAATCGACAGTGAGTGATATTTTTAAAATGAATCAGATCTTGTCACTTATCAGCTTGGAACCCTCCACTGATTTCTTACTTTGCTCACGTAATAGCCCAAACTCTTACATTCATCTATAACACTCTACATTATCTGACCCTTAATTAGCCCCCCTTCCCCACCTCTATGCACTCACTCTATGATTTACTAATCTCATAACTGGTCCTTGAATTTGAGGAATGCTCCTATTTCAGGGCATTTGTACCAGCTGTTACTTTGTCTGGATCATCCTTCCCAATTCCTCCAAGATATCCATCTGTATCTATCTATCACCTACTTCAATGTTTTGGTTCAAATGTCATCTTCTCATTGAACCATACCCTGATCACCACATGGAAAATTACAACCTACTCCAACTGTCCCCATCATCCTTGCTCTGCTTTTCTTTCCATAGCACTTCTCTTCTATTGTACCATAAAAACTACTAATTTAAATTTGTCTCTCCCACAACCTGAATGTGAACGTGTTAGGGCTGGGATTTTTGTCCACTTTGTTCACTCTTATATCTTGAGTACCCACAACAGTATAAGACATAATAAAAATAACACATTATAGCTTTTCAACCAACACATAATAAAACTAACCTCTTGGTGAAATGTTATCTGATTGGAGTGATATGTTGTTTTCCTTTTCTTCACAGACGCAGGTATTCTGCAATACTCTTTTCTCATCTCTTTTGGGAGTGAAAATTTTCTTTTCACTTTTCACTGGTTCCAACAAACTACTGTTGCCTGACGCTTGTTCTTGCTTGTCACGCAGTACTTTTTCTTTCATTCTTTGAAATATTTTTCCTGGTGATTCATAGTTTGCTTTATTTTTTAATCTATCCTTGTTGGGCTTTATAACACTGATATCAAGAGAGCTGTTAGAGGAGGTAGTCTCTGCTAGCATGGTAGAATGAAATATTTTTTTATTATTAAAATTTGTCATTTCTAGGAAATGAGTTTTTTCATGGTCATTCAATTTTAAAGAGGGGTTCTGATATTTTGCCAAATCTTTTACAGGAGTAAGTGTGCCTGCAGGAATGCTGTCAAAAAAGACTGCATGCATAGGCATATTTCTTCTTTGAGAAGATGTCTCTGAAGACAAATGAATTCCTGGATGTTTCAAAGGTGTTGCAATCATCTTGATAAACAGTAGCAATAAGTTTTCTCTAACAGATAATTCACTTAACCACAGTTTTCAGGATAGGAGACTTTCAGCAGGGGCCCAGAGGAACCTGTAGTTCAATGTGAAATCAACCTTTATCATGCTTTGATGCAAAAAAGATTATTTGCTTTCCATAATTATATTATACTAAGGCTTAAGTGGTTCATAACAACACTGGATAATCTATAGCTCACAAATCTAAGGTTTTATATTTTTGTTAAAGACTCATTTTATTATTATTTTAGATGAGCAGTTTGGTCTTTAAATTTACTTCTCTAAAAAAAGCAGCATTCATCAAATCATCTACTTAAGAACACTAAGAACTGAATATTGAGTACCTGGTTTTTAAAGATACTTGAACCTCAAGTCCTGGAGATTCCAATCTAATATTTACAACAAAAAGCATTAAATTACATCTGCATATGGTACTATATTAGACTATAAAGGATTAAATTTCACAAACATAACTTTTCCCTTTAGGCACTTAAATTTAAGGCAGCAACTATGATGATATGTCTTAATGAAAGCTGAAAAATTCATTCAATTTTTTAGTTAAATCATCCCCAGTCTTGATTTTGTTATGCTGCAGAACATTTTAACTATGAGGTTTTAGTTGAAATACCCTCAAATCAAAAGTAAATTATACTCATTATTTTTAAAAGTTAATTCTATTTACAATTTTTAGAGGCAATCATGTACTTGAGCATACATGGTCTTAGACTTGTTTTAGCTTGCTTTTATAAACACATTTTATTTCCCACACCTAGAAATTAAGATTCTAGGTGATGAACCATACACTTGCATTCTGTAATACTTAGTAAATAAAACATTTCCACGCAAGGTGCTTGGAACTTACTAATTTCACCTTACTGCATCTCCTATTGCTGAATTTACAACTATTCTAACCAGTCTTTGACATCATATAAACATAAAAAGCCTACCACAGAAAATATTAATGTAGTCATATCAAAGACTCAAATATCTTTACTTAAGTAACTTCTGTGAGAAATATGCAAGATAAAAATTCATATACAAATAGCATTTTATCCAATAGTTTTTAAGAGAAAAAAGAAATAATCCTCAATAACAAGAACTGACAAAGCAGGCTATCTTGGGTCTAGCCCTGTCACACAAAAATCACTGAACTCTTCCACAAAATGTTAATCCAGTAAATATGTACTAATGCATAGATTTATGTGTTTGGCAATGTGTGAGTGATAAGAATCCTGTTCTGGGAGTTAAAATACTCACTAGCAGTTCACTTTAAACTCTCAAAATCGAAAGTGAATAAATTGAGCCAAGTGCACAAAAAAAAAAAAAAAAAAAAAGGCAAAGTATGTGCAGGTTTATAAAATCTCAATTCTTCACAACCTAAGGAAATGCTCAACAGAATTACAAAATACAAATAAATTAGTGGAACTGAAAACAGGACCAATCTGTAGTAGACGTACACATTAGTTTTTTCATCTAAAGGCAGATAACTACGGTCCTACTGAAAGGCTTAAAGAACCAGCATATAACTCCTCTTGCATGTTGCCCAACCTCTTCCCTCCCAATTCAAGCATGTTATAGCATGGAGATGAGCAGTCAAGATTCTGAAAAACCTCAAATTCCACCCCCGTCTCCAAAAAAGACGCAGAAGATTCCTAGGAGCCCCTATTTCCCATTATGTTATAAACAGCAACTCAGCAGAAGTCCAAAGAGTTGGCAACAGTTGTCTGTGGTTTCAGTGTGGCTGGTAAAAGAGAGGATGTAGAGGGAAAAAAATTACCTAGAATTTTCTGACCTATAGCTTTGCAGAACAGATACAGAAGAAAACAAGAAATCACTTGTTAGAGGCCAAACACTCAAAGCCCCATTCTCCTCCTGGTTAAAAAAGAGCAAAACAGAGAAAACAGATTATGATGCTCAGACACTGATAGAAGAGACACATGCTAGAGGATGCGGATTCAAGTGACAGGCATTCCTAGGTTGAGGAAAACAGTATCCTGAAGGCCAAACATACTTGACCTAACAAAAGATTGCTAGCAAGAAACTGTTAGTTCCTTTTTGGACTAGAGAAGGGAAGGTGAATTCTAAAACGTTATGCTTGTGCTTCACTAAGTGCTTAAAACTATTTGAAAAATCTGATCTTTGTCATTTACTCTGAATGTTGGCAAATGCTGATGTACGAATTAAAATTTGTTATTTATTAAAATAAAGACAAGCATGGAAAATCATTAAATGAAAAATCTAGCTATGAGCACTTACAGCATATGTAAATATATAAGTAAGGCTAAACAACTGTTATTATCATGGATATGAATGATTCTGAATGTAACTGTTACTCTTTTTCCCAAAATTACATGAAAAGTTTTTCTAGGAATTTACTGTCATGGTAGCAGCAGTAATTGAATTATTACTATAATGGAAAGAGTCAAAAATCCCAAAGAACACCAACCAAAACTGGGAGGTGGAGGTGGGAAAAATGAAACTAATTTTAAGTTAACTGGCAAATGATAACACTTGGGGTGGAGGTGGGGGGACCCAGCACTTGACATATAATATAAATAACATTCAAAGAGACCAATGAATCAATTTTAAAAATGATCAACACAGAAAATGGCCAAAAGGCACGAAAGGCAATTACTAAAGAATACAAAAGGCCACCTAGGGAGTCAAATGACACTTCATTTCACTAATAAGTGAAACTAAACAAACTAAACAGTGGAAGTTCTTAAGTTTAGCAGATTGGTAAAGATTAATTTCAAAATACAGGTGTGCATGCTGTTGTTCAAGAAATTGCACTTCTAAATTTTTTCCTTACAGAAACTACTACATAAGAATTCAAATATATGTAAGTAGCAATAACAGTGGATATTTACTGCATATATGTCAGACACTACATAACCTTACAGCAAATAATCTTAAGAGTTCTGAAGATGAGGAAACTAAGGCACAGGTGCCCAAGGTTCCACTGACAACGATTCAGAGCAGGACCTAAGTCTGACTGCCAAGCCCAAGTTCTTAAGCACTATACAGGGATATTCACTGACTTACCGGAGAAATTATAAATAATCTAGATCTTCACCACTATGGGATGAAATTCTGCTACATCCATACAACCGAATTCTGTATATTCAATAAAAAGATATATGCCTGTATATGTACTGACAAAGAATATAGTTAGGATATATTAAAAAGGAAGCAGAACAGGACGTACAATTGCATTTCAGTAAACACACACGAGCAAAAGCATAGGGGGAAATATCTGGAATCATACCAAATTGTAAACAGTGTTTAACTTTGAAGAGGAGGATGAAGGGCCCTCCATTTTCTAAATAATTTTATTAATATCCACATGTGTTTGCAACCAATGTGAAATTTAACCAGAAAAAAACATGAGCTCGATGGATCAACGGTTTCTATAGCACTGTGGATCTTGGGGTCCCAGGGCAGTGACGCACACAAATCATTCTAACGTAAAGCTTTTTTTCTTGCTAGAAGTGATTTTAGAACAAAGGCCTACAGCATTCACTTACAAAACGAATCTGAACGAATAGTGGTCTACTCTCTTGATAACTGCAGTAGACACGCAACAAATATGTACACAACGGATGAGTGAGTAGTCGTGAAACTCCTACCAAAGCTAAAAACTTACAGAAGTCTACGCGGACCGAGAATGTTGATGGGCTGGGACCCTCAGCGCCAGAGGCGGACCGATGGCAGGGGGCGAGGGAAGCAGAGCAAGGAGTTCATACCTTGGGTGAAGAGCCTGATAGAGCTAGAAGGCGGCAGTCCGGGCTTGGCTTCGCACGGGGGTGGGCCGGGCGCCCCAGGGCTCGCGCCTCTGGCCTAAGTCGGCTCCAGCCCCCCGTAGCCCGGCCACAGGTGACCCTCACTTCCTCAGCGAGGCTCTCTGACACAAGTTTCGGAATTCAAATTTGAAGAGCCCGCCCTCCAGCCAGCCCTGATTGGCGCGCTCCGGAATGGCGTCACCGTGCGTCTCAAGAAAACTGGCGGGGGCGGCCCGTACCGCGTGCGCAGTGCTGTTTCCACAACAGGTGGGTAACCCCAAGCTGCCACGAGAACCGAGAGCACCGCTCTAGTCTTCCGCAGAATTCTTTTCGTTTACAGAGGGCGCGCGCCACCTGCGCGTTCCGCCGCTCCTCCCGTTATGCTCTGCGACAGGAAGGCTTACGTCAGACGTCGGCTGCGTTCTTCCGCGCTACTGCGGTTTTTTAAGTTTGGCCTTTCTCGGCCACTCTTCTACCCTACTGGTTTGGTAGCCCGTGGTGTATCGTCGCTGTTGCTTACCTGTGTGAAGGAACAGCTTGCCGAGTTCGTCGGAGAGCTTTTAGCCCTCCCTGGCTGCCAGATATTTGAGAACGAGAAAGAACGTTTTGTTCTTGAGAGGATAATATACTGAATGCAAAGTTAAACTTGCCATGGGATGTTTAGTCTGAACTATTTCCCCAAGAAGTGTGATGTTTTTTGAACCTCATCTTATCGAATCCTAAAAGTTTTAATCTTGACGACTAAGGTTGCAAAGCAGTTTGTGACAGTGTCACTTAGACTGAGCCTGCCTTAGATTGATTGCACCCAGTGATTCTGTACTCTTAACAACCGCGGAGTGTTGTGCATCTTCCGCCTCAGCGCCCTGGCAAGAAGCATTCGCTGGCTGGAAGCATCGTACAGGGCTCCTTGTTTCAGTGTTGGGGGCGGAGAAGTAGGAGCCAGAGAAGTGATGAATGTTTTCAGTCCTAAACCCCTTCCAGCTCCGATCCTGCATCTTCTCTCCATTAACTCCAGCCGCTCCCCAACGAGTCAGAACGGGACAGGAGAGTTTATGCCTCATCCAAGAAAATTCCTTAGCGTCCTAGAACCATATATCGCATTTCTCCGTTAACACCGGACTGAAATGGTTATAAAGGATTGATTTTTTAAAGTGACTTTCGCAATCCCCTCGTCTAAATCTTGTAACCACTAAGTCTTGTACACACAATATTTAGAATCCGAAATAAAAATTTAAAACGTGCAAATGAATGCAAGTAAGGAGAAGAAACCAGTTTCGGCGAGGAGAGGAAAGCAAATCTACATAGATAAAATGAAGTTTCTGTCTGTGCAGCATAATGAGAAAATGGCTGGACATGAATTTGTACCAGATTTCTGGGAAAAGCTACACTTAAGATACCTGTTAAATGACATGTATGAAAGTGTATGAAATGCATTTTGTGTGACAGAGAGACTTTGAGGGGATAGGCATTCATATTCCAAAGCATCAGAAATAGAAGTATAAAAGGTTTTTATGCCTGATATGGAGATGGCCGTGTCTCACACATTCAGCCAGAATAGGAACCTTGAAATATTAAGAGTAGACTCTCAGAAATATACACTTTAATTTTTTTAATTAGTCATTTTTCTTTTGCGGAGTAGCTAGTGCCTACCAGACTCCAGGGTGAACAGCAACAGGGATTTATGTAAGCATGACTAATGATTTTACAAACAAAACTGGAGAAAACAGTTTGTGGATAACAAAGTGTGATGACAAGGCATACAGGCCAAGGGACAATGTTCATCTGTCCACTGGGACATCAACATACTGCCTTGGTTGGGCCCTCTTTTAAGTTTCTGTCAAGAGGGGAGAGCTTCTCCAAGTCACAGCCAGCCACCTGGGACAATCTGTCCAGGCTTAAGTCTGTTATTCATGGAAACAAATGCAGACCCACTTAGGGTCCAAGGGACAGACACAGGAGGAAGGGAATGAAAACCACACACTGTGTGGGAGCTGCTGCCAAAACATCTGGGTCTGCTTAGCCTGAAAGAATATTCCCAGGACCATGGTAAGTTCCAGCAGGGAACAATCAGTACAATTAACCATATGGCATTTTGGGGATAATTAGAAAAAAGATGCTCTTTCTTTAAGGCTGAATATTCTCAACCAGGGGTGATTTTGCATACCCCCCCCCACCTTGGGGGGGGGGGGACATTTGGCAATGTCTGGAGACATGCAAATCATAAATGTCACAATTGAGAGGAGTGCTACTGGCATCTAGTGAGTAGAGGACAGGAATGCTACTAAACATCCTACGATGTGCAGGACAGCCCCTCCACTACAAAGAATTATCTAGTTTAAAATGTTGATAGTGCCAAGGGTTGAGAAATCCTACACTTGTAAGATATAGCCCTATCCTACACTTGTAAGAAGTTTAGACTCTTCTCACTCTCTCAGCTGTGTTCCCTTTTGTAAGGTGCAACTATAGAATCACTACTGCTATGTCGGGGCCTGGAGGAGAGATGAGGATGCAGTCAAAAGAGAGGTTATCCAGGCTGTGCGAGGGGAGAACCCTTCAGTGGAAAAAACTTCCAGAGATTGCTATGTGATAGAGTCAATATTACAAACATATCATTAAAAAATTGTAATAAGTGCTGTCGAGATATATCAGGACAGATCCTGCAAGAAGCTGATGGTACGATGGATTTAGGAGTACATGAGATTTATTGGGAGATAATACCTGTGAAGGTTTAAGGGAGAGGGAGAAGGATTGAGCCTGATAAATCTTCAGACTTTGATGCAGATGTGACATTTGTGAAAGAAAAAGGGAGAAGGAAGCAGAATTGGACAGAGGGAGCCTAAGCTTGTGATGCATATTTGACAAAGTATTGGCTAACCCAATAGGGAGACTTGGGGTAACCCATCAGAGGTGTCTTGAAATGGGCAGATCCTGGAATCCATTATTGTGGAGGCTGCCTGGGAAAAAGATGGCCTTGACTCAAAGGCTTAATAAACATTTTTTTAGGGGTACCTGGCTGGCTCAGTTGGTAAAGCTTGCCACTCTTGAGCTCAGGGTTGTGAATGCAAGCCACTTTGGGTGTAGTGATTACTCTAAAATCTTAAAAAAAATTTTGATTAATTTTTTTGGATTGAGATATAATTGATATATAGCATTATATTAGTGTCAGATGTACAACATAATGATTTGATATATGTATATATTGCAAAATGATCACAATATGTCTGGTTAACATCCATCAGTACACAGTTGCATTTTTTTCTTGTCATGAGAAATTTTAAGATCTACTCTATTACCAACTTTCAAATATAGAATAAGTATTATTAACTACAGTCACCATGATGTACATTCCATCCTTAGGACTTATTTATCTTATAACTGGAAGTTTGTACCTTTTGACCACCTTTGCCCATTTTACACATCCCCACCCCTGCCTCTGGTAACTACCAATCTGTTCTCCATACCTATGAGTTTGTTTTTATTTTGTTTTGTTTTTAAATTTCATGTTAAAATAAAATCATATAGTTTTTGTGTTTCTTTGCCTGGCTTATTTTACTTAGCATAATGCCCTCAAGGTCCATCCATGTTGCTGCAAATGACAGGATTTTCCTCTTTTCAGTTGGTCAGTTGTCCAACTTCAGGTCATATACCTACCACATCTTCTTATTTTGTTTTGTTTTTAAATTTCATATTAAAATAAAATCATAAAGTTTTTGTCTTTCTCTGCCTGGCCATTTTTACTTACCATAATGCCCTCAAGGTCCATCCATGTTGTTGCAAATGGCAGGATTTTCTTCTTTTATGGCTGAATATTATCATATATATTATTTATATATTATATATATTATTTATATATAATATAACATATATGTGTATATATATTACATATATATGCCACATCTTTTATCCATTCATTCGTCAGTGGACACTTAGGTTGTTACCATCTTGGCTATTGTTAATAATGCTGCAGTGAACATGGGAGTGCATATATCTTTTTGAGATAGTGATTTCATTTCCTTCAGATATATACCCAGTGGTACAATTGCTGGATCATATAGTAGTTCTATTTTAATTTTTGGAGCAATCTCTGTATTATTATTATTTTTTTTAGTGACTGCACCAGTTTACAATCTCAACAGCAGTACACAAATATTCCCCTTTCTTCACACCCTTGCCAACACTTGTTATCTCTTGTCTTTAAACAATTTTTTAAGTTTATTTGAGAGAGAGAGAGAGAGAGAGTGTGCGCGCGCACACACAACTGGGGGAGAGGCAGAGAGAGAGAGAGAAGGAGAGAGAGAATACCAAGCAGGCTCCGCACTGTCAATGCTGAGGCTGATGCAGGGCTCGAACTCACAAACCATGAGATCATGACCTGAACCAAGATCAAGAGTTGGATGCCTAACTGTCTGAACCACCCAGGTTCCCCTCTTGTCTTTTTGATGATAGCCATTCTGACAGGTGTGAGGTGATATCGCATTGTGGTTTTGATTTGCATTTCCTTGAGGATTAGTGATGTTAAATCTCTTTTCATGTACCTGTTGGCCATTTCTATGTCTTTTTGGAAAAAATGTCTATTCAGTCCCTTTGCCCATTTGTAAATCAGATTATGGGGTTTTGCTTTGCTTTTGAGTTGTGTGAATTCTTCATATATTTTGGATATTAATGCTTTATGAGGTTTATGATTCACAAATATTTTCTCCCATTCTGTAGGTTGCTTTTTCGTTTCATGGATGGCTTTCTTTGCTGTGCAGAAGCTTTTTAGTTTGATGTAGTCTCACTTGTTTATTTTTGCTTTTGTTGCCTTTGCTTGTGGTGTCAAAGTTTCTAACTATTTCTTGAAATATTCTTTCTTCACCATTCTTTCTTCTCTCCTTCAGGGCCTCCCATAATGAATATGTGGATGTACTTGATGGTTCCTGTAGATATCTTAGGTTCTGTTTATTTTTCTTCATTCTTTTTTCTTTATGTTCTTCAAACTGGATACTTTCAATTGGCCTATGTTCAGATTCACCCATTCTTTCTTCTGCCTGCATAAATCTGCTATTGAAAACCTCTAGTGAATTTTTCATTTCAGTTGTTATGCTTTTCAGCTTCACAACTTATTTTTGGTTCCTTTTCATAATTTCTGTCTCTTTACTGATATTTTCTGTTTGTCGAGAGGTTATTCTGCTGGTTTCCTTTCACTCTTTGTCTATGGTTTTCTTAAGCAATTTGAACAGTTGACTTAAAATTTTTGTCTAGTAAGTCCAATGTCTGTGTCTCCTCAGGGATAATTTCTGTTAATTTCTCTTGTGAATGGGCCATAATTTCTTGTTTCTTTACATGCTTTGTCATTTTTTTGTTAGAAACTCGACATTTGAATATTAAAATGTACTATCTCTGGGGGTGCCTAGGTGGCTCAGTTGGTTAATTTGTCCGACTTAGGCTCAGGTCATGATCTCACAGTTTGTAAGTTTGAGCCCTGAATCAGGCTCCATGCTGACAGTGTAAAGGCTGCTTTAGATTTTCTCTCTCTCCCTCTCTCTTTCTGCCCCTCCCTTGTGCATGCTCTCTCTCTCTCTCTAAATATAAATAAATAAACTTTAAAAAATGTGCTAACTCTGGTAACAGATTCTTTTCCCTCATCAGGATTTGTTTTTGTTTCTGTAGCTGTTTGCTTTGGGCTGTAGCCGTTTGCTTGTTTAGAGATTTTTTTGGACACTATTTTTGTAAAGTTCATATTCTTTGTTATGTGTGATATCTGAAGTATCTGTTTCTTTAGCTTGTGTTTGTCTAGTGTTTGACAGAGATTTCCATGATCACCAGGAACTAGAATAGAATGAAAAATAAGTGTTAAATAAAATAAAATAAAATTTCATCAGAGGTGAAAACTCAAGGTCTTCTCAGGTCATTTCTGCACATGCATTCTGCCCTAGGACTGTATGTGTCTTTCTAAATTACCCAGTATATGCAGGCATTTTTGAATGTCCCAATTTTCCAAAGAAACTCTTTTCCCAGCTTTTCCTTCCATTCTTTCAGTGCACCTACTATTTGCCTCAACAGTAATCTTTTGCTCCAGGCAATGGTATGTTGTTCATTTTTTCTGACAATTTTTTGAGGAATGTGTGGCCATTTTTCTGTGCTGACTGACTTCCAACTTAAGCAAATCAAAAGCAGGCCCCTTGCATCATTTTTTCAAGTAGCACCCAGACAGGTGGGAACAGACAAACACAATTCTTTGAGAATGAAGTCTGTTCTGCTCTCTCTGGAGCAAGAGACTGGGGTCCCATTCTTGGAATGTGGGATTCTGTCTTCAAGACTGCTACCTAGCCAGGAAGGAGAATTTAGGAATGGCAATTAAAAATGCTTCTCATAAAATTTTGGTACTACTTTTAAGTTGCCTCCTTTTTAATTTGACATTTTCTTGGTTGCTATAAACTTTTGACTATTTTCCAGAGTACTGACAAAGCTGATTCTAACAATTTGATTGTTTGATGTAAAAAAAAAAAAAAAATGGACTCTTGGAATTACCTGTTTTGCCATTTTTGCTTGATCAGACAAAGAAAATTGTCTTCTAATAAAGATGAAGAATGTCTTCTTCTACCAGATCCGTTTGTTCCTCACATTTTAAAGGAATGAAATACAGAGGCATCTGTTTCTGTTCCACATGATTTGTTTACCTTAGGGAGATAAAGTTTTTTCTTCTCTCAGGAGATGAGGGTGTAGCAGTGTTGCAGTTGTTATATAAGCTCTCAGATTCATAATTTCAGGGATATTAAGAACCCTGTTTGTATAGGTGCAGAAATAACCATCTGGCTGTTATCACATCACTTCATACAGGGAAAATGGATCTTGGGACACTAATGTGGTTATTGCTCTAAGTAGTAATAGTAAGTCCTAATCTAGAAATCTCACGTTTGCTATTAAGACAAGAAAATAAACACAGGATTAAAACCTTATATACCACTAAAATAATTTCATATCCCACAGCAGTAGGAAAACCATACTCCAGGTCGTTTTATTATGTTAATGGATCAAGATAGCCTTCCATGAGGCAATATTATTTAAGCTGACACCTAAAGAATGTTAGGAGTTAACTAGGAGAAGGAGGGGAAAAATTCCTGGCAGAAGGATCATCTAGGATGATGACACTGAGACGGAAAGAATGTAATGGTTTGTTTAAAGACTTAAAGGATAAAAGCTCCAGAAGAGTGGTGGTGGATAAAGTTAAAGAGGGAGTTAAGAGTCTGATCATTTTGAAGGAGCCTGTTAAGAACTCTAAGGGAAAAGTGAAGACACTGAATGTTTTTTTTTTTTTTTCAACGTTTTTTATTTATTTTTGGGACAGAGAGAGACAGAGCATGAACGGGGGGAGGGGCAGAGAGAGAGGGAGACACAGAATCGGAAACAGGCTCCAGGCTCCGAGCCATCAGCCCAGAGCCTGACGCGGGGCTCGAACTCACGGACCACGAGATCGTGACCTGGCTGAAGTCGGACGCTTAACCGACTGCGCCACCCAGTCGCCCCCTGAATGGTTTTAAGTAAGAGAATGACAAGGTCAGATTGTTTTAAAGAGATCCCCTTGGCTGCAATGTGAAGATGATCATTTTCTAATGCAGGAAATAAAAAACTAAACAAATATTGATGCAGATAGAAGAAGCATGACTCAATGAAGTCTTCTGGCAAATAACAGAAAAGAGATCAACTTTAAAAAGATAGGATGGCTCAGGTATATTCTGCCCATAAGTGGGGACAAATTAGATATTTTAATCACCTTATTTTCTTTTTCTACAACTTATTGAAAGCTTAAACTGCTATTTTAGTTTACTGTTAGCTTTTCATTTAAAAGTAACTAGAGATTTATAGGACGTTGCAAAGGTAGCCAGAGAGTCCCTGAGTACCCTTTGTATATTTTCCTCCAGTGGTTACATCTTATATAATTATAAGCATAGTACAATACCCAAATGGAAATTTGACAGTGATATAGATGCATATAGCTTTATGTCAATTTATCCTATCTGTAGATTTGTGTAACAACCACTACAATCAAGAAAAAACTGAAGGGGAACCAGGGTGACTCAGTTGGTTGAGCTTCTTCTGCCTTTTGATTTCAGCTCAGGTCATGATCTCACAGGTTGTGAGATCATGCCCCACATCAGGCTCTGCACTGTCAGCCTAGAGCCTGCCTGGGACTCTCTCTCTCTCCCTCTCTCTCTGCTCCTCCCCTACTGTTGTGCTTGCTCTACCTCTCCCTCTCTCTCTCTCAAAATAAATAAATAAACATTAAAAAAAAGAAACAAAACTATTTCATTACCAGGAAGATCACCCTCATTCTAATCTGTATAGTTACACCCATACCTGCCCCCACCACCTCCCTGCCCAACAATTCCAAACCCTGACACCACTGATATGTTTTCTGTTTCAGTAATTTTGTCATTTCAAGAGTGTATATAAACAGACTCATTATAGAACATGTTCTGAGGTTTTGAGATCGACTCTTTTTTCCCACCCAACATAATGCCTTGAGATCTATTCAAGCTGTATCAATAGTTTGTTCATTTTTATTTTTATATATATACCTACAGTTTGTTTACCTATTCATATATTTATGGAGATTTTAGTTATTTCCAGTTTTTTGGCATTACAAAGAAACTGTTATAAACAATCATTTACATATTTTGAGGGATTTATTTTCATTTTTCTGGGACAAATCCCCACGAGTGTAATATCTAGATCATATGGTAAGTGTGAGTGTATGTTTAGTTTTTTTAAGAAACTGCAAATTATTTTCCAGAGTGGCTGTAGCATTTTACAGTTCCACCAGCAATGTATGAGTGATTGAGTTTCTAAACATTCTTACTAGCATTTGGATTTTAGAATGACACTTTGGCTCTATGTGGAGAACTGATTAGAATGGTATGACATTGTAGAAGGGAAAAACCATTTCAGAAGATTTTGTAGCAGTCAAGGTAAGACATGATAAGAGCCTAAACCCAAACTTTGACAGTGAGGATGGACAGATAGAAGAGAGATTAAAGGAGTGCAGTTGACAGAATTAAATGGCCAGTTTTATGTGGGACCTGGGATATGTAAAGTTTTGTTTTATTTTATTTTATTTTATTTTATTTTATTTTATTTTATTTTGAGAGACAGAGCATAAGCAGGGGAGGGGTGGAGAGACCGGGAGATACAGAATCCAAAGCGGGCTCCAGGCTCTGAGCTGTCAGCACAGTGCCCTATGTGGGGCTCAAACTCATGACCTGAGCCGAAGTCAGACGCTTAACTGACTGAGCCACCCAGGCACCCAAGGAGATGGAAAATTTTAAAACAAAACTTTCTTATTTCTGGTTTGGCAATTTGATGGATAATGGCACCATTTATAGAAGTAAATAGTATCAGAAAAAGTATTGGTCTCAGGCTAAAAAGATATGTTTGGTTTTGGACATAGTGATTTTGAAGTTCCTGTGTAGCATCCATGTGGGATTGGCCAGTAGGCAGCTCGTTATATACATCTGAAAATAGCATACTCATTAAGAGAATGGATTTTGGATTCAGAGAAACCTTGATAGCAATCCCAGTTCTTTCTTTTACTCTTTATTCATCCTCTGGCAAGTTACTTTACCTCCATTTTCTCATTTATGAGACATAATTGTTGTGACAATTAAATAGGGTAATATGTATAAAACAGATAGGGGCTGGCATATATTAAGTACTCAGTAAATGGTAGTTGCTATTATTATTATAGATTCACAATTTGAATAATGTTCTCTCTATTGTCAAATGCTGCCCCAAAGACAAATGTGATAAGGGCTAGCTAAAGTACAGTCTTTGGATTTAGCAACAACGAGGCCTTGGGGGACCACACGTCTTCAGTAGGGCAGAAAACTCAGTTACAGTAGGTTAGGGAACATTTGGGTGGAAATGCATGGAGATAGTCACAGAGACTCCTTCCCTCTTCTGTACTCCAGAAATGTCTAAAGAAAGGAAAGAGAGAGCAAGAAGAACTTCTAGGGCTAAAGAAATGTTTTCCCCCCAAGGTTGGAAAGACTTGACTTTGACTTAAGTAGGATTTTTTTTCTTAGGGCAAATGCTGATTAAGCTGATACAAATGGAGGGACATTTCTTTTAGAATAAGTAGCTGTAAGGAAGGACGGAGTGGTTGGTAGAGATGCATGAGGATTTTTAGGTAAGGAATAGCCTTAAAGTTGAAATCTTCTCATGGTTTATATTTTTGGCTATGATATAAGAGAGAGATCATGTGTTAAGGGTGAGCTAGGAGTATTGAAATATTTAATCTTCACTATAATTCCTCTGTGAGAAGAGTGATTACATTTTGGAATAGCATTAATAGAAGACATGAAGGTTGACTTGAGAGAGAAACAGAATGATTGTTGGAGCATATTGAACATCAGGCTAAAGCTGGAATCAAGATTTGCTGTAGCACCAATTTGTAGGACTGGCAATTTTTGTTTCTGATAAATTTTATGAGAATAAAAGAAGCTACATAAAGCTACCTAGAAGCTGCACTGAAGCCAACCTGAAGTCAAAGATTTGAGATGGAACCAGTTTACAAAAGAGTCTCAAATTATTAGGAAATAAACAGGAAATGGTTTGATTTTCCAAATCTCTGTTTCCAATTGTGGTCTGTCAAATACCTGTTTCTCTAAATAGTTACCACCCTGAAAATATCTTGACCTAATTCTGCCACCTGAAGATCCCTGTCACTCAAAAGCACAATATTCTCCTTCCCCTCCAGGAGGTGGGAATGCCTAAAATTTCACTGTAGTCCTGCTGCCTCCATCTCCTCCCTGTGCTGAGATGATTCCTAGGAACTAAGTTGGGAATGAAGGAATGAGATGCTAAGACAGATTTGGTTTCTTTTTTGCTAACTCATCTGAATCCACAGTGAGTGACCGCACTGCAGTGTTTGCAGTGGCATTTATTAAGGGCCAAGATGGCATGATGCCCAGATGTAATATTTAGCCTGGGGGTACCTGAGACTCTTCAAAGATCAACTGGAGTGAAGCCTGGAGTCCTGCTTGGTGATGCATAGACTGGTTATTGTCTTCATTCTTGTTTCTGACTGTTATGCCAATTGACCTAACTTCTTGACCAGCTTTTAAAACTTGTAGTTCATCTTCAAGGCTCAGACCCACTATCTCATAGCCCCTAAGGTCCAATGTAAACAGACATCTGACTCTTGAGTCCCTTCAGTTGTCTGCTCATCACACACTATCTTCTTGGCTCCTAAACCATACTGGCACCTATATAATTTGTTTTAGAATGTTCTCAATGGTTGTTTTCAGCCATATTTGCCAGCAAGTAGCTCTTCTTTGCTAAAAAACAAAATCTACAGATGGCATAAGTGATGGCTTCGTTGCATTGGAGGAGGTTCTGACTAAGGCTCTCCTGTAGTTTAACTCTGACTCCACCTTGTGGTTAAATAGGTGACTGCACTGGGAACCTTTTATTCCGGTCTTGCCTACTGCCTACTGCTCTCTTAAATTGGTTAAAAGCAATTTAGCTTAGCTTTTTTTCTGTGGATCTAGATCTGGTTTACACTGACTAGATGAGTTCAGTGAGTTGAAGGAAAGCTCTTTCCCTGTGCCTCAAGGAAGATTTCACCTTGATTTCCCATAGGTATTCCAAATCAACATCTTCAGAATAGAACTTTGCATTATGCAGCCTACTGTCTCCCTTATACACCCCCTCCTTGCCCTCACCCCCTTCTCTTCAGTGAATGCCACTCTGAAACTCTCTTCTCCTCTGCTCTTTATCTCAGTGAAAGACAGTTCATCCACTGCTAAAAGTTAGAGGCTTAAGAGCAATTCTGATTCTTTTTCTTTTCTCCCCTTCATTCCTTTATTCTGCCTCAAAATTCCAAATGACATCTCATTTTCAGTCTCTTTCCTCCGTTCTTCTGCTACTGTCCAAGTTATGACAAGTACTCTTTGAGTTGGCGTTTGTCTACTTCTGAGCCTCCTCTCCACTCTTCACCTCACACATCTAGTAACACTTATTGTTTCTGGAATACAGGGAGCTGTTCCCTTTTGTTTAGGAACAAACACCTGTAGATCTTTCTCTCCAGCTTGTTCCGGTTCCCTAGAGGCATGCTACAAAACTTCCACAAGTATGTATCTGTTTGGGCCTGAAGGAAGCAGTTGAATCACACCGAAGAGATAATGGAAGGGCACCTAGAGGAGAATTTAATGAGGGGAATATTTACAAACAGGGTTCTTCAAGGATGGTAAAATACCTAAAGACTAAAAACAGTTGGAAGCCTTTATCTCTTGTAGGCCTAAAGATGCAAGGGGAAAGGACTGTGTTACTGGAACCTGGAAAGATCTGTAACTGTATATGGGAGTACACTGAACAGTTACTGTGTTTGAAAGCAGAGGAACATAGCTACTGTCAAAAGTGTGTGGTGGTTGTTGGGGGCTGAGGTAGGATACAGAGTCCAACCCCCCTCTCCTTCTACCCTTTGTTATTCTGCTGGTGTCTCACTGGCTGATTTCAAATGATAGCAAAGGCAAAGGAATCCTGGGTGATGTAGTCCATGGAGGTATCCTCCCAGAGTAGGGCAGAGAATGGTGGAGAGCTAAACAAAGAACAGTCAGCACAGAACATAAACTTGTCTGCTAGTGTTCCATGAGGGGAACATGGGGAGAGGGCTGGGATGTCACCTTTCAATATGAAGACTTTCAATTAGTCTGTTTTCAGATGGCAACTTAACCCTCAGCTTTAAATAGGTGTCCCCAAATCTAGGCTGAAGAAAAAGGTCATGGAAACTTTTTTTTCTTTTTAATGTAGACTCTCAACCATTTCTCCTATTTTCACCTCAGTTCCACACTCTGCCTTCAGATATACCTGGAGCATAATTACAATTCCTGAAATTTTCTGGCATTTGTGATATAAATCAGCTTTTTTCTTGCTGGTTTCCTTACCCCTGCAGGTTAAGTCTCTGATATATCTTGTCCACTAGGTCAGTTTTCACTGAAACATTTCACTAAAGACGTTAGCTTTACTATTTCTGGTATTTACTATTTCAGAAAGATCAGGAAAATACTAGAGAAATATCAATAGGCTTCACAAGGTCATTTGATAAGGACTTCTTAAATTTTAGAACTTGGGATGATATATGTATTTCTGAAATGACTGGCTGAACGATGCCCACTAGTGGTTGCTTTGATGGTTCTATCTGCCCCAAACTGTGAGACTTAACATTAAAAAAAATTTCCCCAGTTTTATTGAGAAATAATTGGCATAACATCACTGTATAAACTTAATGTGTACAACATGATGATTTGATTTACATGTGTTGTAAAAATGATTACACAATAGGTTCAGCTAACATCCATCATCTCATATAGATACAGTAAAAAGAAAACAAAAAGAAAAAATTTTTTCCTTGTGATGAGAACTCTTAGAATTAACTCTCAGCAATTTTTCAACATATCATACAGCAATGTAAATATAGTCACTATGTTGTTCATTACATCCCTGATACTTACTTATTTTAGTTATTTATTAAAAAAATTTTTTAATGTTTATTTATTTTGGAGAGAGAGAGAGAGAGACAGAGAGCGCGCGAGCATGTGGGGGAGGGGCAGAGAGAGAGGGAGACACAGAATCTGAAGCAGGATCCAGGCTCTGAGCTGTCAACACAGAGCCTGATGTGGGGCTTGAACCCATGAACTGCAAGATCATGACCTAAGCCAAAGTCAGATATTTAACTGACTGAGCCACCCAGGTGTCCCAACGTACTCATTTTATAACTGGAAGTTTGTACCTTTTGACCATCTTCCTCCAATTCCCTCTTCCCCCAACTCCACCTTTAGTAACCACAAGTCTGATCTCTTTTTTATGAGTTTAAGCGTTTCTTTGTTTTATATTCCACTTATTAGTAAGATTGTACAGTTTTGTCTTTCTCTGTCTGACTTATTTCACTTAGCGTAATACCTTCAAGGTTCATCCATATTGTTGCCAATGGTAGGATTTCAGTCATAAAAATGAGGAAATCCTACCATTGGCAACTATATATATATATATATCCCAACTTCATTATCCATTCATTATTCAACTGACACTTAAGTTTCCCCATGTCTTGGCTCTTGTAAATAATGCTGCTATGAACATGGGGGTGCAGATATCTTTCCAAGTTAGTGTTTTCATTTCTTTTGGATGTAGTCCCAACAGTGGAATTACTGGATCATGTAGTAGTTCTATTTTTAATTTTTTGAGGACCTTTCATACTGTTTTATATACTGGCTGTACCAATTTACAATCCTTGTAACAGTACACAAGTGTTCCCTTTTGTCCACATCCATGCCAGCATTTGTTATCTCTTGTCTTTTTGATGATGGCCGTACTTACAGACACGAGGTGATATCTCATTATGGTTTAAATTTACACTTCCATAATGACTAGTGATGTTGAACATCTTTTCATGTACCTGTTAGCCTTTCATATATGTTTTTTGGAAAGTATCTATTTAGGTCCTTTGCCCATTTTTAATTGGGTTATTTGTGTTTTTTCTATTAAGTTGTATGAGTTTTTCTTAAAATATATTTTGCATATTAACCCCTTATCGATGTATCATTGCAAATATTTTTTCCTGTTCTGTAGGTGGTCTTTTCACTTTGTTGAGGGTTTCTTTTGCTGTACAGAAAGAAGCTTTTTAGTTTGAGGTAGTCCCACTTGTTTATTTTGATTTGATTGCTTGTGTTTTAGGTCTCATATCCCCCAAATAATTACCAAAACATTTATCCAAAATATTTATCCAAAAAATAATTACCAAGACCCATGTCAAGGCTTTACTTCTTTGTTTTTTCTAGGAATTTTATGACTTAAGGTCTTCCATTTAAGTTTTTAATCCATTTGGAGTTAATTTTTGTGAGTGGTGTAAGATAGATGTCCAGTTTCATTCTTTTATGTCCAAATATCCAGTGAAACTAGCACAATTTATTGAAGAGATTGTCTTTTCTCCTTTGAGTATTCTTGGTTCCCTTGTCATAGTTGGCCAACATTTTAATTAAGGATTTTGATGAGGATGATAAAGAAAGGCAAATCAAATGTGCCACCATTGTAACTCTAGGGTAGAGAGCAAATGTATGGTAAAATCAGGATACAAAATATCTTCAAGAGGCTTGATGGGCTAAATAAACTCAATAGAATTTAATTGGGGAGTGAAAAAGGTCTTATTGGGGTGGAAATAAGTGGGTTCCTCAAAACCATAACCAACTACAGAAATGTAATGTAGAGAAGTGGCAAGGAAGTAACATGTGCATCCTAAATATTATGAAAATTTATAGCTTTATGTGGTTACCTTTTCTTTTAACAGTCAAGTACAATAAGTCCATACTCTTTCTTATGTAACTTTGGGAAATCCAAGGATTTAGGCATGGCAGGGAGATGGTGGTTGTGGAGTTTATGTTCTCTCAGTGTCTCTTGGAGAGACCATCTTCATGGTCTTAACTACTACTTTTCACTCATTTTTTTTTCCTAGTGAATTCTCAGTCTTTTCTGTTTCTTTTTCTCTCTTTCTCACTTTCAGGAGAGGGAAGGGATAAAAAATCCTGACTGAGATACCATGTTCTCTACATTCTTTCTGGTCTCTGACGTGGAGTAGCTGGTTAGTTTTGCTCATTGGACTGGTGACTACTGAGATAAGATTCATTCTATCTGCCTTTCAGGGTGCTAATGTATGCTGCTGGAGTGCATGGTCTTACATACTTTAAGGTGTCTTGAAGTATCCCCACACCATGGCCTCTCTTTTCTTCCCAAGGATCTCAGACTTGCATATCCCTTCACTGGAGGCATATGTGGGTCTAGTGCATAAAAGGACTACACATAGGGAACCAGGGTTGCTGCCTCCATCTTATCCATCCACAGCTGCCTGAAGTTGCTACTGCTCTGTCCCTTTGCCATGTTGGAAGTGGTCACTGTGTGCAGAGCTTTTCCTTGGATATAGAGATAGAAATGTATCCCAATATAATTGTTTTGGGAATACAAGCATTTCATTTGATGAATGTTAAAACATTATTTTGATAAGGGATCCATAAGCCTCACCAGACTTCCAATGAGATATATTTGGAGATAGGACCGTTAAGGAAATAATTAAGGTTAGATGAGGTCATTAGAATGGGGCACTAATCCAAAAGAACTTGTGTCCATGTAAGAAAGGGAAAAAACACCAGAGTCTTTTCTCTCCATGCACCGTAGAGGAACAACCATGTAAGGATGCAACAAGAAGGAGGCCATCTGCAAGCCAGGAAGACAGCTCTCCCCAGAAACCAAATTGGCCGGCATGTTGATCTAGGACATCTAGCCTCCAGAATTGTGAGAAAATTCTGTCATTTAAGTTACCCAGTCTGTAATATTTTGTTGTGGCAGCCTGAGCAGACTAAGGATTGGGAGGGAAGAGGAAGAGGAGAAACATTATAAAGGCGTGTGCAAAAAAATGTGGGGGTGATGGATATATGTTTATTATTTTGATTCCATTCAATCTGTATACCAACTTGGGGAGAATTGCGTGTTAACAATATTGCTTCCAGTAGATGAACATCATGCATACCTACTTATTTAGATCCTCTTTAGTTCTTAATTCTTTTTTTTCAATATATGAAATTTATTGTCAAATTGCTTTCCATACAACACCCAGTGCTCATCCCAAAAGGAGCCCTCCTCAATACCCATCACCCACCCTCCCCTCCCTCCCACCCCCCATCAACCCTCAGTTTGTTTTCAGTTTTTAAGAGTCTCTTATGCTTTGGCTCTCTCCCACTCTAACCTCTTTTTTTTTTTTCCTTGCTGTTAAGTTTCTCAGGATCCATCTAAGAGTGAAAACATATAGTATCTGTCTTTCTCTGTATGGCTTATTTCACTTAACATCACACTCTCCAGTTCCATCCACGTTGCTACAAAGGGCCAGATTTCATTCTTTCTTATTGCCACATAGTACTCGATTGTGTATATAAACCACAATTTCTTTATCCATTCATCAGTTGATGGACATTTAGGCTCTTTCCATAATTTGGCTATTGTTGAGAGTGCTGCTATAAACATTGGGGTACAAGTGCCCCTTTGCATCAGTACTCCTGTATCCCTTGGGTAAATTCCTAGCAGTGCTATTGCTGGGTCATAGGGTAGGTCTATTTTTAATTTTTTGAGGAACCTCCACACTGTTTTCCAGAGTGGCTGCACCAGTTTGCAT
>NW_026057582.1:52257337-52479721 GCF_023721935.1 Panthera uncia | reverse complement strand
AAGTCTAGTTTGTCTGATATAAGTATGGCTACTCCAGCTTTCTTTTGGCTTCCAGGAGCATGATAAATAGTTCTCCATCCCCTCACTCTCAATCTAAAGGTGTCCTCAGATCTAAAATGAGTCTCTTGTAGACAGCAAATAGATGGGTCTTGTTTTTTTATCCATTCTGATACCCTATGTCTTTTAGTTGGCGCATTTAATCCATTTACATTCAGTGTTATTATAGAAAGATATGGGTTTAGAGTCATTGTGATGTCTGTATGTTTTATGCTTGTAGTGATGTCTCTGGTACTTTGTCTCACAGGATCCCCCTTAGGATCTCTTGTAGGGCTGGTTTCGTGGTGACAAATTCCTTCAGTTTTTGTTTGTTTGGGAAGACCTTTATCTCTCCTTCTATTCTAAATGACAGACTTGCTGGATAAAGGATTCTCGGCTGCATATTTTTTCTGTTTAGCACACTGTAGATATCGTGCCAAGCCTTTCTGGCCTGCCAAGTTTCAAAGGAGAGATCAGTCACGAGTCTTATAGGTCTCCCTTTATAAGTGAGGGCACGTTTATCCCTTGCTGCTTTCAGAATTTTCTCTTTATCCTTGTATTTTGCCAGTTTCACTATGATATGTCGTGCAGAAGATCGATTCAAGTTACGTCTGAAGGGAGTTCTCTGTGCCTCTTGGATTTCAATGCCTTTTTCCTTCCCCAGTTCAGGGAAGTTCTCAGCTATAATTTGTTCAAGTACCCCTTCAGCACCTTTCCCTCTCTCTTCCTCCTCTGGGATACCAATTATGCGTATATTATTTTTTTTTAGTGTATCACTTAGTTCTCTAATTTTCCCCTCATACTCCTGGATTTTTTTATCTCTCTTTCTTTCAGCTTCCTCTTTCTCCATAACTTTATCTTCTAGTTCACCTATTCTCTCCTCTGCCTCTTCAAGCCGAGCCATCGTGGATTCCATTTTGTTTTGCATTTCGTTTAAAGCGTTTTTCAACTCCTCGTGACTGTTCCTTAGTCCCTCGATCTTTGTGGCAAGAGATTCTCTGCTGTCCTGTATACTGTTTTCAAGCCCAGCGATTAATTTTATGACTATTATTCTAAATTCACTTTCTGTTATATTATTTAAATCCTTTTTGATCAGTTCATTAGCTGTTGTTATTTCCTGGAGATTCTTCTGAGGGGAATTCTTCCGTTTGGTCATTTTGGAGAGTCCCTTGCGTGGTGAGGACCTGCAGTGCACTTCCCCTGTGCTGTGGTGTATAACTGGAGTTAGTGGGCGGGGCCGCAGTCCGACCCAATGTCTGCCCCCAGCCCACTGCTGGGGCCACAGTCAGACTGGTGTGTGCCTTCTCTTCCCCTCTCCTAGGGGCGGGATTCACTGTGGGGTGGCGTGTCCCGTCTGGGCTACTTGCACACTGCCAGGCTTGTGTTGCTGGGGATCTGGCGTATTAGCTGGGGTGGGTAGGCAAGGTGCACGGGGGCTGGAGGGGCAGGCTTAGCTCGCTTCTCCTTAGGTGATCCACTCCAGGAGGAGCCCTGTGGCAGCGGGAGGGAGTCAGATCCGCTGCCGGAGGTTTGGCTCCGCAGAAGCACAGAGTTGGGTGTTTGCGCGGAGCGAGCAAGTTCCCTGGCAGGAACTGGTTCCCTTTGGGATTTTGGCTGGGGGATGGGCGGGGGGAGATGGCGCTGGCGCCTTTGTTCCCCGCCAAGCTGAGCTCTGCCGTCCGGGGGCTCAGCAGCTCTCCCTCCCTTTGTCCTCCAGCCTTCCCGCTTTCCGAGCAGAGCTGTTAACTTATGACCTCCCAGACGCTAAGTCGCGCTTGCTGTCGGAACACAGTCTGTCCGGCCCCTCCGCTTTTGCCAGCCAGACTCGGGGGCTCTGCTTGGCCGGCGAGCCGCCCCTCCGCCCCGGCTCCCTCCCGCCAGTCCGTGGAGCGCGCACCGCCTCGCCGCCCTTCCTACCCTCTTCCGTGGGCCTCTAGTCTGCGCTTGACCCCGGAGACTCCCTTCTGCTAATCCTCTGGCGGTTTTCTGGGTTCTTTAGGCAGGTGTAGGTGGAATCTAAGTGATCGGCAGGACGTGTTGTGAGCCCCGCGTCCTCCTACGCCGCCATCTTCCGGAACCCCATGAGAACTGATTTTATTTTAAATTCATACTATTATTTTTGTAGTACTTAGATATATCTATCTCTGGTTAATATATGTCCCATGTGAGTTGGATTTCGTTAGCATCCTAAAATATTTAATTCGTCTTTCCAAAAACTGTTATAACTACTTTTTCATAAAGTATTATGGCTCACAACAAAGTATCTAGTTAAAACCTGATATTCAAAGTAATTGAAGGAATTCAGAGATAAGTTTTGGCGCCTTGTTCCTTGAATGAAGCAGAGTAGGTAGGGCAATTCTGATAGTTAACTAAAATGATATAAAGATATTAGAATGCTCCATTAGAGACAGCTTATTTCTGCTCCGATGAGAGGTGGCTACTCAGTCTTGAGACATGTGCTTCATGGACTCTCGGAGATGACACTCCTTAGGGATGACCATAGAAGACTCTTAGAGGAACAGGACATGGGTTGTTTTATACTTGCTATTAGTCATCAGTAGGTAAAATACCTGAGTGCTGATTATTTTCTGTTTCCCCCACTCCTCTTCCCCAGATTTATTTTCCACCCTTCTCTGCCCTACTTTTTGCTGCTGGAGGTGGATCCTGATAAACTGCATTATGTAGACTCTTGTCCTCTGGCTTCCAATAAAGTAACAGCAAGAGGTTATAGGCAGTGGGAGGCACGAGCAAGAGGTTGTAGGGTGTGAGGAGGGAGAGAGAACAGATGAAGGTGTTTCTTCCTTCTCTCTGTTCCTGCCTTATAGCTGTGTTCTGGCTGTGGTTGAATGCTACACACTATAGGCTTCCATTTTCCTAACTCCTCGGTCACTCCAGCTCCAGCTTGTCTTTTAGGCCTAGAAGTGGTAACAGTCCCATAGTGCTCAACATTGCTGTTGCGTATCTTAACTCTTTTCATACATCTGTGGATAGTCTCTTTATTAAAATATCTGCAAACCTCAGCTGAGTGTCTTCTGTTTCCTACTGAGACCTATACTTTGGGAGCTGACTAAGGCAGGTTAGTATACCCTTTTGTAGTGACAGAAATAGTCACCTTCATTATAAAAGAAGATTCCTGAGGCACCTGGGTGCTCAGTCGGCTAAGCGTCCCTCTTGATTTAGGCTCAGGTCATGGTCTCATGGTTCATGAGTTCAAGCCCTGCACTGGGCTCTGTGCTGACAGTGCTGAGCCTACTTGGGATTCTCTCTCTCCCTCTCTTTCTCTGCCCCTTCCCTACTCATGTGCACTCTCTTACTCTCTCAAAATAAATAAACTTAAAAAAAAAAACAGAAAAGATTCCTGACAGATGATGTGAAGTATCCAAGTTTTTTTCTTCGGAAGTCTTTGCAAAATAAGAGGAATCTTCTCTTTGGAACAGTTTATGTCTGTTTAATAGATGAGATTAGAATATCAATAACTATCATACTTTTGCGTACCCAAATGGTTGTTCAACAGTGCCACTCAGCCATTTCAGAGCTATTGTGCAGTTTAAAAATATACAAAAATGTCTTTTGCTGTTTCAGTTTTTAAAGCGTCTTCTCCCCACTCCTTTTTGCAAATCTGAGTCAGTTAAAAAAAAATCTTATAGAGGTATTTTCTTAGGTTTTATGATTATCTAAACTTGGGGGGGTGAACATAGAACAAATGTAAAATTTATTTCAGCTGGGTTCTGAGGATTTTCTTCTGCAGATGTTTTTTTATTCCTTTGGAAAATAGAAGCCAAGGCTATCCTAATGTCCAAGGTTCAAATAGTGAGTATGCTTTGGTTCCGAGTGTATTATAAATATAAAGATAATTTCATTCATATCCACATAATCCAGAGATGAATGTACTGATGTATTAAACTGGTAGTGGAACCAATAGAAGTTTTCTGTCATATTTCTGCCTCTGTCTTAGGAGAAAATATGCAATAAAAGATGACCCCTCTGTTCCTCATGAAATAGTCCTGAAAATCACCACCCTCTCTCTCTCTGGCCCAGTCCTGAATTAGGTGATGAGCAATAAAAAGCTCAAAACTCTTATCACAGTCTGAGGTTACTGTAGTGAACCTTGCATCTATTCTATTAAGATGACTTCTCCAGAGCTAAACTTACTTTTCTGATTCTCCTAAGGATGGGAAGGATTGGAACAAGCACAGTAAGCCATGTCCTTTCATATGTCACATCCAAAGGAACAAATGCCAAGAACATAAGCATTTGCTAACTTGGGGGCAGTAGTTTTTGGCTCTCTTCTAGTTTTACTTTTGCCCACTGTTACTGAACTGAGCCTGGTGGGAGTATGGGTGGGGGAGGAGACATGGAAGTTTACCAGAGGAAGAGGAATCAAAGAGAGTCTGAAGGGGTTCATGGGGGAGGGAGGGAGAGGAGCAACTTTGGAATTGAGCATTATGCATTAGTTCATCTCAACAAAACAGTGTCTCATTAAACATGATCCAATATCTATGATTCTCAGTTGAGTTTTACTTTTTGGACCAATATACCCTAAATATATAGGGCATGGTAGAATAAGAACCTGGAGGAACTCCATCCATGTATTTGTATTATTGCAGTCTTGTAGAATATGCCATTCCCGTGATTACAGAAGTCATTGGGAGCTGTTTCCTGGTTTGGTGTTACATGAAGCATAAAACCAAGAACCTTTAGATTATCTAATGAATGGGTGATATTTCTGGATATCAACCCATCTTTGTGTTCTATGATGTAGTACCTTAGAATCTAGTGTCTAAGCCGGCATCATTTGGGGTTCCTGATGTTTAAGTCTTGAGGTTTCTAAGACCAACATTATCTTCTATCTCTAAATGATTCGTAGTGCTCCCTACCCATGAATGGTAGACTGTGATTTTGATCCATCATGACTTACAGAGTGTATTTAATCTCATGAAATCATATTTTCTGCCTGCTTCCTTTTCTTTGTTACAATAAAGTGGTTTCTAGGGTGCAGGTGTTGTAGTGAAGCTTATATACCTCCTGTAAGACCCATAGACTGAGATTTAATGACTTTACTAGTGTGGTAGGCAGGGACATACACCAAGCACATTTGTGGCAGTATTAGTTTTCTATGGCTGCTGTAACAAATTATTGATTTAAAGCCACACGGATTTGTTTGTTTGTTTGTTTGTTTTTTACACAGTTCTGAAGGTCAGAAGTCCAAAATCAGTGTCACTGGACTAAAGGCAAGCTATAGGCAGAGGTAGTTCATTCTGGGAGCTCTGAGCTCTGAAGGGAGAATCTGTTGCCCTACCTTATTCAGTTTCTAGTGGTCATTTGTATTCCTTGGCTTGTGGCCCCTCCCCCATCTTCAAAGTGTATAACTATAATTTTTGCTTCCATCATTATGTTGCCTTCTCCTTTAACTCTGACTACTCCTGCATCTGTTTTCAAAGAACCACCATGATTACACCACATCTTCAGCGGCTCCCTTCTTCCTCCTTCCAATAGTCTAAGATATTCTCTGTTCTCAAGACCCTTAACTTAATCACATATGCAAAGTCCCTTTTACCGTATAGGGTAACATTCACAGGTTCCATTAGAACATGGATACATTTGGAACCATTATTCAGCCCACCACAGCTGTTAAGTCTCTTTCTAGTGTCTGCCTTTGATGCAGAGAACCACTTTCCCTGAAGTCACATCCTGTCTGCTCAGCTTGTATCGGGTGACTGAGTGAAACAGCAGTTTAAATGCCTGGCCATTTTGGCCCAGCCTAGGATAGTTTGATAGGCAATACTAGCTTCAGGGCTCCATGCCAAATTGATTGAGGCTTTATTGGATGTTTGTTATAGTTTAATTTCTGTCTTTCCTCAGTCCTGTTTTCTCCTCTTTCCTTTCATTGGTGTTGATCATTAATCAACATCTTGTACCTCAAACTCTGATCCATCTGCTTGTAGAGAACTTCAGTTGCTGGCTGTTGGACTGGGAGTAGGCTAAAAAGAAAACATTGATAAGGTGGGATTTTAGAGTTGGATTACTCACTTCCTGGCAGCCAATGAAGAACCTAAATAGTTCCTGACAATAGTGGTGGTTCATTGTTAAGCTTTTACCCTTAGCGAACTGGGAGGGTAAACTGGTATATGGGAATATACTAATGGGTGAATATATTAGGTACTGGAGATTTATGGAGGAAAAGTCCATATATGCATATATACAGATAACAAAATTGGATGGCTGTTACTAAGTATGTGACCTGATACCTGTTTTTGTAAATAGAATTTAATTGTAATACAGCTATGCTGACTTATTTATATTTTGTCTATGGCTACTTTTGCACTACAATGGCAGAGCTGAATAGTAGCCGCAGAGATAGTATGACCCACAGACTCATACACAGAATTATTTACAACTTTGCCTTTTACAGAAAAAGTTTGTCAGCTCCCAGTTGGATGCTGGAGTGGTAGTACCTATCACATCTCCATTTAATTTACCTGGCATCTGCAGAATCCAGCATATCTTAAAGAATGACTGTAGACTAACAAAGCCTCATCTAATCACTGTGGATTAGTTTGGCCTTAGGTATGTGGTGAGTGGCCACTGAGTTGGAAAATGCTTTCTTTTTTATTTCAGGTAGAAAAGAGAATAAGAAACAGTTAATAGTCATATGAAATGGATAATGATATGTATTTATAGGCTTGTCCCAGGGCTGTTTTAAGTCTCCTACCTTCTGTCAAAATATAATCTGAGTAGATATGGACCATCTTGTCATTCTGCACTATATTACTTTAATGACATTATATTGATTGAGTTGGATTTGCAAGAGATAGCTAGCACAGTGGAGGCATTGGTAAGATATGTACTCTAGAGTGTAGGAGACAAATCCTACGAAGATTCAAGTGCCTACCACATCCATAAATATTATAGAGGCCTATTGATCAGTGATGTGCCTGGATATATCCTTCAAAGTAAAATACAAATTACTGCATCATATATCTCTTATTAAAAAGGAAGCACAATACCTGGTGAGCCCTTGAGTTCTGAAGGCAGCATAATTCCATTCCTAGGGATACTTCCCTGGGTCATAAGTAAGAGGCTGCCAATTTTAAATGGGATCTAGAGTAGAAAAGAGCTCAGTGACAGGTTCAAGCTGTGGTGTAGGTAGCTTTGCCATTTGGGCCATACAGTTTGGCAGAACCTATTATGTTAAAGGTGTTGGTGAGAAAACATGTTACCTGGAGATTGTCACAAGCCCCAGTGGGAAAAGCCTAATGGAAGCCCCTTAAGTTCTGAAGCAAGGCCATGATTTTCAGTGGAGAATTATATGCCTTTTCATGTGCCTCTATTT
Source organism: Panthera uncia (assembly GCF_023721935.1). NCBI lineage: Eukaryota > Metazoa > Chordata > Mammalia > Carnivora > Felidae > Panthera > Panthera uncia. The sequence goes on along the minus strand of NW_026057582.1, from coordinate 52,472,352 downwards.
CCTGGTGGAGACACAATGCCTGGCCATGGAGCATCTAGTGGCCATCTATTTAGAAATTTCTATGATGGGCTGAATCCTGTCAGACTCCCCAAATAATAAGGTCAGATAGGATCAGCAACAGTACACTGCAAGATGGAAGTGGTACATTTGGGAGTAAGTACAAGCATTACCAGATGGTACAAACAAGCTTCATGAGCAAATATCACAGACCCTCATGGCAGAGTTATATCAGTGCCGTTCCCTCAGCTCATGCCTCTGATTATGTATGGATATTCTGTATGGTATTCTGTATGGACTATCTGAAGGGTAAAAAGAAAACACAACCTTAATTTATGGATGAGTCAGCTTAGTATGTAGATGAAAGTCAAAAATAGCCCTACTCAATGGTAGCCTTAAAAGACAGAAGGTCCTGGAAATCATTGTCTACTATATCCTTTGCACACAGGCTTTTATCCTATCTTACTGGCACATTTTTTTCCTGTTACTCATAGTTCCTGTGTCATTATATTTTAAAGCCATTAACCTTTCAAATAATTTTATGGAATCTACTTACTTGCCTCTTTTAAGAATTATCACCCATAACTTTGTCAGGTTCCCTCATTTTCAAAGAAAAGGAACCTTATTCAACATGCAGATTGGTTACCCTTTGACCCAAGAACTGTACATCAATGCCAAAACTCATGGCCCTACCAGTGTAATTTGTTTCTTGAAATATGAGTTAGTTTCTTAAGACTTAGCTACTTTAGGGTTTTATCTCTATGGTGATTACAGGAGTAAAATTAAACTCAAATCAAGAAGTGCTTATAAAACATGGTAATCTATTAAGGGAAAAGAAAATGTGTTTAGGTAGTTTTTTAATAGTAAAAGGAAATGGTTTCTTGAAAGACAGAATAGGTTGGAATTTTGTGATCAGACTTTGATCCAAAAAATAAAAATAAATGCAGAGAAAAAGAAAGGAGAGTAATTATAGAGAAACTGGACATTAAAATCAGATAGAAAACAGATAGAAATCTGAGAGCATGAACCTACTTATAGTCGTGGCCCTTCTGCATGGGCACTGTGGAAGAAATTCTGAAATTTCCTTAAATGAGTGTGTGTCATTTGTACTGTTGATTATTCTCTGGAATTTTCTTTCAGGCTTCATTTGAAAATACTGTTACAAAGCATAAGAGACTCTTAAAAACTGAGAACAAACTGAGGGTTGATGGGGGTGGGAGGGCAGGGAGGGTGGGTGATGGATATTGAGGAGGGCATCTTTTGGGATGAGCACTGGGTGTTGTATGGAAACCAACTTGGCAATAAATTTCATATTAAAAAACAAAACAAAACAAAAATGAAAATACTGTTACACATATATTATCTGGTAAAACAGATCCTGTTTGATCAGAGGTTAATTCAAGGCTGCTGCTGCTGAAGATGATGATGATGATTTTGCTCTACTGCAGAGCTTTTTCTCCCTATAAATGTGTACGAAAAATTATGTGAAGGAAGTTTCTCACAAAAGATATTACAAAATGAATAATTCACTTGATTCTAAAAACTTGCCAAAATGCAGAAGCAGTGCTGGAATTTAACGGGTTTCCACTAGATGGCAAGCATCCTCTTTCAATTTCTCCATGGCATCAAGCTAAAAAATTGCAGCTATTTCAAACTTACATGTTTTCATGAGACAGCTGCACTTGTATCAAAAAATGATAAAGGCCTGATTCTCAAGCTTAGTCAGATTTAGAATCAAGTTATTCAAACTGAAACTGAAAATATATTATGGTGTTCAAAAGTTTTATCCAGAGAATATATATTCATTCGTTCATGTGACAAACACTGTGTACCTCTTATGTGTTTTCCATACTTTGTTTCACTTACTCCCCTCCCAACAGTGATATCAGATGCTTTAATTAGTCCATTTTTGGGGACTGAAATGGCATTTTATCTAAGAATGAAAAGTTGGTTTAATGTCAGCAAACTCAAACAATATAATACACAACATTAAGAGAATAAAAGAGACTAATGATACAATCATCTTAATAGATGCAGCAAAAGCATTTGATGAAATTCAACACTCCTTTGCATAAAAATTCTCATAAAACTAGGAATAGAAGACCACGTCTTTAAACTGATAAAATAGATCTATATAAAACTTACAGCAATATCATAGTAATGATGAAACATGAAAATCTTTTCCCCTAAGATTGGAAAAATGGCAAGGATGTCCACTTGCACCACGTCAATTCAACATACATATGAAGTGCTCAGGACAAGGCCTGGCACATAGGTGTTCATTCAGTAAATGTTACTAGCTTCTGGGTCACACGAGGTACATGTTCAGCTTCGATAGATATTGCCAGATAGTTTCCCAAAGAGGTTGGTGAGGACCATTTTAAAATGATAATCTTTTTGTATTTTTTAAAATTAAAAGAAAATATAAAAAATAGTCCTTTTATAATAACCATTGTTAATGTTTTTGTACATTATCTTTCAGTCTTTTTATTGCATGTTTATTAATTAGCTAAGATTGTGCCTTTTTTCCAGCTTTGTGTCTCGCTTTTTAAACTTAATATTAAAAGAAACATTTTCCCATGCTTCAGAAAATGTAAAGGCTTCTACATATGTGATTTTAATAAATCAGGAAGCTTACTTTGTTCTTATTTACAAATTCTGAAAAAATATTTTTTGTCAAATAATTCCAATAATTATATTACTTAACATAATATCCTCTAGGTTCATCCATCTTGTCACAAATAACATGGTTTCCCTTTTTTATGACTCAATAATATTCCAGTGTATACATACACACATTTTCTTTATCCATTAATCCAGTGACAGACATGTAGGTTGTTTCCACATCTTGGCTATTGTGAACAATGCTTTCCCAAAGTGCTAGGATTTGAATGCCATAATACAAATTGATTCATTTTTTTCCATTAATGGTCTGTGGATTTCTTTAAATGAGGTCCATGTTAGAGTCCATAGATGTCAGGGTTCTGCAAAACTGCCTAGGATCCAAGTTTCCAGGATCTATTAGTCTTACTTTAGAGATTGGGAAATGGAAGCTTAGAGAGATTAAATAATATATTAGCTGAAGATAAACTGTCTAGGTTCAAGCCTAGATAGTTTGATCCATACCCTATTCTCCTAACCACTACTTTTTAAGTGTTTTTTCAAAAACATAGTAAATTAAAGTATTTAGCACAGTGTTTGACACATAGTTGTGTTTAAAATATTAGTTATTATTTTCTTCTCTCTTGTAGACATTCTAGCATGACCTTTGTGAAAGACTGTGTAAAGAAATAAGAATGATTGCAAAACACTATACTAGAGCAAATAATGTCTGGACAATGTTACCTATTTAAGTATGTACAAGATGAAAAGAAATGACATAAAACTGTATAAATTTACCATAGAGAAAGACAGAGATATATCTATATCTGTCTATCTATCTATCTATCTATCTATATGTATCAGATGAGGAAATTGTCTGAAATAAATCATAACTTCGTTAACAGAAACTGTTTCCTTATAAACGCTTCTTGCTGTAGAAGAATTTTATATGAATACAAATTCAATAAAATGAAAGTTTAAACAGAAGAATATAAAACAACAGAATGAAATAAAAAGGCAAGTGCATAGGGAAACTCACTGAGATAACATTTTAAATCTAATAAATGTGTTAAAAGAGTAAGGAACAGAAATGATAAAATTCATGTTAATGTAACAGAAGAAAGGCATAAGATTACAGTGAATGGAAAGCAGGTGGAGATGAAAGCAATTAAGAAGAGGAAGACAGACATGGATGAATGACAAAGATAACTGGTATCTCTGAAGTAGACAACAGATGGTGAAAAAAGTATTCAGAGATACAGTAATAGAAAATTTCTTTAATCAGGAAGTGTACACTTCTAACAGGAAAATCTGATATTGAATATCAACATTGAGACATGTCCTGGTTGTTATTGAGCCTCAAGGACTAAAAAAAGAAAGAATTCTTTTTTTAAATTGTTTTTAAAGTTTACAGATTTATTTTGAGAGAGAGCGAGGGTGAGGGAGGGGCAGAGAGAGAGAGAGATGGAGAGAGAGAATCCCAAGCAGATTCTGTGCTGTCAGCACAGAACTCAATGCGAGGCTTCAACTCACGAACCGTGAGATCATGACCTGAGCTGAGATCAAGAGTCAGACACTTAAAGCAACTGAGCCATGGAGAAGCCCCAGGAAAGAGCTCTTTAGATATCAAGCAGTAAGAGCAAGTTACTTACAAAGGGGAAAATTCAAGCTGGTGTCAGACTGTTGCAGAAACACTTAATGCTGAAAGATACAGATATGCCTACCACATTCTTTGACAAAGGAATATTTGTCTAAATATTCAAAATATTATGTCCACACATGTTATCATTCAAATATGAAGGATTCAGAGAATGAGTATTGAAGATCTTAAAAAGAAAAAGAAATCAGCACCAGGTCTCATCAAATGGAGTCCAGCTAATCAAGAAATTACTAAAAAATAGAGAATCCAGGAATGGAGACACACATCTAGTGCTCTCTAGTGTACTAGGTACTGGGGTTAAAAGATGAGTAAGGAGGGGTGCCTGGGTGGCTTAGGCGGTTGGGCGTCCGACTGCAGCTCAGGTCATGATCTTGTGGTTCATGGGTTCAAGCCCCGCATCTGGTTCTGTGCTGACAGCTCAGAGCCTGGAGCCTGCTTTGTGGATCCTGTCTCCCTCTCTCTCTGCCCCTGCCCAGCTCACACTCTCTCTCTCTCTCTCTCAAAAATAAATAAAACATTAAAAAAATTAAAAAAAAGATGAGTAAGGAATTTCTGTTCTTAAGGAACTTAGCTTAGTGGAAGAGAAAGAGATGTCAATAAATTTTTTTTTTGTGTTTTATTTATTTATTTTGAGAAAGAGAGAGAGAGAAAAAAAAAATCCCAAGCAGGCTTCATGCTATCAGCACAGAGCCTGATGTAGGAATTGAACTCATGAACTGAAAGATGACCTGAGGCAGAATCAAGAGTTGACTGCTTAACTGACTGAGCCACCCAGGTACCCTGAGATGTCAATAAATTTGAATAGAGCATATTAAGTGCTACTACATTGGTATAACAGAGGGAAGACTAATTCTACTGAAACCTGAGACTTGAAGGATATGTACCCAGGAGATAAGGGGAAAGCACCAGAGAGGACCATTTTAGGAAGAAGGAACAAAGGTCAAAGACTTGAATGCTTGAGTTGGCAGTGTGAGATGGCTGTATGGTGGGGCATGTGGAAGTAGCAGGATGTGAGCCTGGAAAGTCATAAGCAGCTCATGAAAGGATCTGTGTATTTGTTAAGGGGGTTGGACCACTGAAGGATTCAATCTGGAAAATAATTTTTTGTTTGCATTAAAAAATCACTCTGGTAAAAATATAGGGAGGAATTAAAGATGTTTGTTTAAAAATCCTGGAGTGATCACTTGCTTGAAGTTGTTTAGGAGCAGTTTTGCCCAGAGATAAGGACACAGGGTTCTCTCCACAACACCTCCGTGGGGCAGGGTGGGGCATAGAGACAAAGGGGAGGATTTAATAAGATCTACGTCATGACTCTCTGTAACTGTCATTTTCACAACAATCTGCACAAAAATTCAATTTCCTATTTCAAATACAACCTTACATTTGGTATTATAATTTTCTTCTTGCCTTTGTCTTTGATGTTCTTTCATTTCAGTATAGCTACTTCATTTGATCTTAGTAGCATCCTTTGCACCTTTACAAGCAGTAAGCATACTGAATGTGTTATCATATCCATCAGATTTGTTTTCCCTGCTTAAGTACAATTTTCCTGTAACTTTCATTCTTGCCACCACAATCAGTTATTTATTCATTATTTGACAAGTTCATACAAATTTTTATTCCAGTTAATTTAAAAGGAATGCGGGACTCAACAATATATGTATTATTCACGTGCTTTAGTTATTTATTTATTTATTTTTTTCAACGTTTTTTATTTATTTTTGGGACAGAGAGAGACAGAGCATGAACGGGGGAGGGGCAGAGAGAGAGGGAGACACAGAATCGGAAACAGGCTCCAGGCTCCGAGCCATCAGCCCAGAGCCTGACGCGGGGCTCGAACTCACGGACCGCGAGATCGCGACCTGGCTGAAGTCGGACGCTCAACCGACTGCGCCACCCAGGCGCCCCTGCTTTAGTTATTTAAATGGGAGTACAGGGTCCTTCCAGACTGTGGAAGATCAAAGCTAGAAGAGAGTTTTAAAGTCTACATTTCTCAAATTTCAGCGTGCATAGGAATCACCTGGGGATCTCTTTAAAGTGAAGATTATAACTTGGAAGTAAGGGGTGGGGCCAGAGATTCTGCATTTTTAAAAAGCTCATAGCTGAGGCCAATGTTACTGATCTATAAACCACACTTTGAGTCAGAAGGGACTAGGGTACAAGTAAAAATACCCATATATCTGATTCCTGTAATTGTGTAATAAATATTTATAACTGGAAAATTTTCTATTTGACCATATCTTGTAGATGGGCCATGAATCCGTTGGGAAGTTCAGGAAATGCTACGGATAGAGAATGCCATTTAAATAAAAAATGGACCATTTCCTTCTGAGTACTTGTTTGCTTTATATGTAAAGTTAATTCTACTGAATAAATCATGTTTTTTTATCTTACAACGTCTTGAGGTGATGTCACTTTGACAGCTGGGGCTTTCTTTTTGGAGGTTAGACCTCATTACCAATTAAGCCTATGTAGTAACATACTTTTCCAAGGTAAAGAAAAAGCACTATTTTTATTGAGCGATAGTCATTTCAGTGTATTGTAAAAATAAAGCCTGATAGTATGTGATTTCATTGATATAAGCTCATTTAGAAGAAAAAAATCACTTGAATTGTGTAGTAATATTTTAAGCTCAGATTTAATTTGTATTCATTTCCAATAGCAGTCTGCATTAACTATAAAAATTTCTAAAGCAAAAGAAGGGAGAAAAATTAGAATTAATTATTGGCAAACATTTTATTACTCAAGGGAGTAGCTATGGCTGTTTAAAAATAGCTTTAGAGTTGTGTTTGGAACCTGGTTTCTGACATGCTTTAATTTAGCATAATGTTAGCACAGTTTTCTTATCTCTGGTAAAAGGGTTTGTTTTGGCTGTAAAGGAGTCACTCCTGGTTTTCTTTTCCTCCATGCATCTCACACACAGCCTGTGAGTAACAGAAATGAAATTGTGTGGTAGACTACTCACCTGGCTCATAAATGTGGTATTTTTCCTTTGCCATTTGTGCCTTTTGTCACACTGAAAAAGGTATCAGAAAAGGGCAGAGAGAAAATAGTTTCTCCTAAAACTGTCACACAGCCCCCTCTCTCTTGACATGTATTAAGATTCAGACAACAGGAAACACTCGCTTTATGGCGCAAAGGAGTGTTATGTTGGCCTTACAAGGTTTTTGCTTTTTTTTTTTTTTTTTTTTGTTTCTGAACATCTGCAACTCCCTCAGGATTGTGCTGCACACTAAAAATAAAACAAGTATAGCTTGTGATTCACCTCGTTTTCACTGAGTCAGGGCTGTAGATTCTAGGGAAGATTCAGTGACATAAGAGAGTTATAAAAATGGAAGTAAAATTGCTGAATCCAAAATGAATTTAGAAGATGATCATAGTAACTTATGTATGCCAAAAATCAAGCCTAATATCTGGATGTTCTGACTTTCTTCAGATTTTACATTAAGGAAATCATTTTAATATTGTATTGTTACAGCCCTCATGATTACCTGGAACCCTTAGAGATTCTTTATGTGGAGCTGCTCACCACAGATATTAGTATGAGAGATAATATGCATTAGAGTTTATGTTTAAAAGAAATCAGCTGATCATATCTCCCTCAGATCAGTCTCACTCAAGGCAATACTTTTAATAAATTCTCAGCACAATTCAACTACTATTGTGAAGAGAAGGAATTAAAAACCTAGGCAAGGATGCTATTAGCTAGTGTAGGCTTATGAATAGACAGACAACTACAATAGAACTCTCCTGGCAGAACTTTTTCTCCCACAACTCTTAAGTTTCATGGTTAGAAATTAATTTCTATTGGCCTTGCAGGTTTTGGTCTTTTAAAGGTTTCATACTAAAATATAAACGTGCTTGTAAGGCATAGTACCTGAAAAACACAGAAATTGGATTTTTAACTTGTTTGAAGGCTGTGCTCAAATAGTGCCTAAAATAGATCTCTAGTAATGGGTCTTTTGAAATGTTGGGGTCAACATTTAAAAATCATTTTATTAAAATGACATACTCATTAACCTGGGAAATGATGAAGCTGGGAGACATAGCTTATATGTCAAATGATTGAATTAAAATATAAGTGATCCTAATTAGCTGGAATGGGAGATCAAAAGTTAAATCTAAGAAAATGAAATTTCCTAAAACTGAATACAAAGTGCTTCACTTAGGTGGGGGGAAAAAGACAACCAAAAACCCCGTGCAAACTTTAGTACATGTGAAAACATCTTAAGGATATCGTTGACTGTAAAGTTAAAATAAGTTGACAGTGTGATATAGTTGCCAGGGAAAAAGAAAAAAGCAGTAATCCAGTCATTGGTCCTATCACAGGGAAATAACACCTTCCCTTCCCTGTAAAATACATTTGGTAGATTGTGTTTAGTTCTGGGTATCATATTTTGAAAATGACTTTGACCAACTAGAGTGTATCCAGAGAAGAGTGAGCTGAAGCCACATCATATAAGGTATAGTTGAGGGAATGTATACAATGGAGGAGAGAATAATTCCTGCCCATTGGAGCTCATATTTTGACAGAAGAGATAGATATATAGACAAATAATTCACAACACAACGTGGTAAGTGCTTTGCCAGTAAATGACAGGCAGTTCACTAAGGATTGACATGTGGTCAGTGAGTTTACAAACATGTAACAAGCAATTCAGATAACTCAAATTGGCAACAAGAAAACCATGATTATGCCATACCAATTTATTGTCAGCTAAAGCATGTACTCAGGAAAGTCTGTTCTTGGGTCAATCTATGGGAAATACATCCTAAGAGGAGCTTCCTTAACAATATTCTATGAAAAACACCTGGGGATTTTATTTGCCTCCAAGCTCAATTGTGAGTTCAGTATCCAAAAAAGCCTATGCTATTTTTTATAATATAATAATGAATATATAGTATGCAGAATAATGAGAATAATTTAAGTAGCATAAGAGTGTTTCTGATAAAGTACCATTATTTAAAATTAAAAAAAAATTATTTATTTATTTTGAGAGAGAGAGAGCATGAGCAAGTGGGGGAGGGGCTTGAGAGAGGGAGAGAGAATCCCAAGCAGGCTGGGTGCAGAGCTCAATGTGGGGCTTGATGTGGGGTTGGAACCCACCAACAATGAGATCATGACCTGAACTGAAACCAAGAGTCAGAAGCTTAACTGACTGAGCCATCCAGGTTCCCCTAAAGTATCATGATTTAAAGGGAATGTTGACAGTATAAGCCAGATCATTTTCCAGATATGAAGTACAAAAGAAGGAACTGAGTTTTTTTTTTTTTAAGCTGGCAAAAGATGATTTGTGACAAGCCTAATCAAATATTTTAATGCTACTTAATGTCATTTGGAAGAATGATTAGAGTTACGCAGTTATAGCTGCAGAGAATTAACTAAGAACAAATCAGAGAAGTTAAAGAGAGGGAAGTTTTGGCTCAGCCCCAGTACCTGACAATTGCATAGGACTGACTTTTGATGTAATAAACTCCCTGTGTATAATGGCAGTGATGATCTAACTTATCACCACTCTCTGTATCCATGTCTTTTGTCATGTAACTTAGCAGAGCCTCCCACTATGGGCAGTTTGAGCTGTTCTACCCCTTAACGCTGGGCTGAACCATGTGACTTGTTTGGTCAATGGGATGTTAGCAGATGTGATACAAGTGGAGGATTGATGTAGGCTTGCACGATGGGGTTTGTTTTCTCCTATATCTTTGTGGGGACCATAGGAACATGCTTGGCCTAGATTTTTGGAGAATGAGATGCACATGAGTCATCTTGGTCTTTCCCGTTGAGGCGTTTATAAATCAGCTGAAGGCCAGCTGGCCCCCAGACATACAAGTTGAATACAACTAAGTCCGGAACTGCCCAGGCAAGCCCACTTTAAGTTGCTGATCCATTTGTTTATTATAAATTGAAAAAACTGGTTATAGTTTTAAGTCACTGTGTTTTTAGGTGGTTTGTTATGCAGTATTATTGTGCCAATAGGTAGCTGACACATTCTCTGTTGGTTAGTCATGTTCAAGAAGGAGATGATTGGCTATCAGTCAGGACTGTTATAGGAAAAAATACTTGGGTGAATACTTAGACTAGAAGAGTTCAAAGATGGTTTCCTTCTCATGGAATACAATGGTAATATTAACATAATAATTTTTTTAATTAAAAAATTTTCTTATTTGAGAGAGAGAGTGCATGCACACATGTGCAAGCAGGAGAAGGGCAGAGAGATAGGGACACAGAGGGAGAGAATCCCAAGCAGGCTCCATGCACAGCATAGAGCCTGATGTGGGGCTCAATCCCATGACCTTGGGATCATGACCTAAGCTGACACCAAGAGTTGGTCCTTCAACCAACTGAGCCACTGAGGTGCCCCCATAATTAATAGTTAATGAGCAATTACTATCTGCCAGGCATTGTTTTACACATGTTAGTATTTACTCCTATGAGGTAGTTACTAAAGAAACAAGCAAAGATAATGCAAATAGTAAGTGGTGGATCTAGGATTGAACCTAGGCATCTGGTTCTGGATATCACACCCTTTACCAGCACGATGTGCTCACACTGGTGCATGAGCCATTCCTAAAGCCCATTGGAAAGTGGGCATAGCTCCATATATTCATTAAGAGTAGGAAAAATAATCGCTTCTCTAAATGCATTTTTTTTTTGATATAGAGAATTTTTAAAACATGAATTATATTAGATAGCATTTAAAAGGATTTTTTTCCTGGTAAAATCATTGGCAATCACTGCTTTCAACAGTCTTCCAACTTTAAGATTCCGTGATTCTTAGACACAATCTATTCTAGTTTTAATATACAAGGGTTTTCTTTTCTTCAAAATAATAATCTAGTGAAAAGCATTACATGGAAATTTTCTTAGAGCACTCAGTTTATACTAAGTAGTTCATAGGACCATTTATGAAGAAAATATAAATTTGCAGGTGATAGTAGAAATGTTCTGCTTATCTACCAAAAAAAAAAAAAGATGTATTACAACATAAAAAAATTAAAAACAAAATGCTCATTAGTCAAACTATGAGTGATAGCATTGTATTTTAATAAAACCCCTTTATTTCAACTGATTATGCAAGTAGAATTAGCAGTAACTTTCAGTTGGTAAGTTAAACATGCTGTGTCAGTGTTTGGTTATGTAGATATTTGGGGAAGATGGCTTAATCTTTCATGTCTTGCTGGATGCTATAATTAACTATACTACTTTCATGGCAACAAAATCTGTATTTTGATACATTATCTGCAGCAGAAGATAAATATTGAATAGGATTCAATGGGAACTGTTGAAACACATCTTTTGTAAACCTAATGAACTTATATGAGTTTAGCAGATGAGCTCTGTTTTTAAAGTTGTTTTAAAAATTATATTCTCTTCTGCATTGCTTGCTTTTCTAACATCAAGGCAGTATGGTACTGGCACAAAAATAGACACATAGATCAATGGAACAGAATAGAAAACCTGGAAATGAACCCACAAATGTATGGTCAATTAGTCTTTGACAAAGCGGGAAAGAATATCCATGGAAAAAAGTCTTTGAAACAAATGGTGTTGGGAAAACTGGACAGCAGCATGCAAAAGAATGAAACTGGACCACTTTCTTACACCATACACAAAAATAAATTCAAAATGGATGAAAGATCTAAATGTGAGACAGGAAACCATTAAAATCATACCTATTTTTAAACTAAGGAACTTGGCAGCAGGGTGGTAGGATCTTTTTTGAATGTTTGTTTCTTGAAAAAAATCACCACTATTAAAAAACTACTTTAATGCAAGTGATCTCCAGCTTTCTTCACACTTTTCAAAAAGGAATAAACATATTTTTTTAATATGTAAAAATATTTGACCTAATGTTTATACATATGTATTTATGTAAAAAATAAACATTATTTTAAATAATGTCAGTCAGTTGAACCTTCTTGGCAGTGCTGCATTGGCAGTTTGAATTGGGATATTCTGGACCAAAGCTATTTTAGTAATTTTCTCTAGATCTGTTCACAGTCTTTCTTTCACACATGTGAATGGATTTTCTTATTCACACGAAAGCAAACTAAGTGAAAAGCAAAAAAATTTCATCAGCAGGAAAATGAATTATATGACAACAAATACATACCTATACTAGGGATAGAAACATGGCTATTTCCCCATTCTGGGCTCATAGTAGAGAGCAATAATTGATAATTCTTTTCTGCTGAGTCCAAACTCAGATTGATTGTGAAATTATGTAAGAAGTTGTTATAACAAATATATTAAAAATTCGCCCCTCTTTTATTAAGCAAATATAATCTTTCCTTGGTTTGAAGCGATGCTTCATTGACTATTGTTAACACAATGCTCCAAGTAACTGCTGCCAATTGGTTGCAGCTATAGATAAGTTCAAAATCTGTTTATTATTCTGGAGTTATACTGAATTTAGAAATGTCCAGATGATTAATCAGAGTCTTATTGTAATAAAAGTAAAATATCTACTGATCATTCTCTAGGGACCAAGCACTGGGTTCAGTGTTACACCTGCATTATCTCCTAATTCTCACAGGAGCCCTATGATGGTGGTATTATCATTATTTCCATTTTACAGATGAGAAAACTGAGACTTGGATTAAGTAATTTGCTCCCAGTCATAGAACTAATAAATTGGTGGCCAATATTTAGATCAGCTCCCTCTGACTTTCTGACTTCACAGCTCAGACTCTTAACCATTATTTGGTATCAGTTCTTTTCATTTAAGTTTTGGTGGTGTGTAACAATACTGTTTTAGGCTACCTGCATACTGTGCTGATTACACTTTTATGCAGAGCTGGCTTGTTTTCTGGAAGTGGGGTGGAGAACTTGTTGCTCTCTTTGTGAAGGAAAGAAATGAGCCAGAAAGCACATTATGGGAGTAATTTCTTATAGCATAGTGTTAGGAATTTGGAACATCTTGATTTTGAAATTATGGAAGACGTTGTCCTGGTATATTAAAAAATACCCCACCCCTTTTATTTTATTTTTTTTAATTTTTTATTTTTTTTATTTTTTTTTATTTTTTTAATATATGAAATTTACTGTCAAATTGGTTTCCATACAACACCCAGTGCTCATCCCAAAAGGTGCCCTCCTCAATACCCATCACCCACCCTGCCCTCCCTCCAACCCCCCATCAACCCTCAGTTTGTTCTCAGTTTTTAACAGTCTCTTATGCTTTGGCTCTCTCCCACTCTAACCTCTTTTTTTTTTTTCCTTCCCCTCCCCCATGGGTTTCTGTTACGTTTCTCAGGATCCACATAAGAGTGAAACCATATTACCCCACCCCTTTTAAATTAAACAAGTATGTTTCCTTGTTTTGAAGTGATGCTTCATTGGTTATGAAAGGTGGCTTAGTCAGAATTAAACATGACCCTTTAACATGGGTTGAGAAATGAAACCAAAACCTTAAATAGTGCCCTGAAGTGCTATTATAGAACTGGCAGTGTATGCAGGCCTGGAAAATATTAATTCATAAAGAATAATAGATGTTAATGCTCTGCTTAGCATTTCAATGTCACAATTAAAAATTCTACAGGAGAGTTAATTGAATATTTTATGCTTCTAGAAAGGGCCTTGATCTTCAGAATTGCATACTAATTCTCAAATTTCTTTTGTATAATGCAGAATCCCTTTAAGGAATTAAAAATTCATTTATATTTCAGATGAGGACATTATATATTTACCAATTTTTTTATAAAGGAAATATCTAGAATTAATATATTAACTAAAAATTTTGTAAGTCAGACTTTTGAAGCTTAAGCTATGCACACAAATTATCATAATTCTCCCATGTAATGGAGCTCCCTTTATATGAGCAATAATTATTATTTCTAATTGTAATGTCATTGAGTTGTCAGATGAGGATGCAAAACATTACATGCCCCAATTTTCACTTATTAATAATCTTATTTGGCCCTTTCCCTTTTCCACTTTGTGAGTTTTGAGCTTTTCAGCCTAGTCTTTATTTTTCTCTTGATGCTAATTAATGAAATTCTGGTACTAGCAATAAAACTGTGGGGACTTCTAACTGCTGATGAAAATCTCAGCAAGATAAGAAGGATAAAGTATTCCCTCTTCCTTTATATTTGCAGAAACACACACACACAATTTTATTTTTTGTCATAAAAACATCCTTGAAAATTTTGTTTCTAGCAAAGGGTCTTGTAAGATGCTTGGATTTTATACATCGTTGCTATGTTCTGGGAAAGAAACCTGTAACCCCTAAAAACTCTACGATGCTGTTGCTCATCTTACATGATAATTTGTTGTTCTGAAAATAATATTTAGAGCAACATTTCTGTGTTCTGAAAGGTAAAAATATTCAAAAGTTGAAAACCTTAAAAAGGTTAAGTCAGAAGGGAATTATTGTTACTTCTTTTATTTTTCATATGCCAAGAGGGAAAAGATGAAAGCTGTTGGATTCCTTATTTGAACAAAATTTTTGAAAGTCTAATCTATTTGACTAGAACTGTTTGTTAAATTTATGATTGTGTCTTACTGAAAGGAGAGCTTGAAAGGCTCTTAAGAAATTTTTGTAATGTATGCCACGCCATGCCGGACTTTCCTTATTTGAAGAAGTGGGACGGATGCTTAGTAAAACATCAGCCCAGCTCGGTTCAGGTAGGAAGACAAATGGCTGTGGCACTGAGTCAGTCAGGCACAAGTCAGGGCTCAGGCTCCCCATGCAGAGGGGCTCCAGGTTGTTGCTTCATTGCTGGCCAAGTAGGCTTTGCATGCGACACAGCCTTGAGAAGAGCTGGACAATTGGAGTATTCGCCTTTCGAATTAGGGCTTCCTTTTCTCTCTTCTGTTCCTAAATTAGGATGAATTTATATTAGTTTGACCTTGACCTTAAGAGGTAGGAAGCCTCTTAAGGAATTTTGAATTTTCCCATCTTCTCATGAAATGCCCCCTCTTGCTTTGATGTATAGCTTCTTTCTCTAACTTTTCCCCTAAGCCACTGGGAAAGCAGAATATAAAGCATAAAAATCAGCCTCTCTCTAGACCACTGAGGACCTTCCCTAAGGGAGAAATTGATAAGCAATTCCCCTTTCCTTCTATTGTTTTTCATTTTCTCCCTGGAACGAACCAGGAAAGAAAATGAGTGGCTGTTTTCTTTTCTTTTCTGTTTTTTTTTGAGACTTTTAATAAGGTATGGATAGGTTAGAATCTTATTTTACCTAAGCCTGATGAGAGTAACTTTCTCAGCTGAGCCTTCTAAATCAGAGAAACTAGCATGCACATCATTATGGCATGTGCTGTTCTAGAAATGCTAAGCAATTTTCAGTATGTGTAAATCTCAGTCTCAGTTCACTTATGGTAACATTGTGTTATTGAATGATAGATTGAGGTCAGAAAGAAAGAGTGGTATCTCAGACCATTAGGTTGTACCTTTTCATACCAACTTAGGTTGTCAGTTTTTATTTTCTTATGAGGAATACTATCTATAAGAACCAGACACTACAGTTGTTGAAGTCCTTGTTGCATCTGTAATGCATTTACTGAATCCCTTGTAGTGAACAATAATGAGATTGATCAAGACAGTTATGTGGTGTTTTCAGCCATTTTAAAATGAAATGTTGATGGACATACAGTCAGCCCTATTTGTAGTATTACATTTGGTTGTGAATATGGAACTTGAAAACAACCTACCCCAGTTAGGAGCACAGTCAACATGAAATCCAATGTATGAAATTTCAACTTTATGCATTGCTACAAATATTCACTTTAACAAAAAGGTTTACCACAGATTAAGTATTGTGTTTCTAATTCATTTGAAATGATTAAAATAGAAGATTCATTTTGAATGCACAATAAAAGCTTTTCAAACAATAGCAGTACTTCTGTCTGTTAAAAACTAAACAGTATTACAGGATGAATAATCAGGAATATGGTAAAAATATTCTAAGAAAGAAATACGGTAAGGAATAAAATATGAGGCCTCTGTTAATTACAATGAACCTATCTGAGGTCTCTGGTAGTTTTCTATCTGATGTCCCCTTTTGGATTTGATTATTTTGAATTTGGATGTGGATTAGGGTGTGTGTGTGTGTGTGTGTGTGTGTGTGTGTGTGTGTTACTAAACTCTATAGTTCAGAGATCTAGTTCTAAAAAAAACTAAATAAGAACCACAAAAGCAAGCAAGCAAACAAAAATCAAAGCAAGCAAACAAACAAAAAACCTTTCCCAAAATGAAACAACTGAACCCTTTGTTGATATTACCTATTAAGTCAGGGCAAGAGGTGATTCAGAGTTGTTCTTTCTGCAACACTATGTGGATATGAGTGGTCCTAATTAGGAACTTTTAGTTCTGAGTTATATTTGTAGCTTATTGCTTTGTGGAAGAAAGAAAGGGAAGAATAAGGAGACTGTTAAGACAAGATATCAAATAAAAATTATTGTCCATTTTCCAGGGGCCTGAACCACAAGGTCTCTAAAGCTCTACCACTATTACTAATTTTGTGGTAGTTGTGGCAGGTACAGGCTCGCACGTTAGAGATGTTTACTAAACTCTTTTTAGATACAATGCTATATCTATCAAAGTGATTTTTTACTTTCAATAGCTTAATATCTCTTCTTTTAAAAAAGTTTTTACTTAAATTCCAGTTAGTTAACAACAGTGTAATATTAGTTTCAGGTGTACAATATAGTGATTCAACACTTTCATACTTCCCTTGATGAATAGCTTAATATCTTTTCCATCACTTTCTTGGACATGAGACTGAGAAAGACTGAGTTGCTGGAGAAGCTGTTTCTTTTCAGATTTACACTAATTTTCCTAGCAAACACACCCATGTAAGTGGGTGAACGTCCTGGGAGGACCTTAACTTGGGTTCTTTGGTTACCCTGTATTTATGTTAAAAATTTTTTTTTAGTTTATTTATTTTTGACAGAGACAGAGTGAGAGCATGAGCTGGGGAGGGGCAGAGAGAGAGGGAGACACAGAATCCGAAGAGGGCTCCAGGCTCCAAGCCGTCAGCACAGAGCCCGACGCGGGGCTTGAACTCACAAACTGTGAGATCATGACCTGGGCCGAAGTCGGACGCTTAACCGACTGAGCCACCCAGGCGACCCCCCTGTATTTGTGTTTTATATGTATAATAAGCATGACAAAATTTCCTGATTTTGACCCTAAATTTTAGCATAATATGTTTGATTCAGATACAGAAATTGTTTGCTCTGAGAGAATGGGGACAAGTAGAGTGTTTGCTTTGTTCTAGACAGTTATCACTGCTGCTTTGGATGACTATGGAACATGATAATTAGTAGCAGTTAGAGACTGATGACCAGAGCAAATAGAGGCCTTTTCAATATTGTATATGGATTGAGATGATATACCACCCTACAAATTAAAGAAAATAATTTTTTTAAGGTTTTTAACTCATCTCTTTTGAATAAGCGTCACGCATCTTGAGTCAATAGAGAAGCAGTGTGATAGATGGAAGGATCAGATGATGGACTCTGTTTGAATCTTGACTTTGTTTTTACCCTTCCAAGCCTCCATGACTTATTTGAAAAATGAAGATGAATAATATTGTCTACAGCATCTAAATGTAGTCTGGATTGTTATAATGTATATGTAAGTGCTTTTGTAAAATTGCTAAGAGCTATGAAAATGGCATTTAATAGTACTCCCACCCAGCCTCTACTCCCTCATGCATTTCTTTCTCCTATTTATGTCAGTTCCAGGTAGTGTAATGACCATATTTGGGGATAAAGAGGTGATACTAGAGTGAAATTGATTTATTCTGCTCTGTGGGAAGTTCTGTATGCTTCCTTTAGACTTTCCATTTCTTTTAGATTTAGAGTTTGTGCAGATGAAAAATGTGTGGATGAGAAAATGATTTTCTTTATGAACATATTGTTCGAACAGCTTTTTATACACAGCCCGGCAGTGTAGCAAACAACCAATTTTATGAATTTGTCAGTTAACACATATAGCATATAGCACATAATGCACATCATCTAAAAAAAGAAGATAAAGAGAGATGATAAAAATAATGAGCAGTAATGGTGATGAAGGCAACTGCTCCACCTAGGCCTGGATTCATATTCAGGGCAGTTTTGGCATCAGTGGGGCTGAGCTTTCCAGGGATACATAGGCAGGAAACAGCAGGATAGGAAGAAACAAGGAAGCCATTTCACACATGGAATGTTCTATGTTTCTTGTCAGCTGTCCTATTGGCCACCTGACTGCAGACATCTACTCAATGCTTACAGACAGCTTATCATGACTTGCAGTTCGATTCTTTAGGGCATTCTCCTCCACACCCTCTGAGGTAATTGCCCATGCTACATGTGTTCTATCAGATGAAGTCTCTTAAACAAACTTTATTATGGACAGGTCCATATAAAATATTTCCCATTTTAACAATAAATACCACTTTACACTTACATATTTTGTACACAGACACATAAACTCTTCAGCACCCATAGGCATATATACCTTTATTTATAGACCTTGGGAAATGACAACCATTATATACTAAATACTGGGGGAGAATGAACTCAACATGTAAGTTTGGAGTCCTCTCCAGATCCTTCTATGAGAGGAGATAAGTTGAACTATCATATTAATAATCGACACTGTTCTGATATTATAAGGAGATCTGGCAGATCAGGTGACCTTTACTCTCCCCTCATCTGCTGAAAATTATGTCAATATAGCATTGTATAGCTAGGTGTCAATATGGTGTATTTCCTGGTTCGACTCATTCCCTGTTAATAGATTAGGCCAGTGTTTCACAACTATTTTGACTTGTGACCCTGACTAAGAAAGCATTTTATATCATGAGCCAGTACATGTGAACCTAAATAAAATATATAACATAATTTTGAAAAATGGATTCCATGATCTTTTTTTTTTTTGGAAATAGTTGCAAAGCATAGTTTGAAAGCTTCACTAATTGAAAACCAGTTAGCTGAGGTATGGAGGCTAATTTTCTAATGATCAGTTATGGCTCCCTCTGAAAACAAGGCTAAGGTGGGAATGGTAAAGACTGATTTCCTTCATTTATTCCCTTATACGTTTAAGATCTGTGAGGCTGGTCTTGAGGGATAAAGGAGTCTCATCATGACCTATTTGAAAGATCAAAAAGTAAGTAAAGCCATTGAACCAGATAGGTTTAGAAACCTCTTAGGAAAAAGCAAGCTTTCTTTCCTGACATGACACCTGCTCCTCCTCCTTCTCTTCCCCTCTCCATGTTACATGGATGTAGGCAATATGATGACAGAAGGGAGAATTTGAAGCTAGAAAGGTTACTGTAATGTGGGGACTTAGAAAATTTTCATGAAATCTTCTGTGTCAGGCTGAGACCATATCTTTGATCTCTGTAGTTGCCAATAAAATCTTACATTCTGCCAATCAAATTATCTCTGATTTAATTATGTTACCCCAGGACCTTTGGAGTTATTGATACTGGGAAGTGTTGTGTGCAGCAAGAGATGGCTTCCTGTAGCCTCAGTAAAGTAGATGATTTGTCCCTTCTATCTCCAAACTTCTATGGCCTTACTGTTTATTTCAGATACTTTAGTTTTTTGCTATATGCTGTTTGATACAGTCTCTAATTATTTCATGATTATGAATTGTGTTTCTTCTAGTGAATTTCTTGATAACACTATTTATTTATTTAGTATTTATTTGCTTATTTATTTATATCCTTTGCATAGCTCTAGGTAGGTACTATACTGCCCAAATGCTTCTTATTAGTTCATTTAGTCAAAGGGAAAGAAGGAGTCCTAGGCACTGCTGTTCCACTTTTAAACTAGGCTCTTGTCTTTGCTCTATGACTGTGAGCAAAATATTTTGGACCTTACAGTATATTATTTCTTCTTTTTATCTTTTACAAACCTACTACTTCATGTTCTCCCAAATCTCCACTCCTGATTCCTCGTGTTTTTTTTTCCCTCAAATCTTCCCTCAGATCTTTTATTTAAACTTTAGTATAAACAACCAATCCTAAGTTACAGAGTTATCCCCAGAGGCATTTATACTTTTTTAAACTAAGGGAAGAATTTTAGTTATCTGGCAGGAATAGTAGCTAAGATTTATTAAGGATTTACTATGTTTCATGCGCTACTCACCGCTGCATGTAGATTAATTCATTTAATTTTTACAGTAGCACTATCAGGTAGGTGCTATTATTATATTTGCCTTATAGATCAGGAAACTAAATCGCAAAGAAGTTAGGAATTTCCTGAAATAAGTAGGCCTATAAATGGTGGAGCTGGGAGTTGAAACTGGGTGATCTGTTTTCAGCACTCTCATGCTGCCAACCACAACATTATGCTGCCTATATCCTTTCTGAGTTATTTCTTTGGAAAATTGATTATTCTAGGTCCATGTAGTCATATATTGACTAAAAAAATACCAGGCAGGCTCTGCTTTCAACTCAAGACAAGCCATTTCACTACATTAAAATCTATGGTAGGCTCTGCTTTTGCTCTATGCCTTCTTCTAGCTGGGAGTTGGGACTTTGCGAACTTTGCCAGAATTTATCTTTAGAAACAATTTGATTATAAGGAAAGCAATTAAGACGTAGTCTTCCTAGTGAAAGTTCTGTTTTTTAATTAAAAAAAATTATTTGTTTTTTGAGAGAGAGAGGGCGCAAGTGATCTAGGGGCAGAGAGAGAAGAGAATCCCAGGAGGGGCAGAGAGAGAGAGAGAGAGAGAGAGACAGAGACAGAGACAGAGACAGACAGACAGAGAGAGAGAGAGAGAGAGAGAAGCGGGGTTCACCAGAAGCAGGGCGGGTGCTCACAGGGCTGGTGCTCACTCTAAGTGGAGCTTGAGCTTACCCAATGTGGGACTCAAACTCACCAACAGTGAAATCATGACCTGAGCCTAAGTCAGACACTTAATGACTAAGCCACCCAGGCTCCCCCTAGTGAAAGCTTTAATTAATTGGTGTACTAATTATTTAGTCATTGTTTTTTTTTTTTTAATGTTTATTTTTGAGAGAGAGACAGAGTGTGAGTGGGGGAGGAGCAGAGAGAGAGAGAGAGAGAGAGAGAGAGGGAGACACAGAATCCGAAGCAGGTTCCAGGCTCTGAGCTGTCAGCACAGAGCCCGATGCGGGGCTTGAACCCACCAACCTTGAGATCATGACCTGAGCTAAAGTCGGACGCTTACCAACTGAGCCACCCAGGCGCCCCATAGCCATTGTATTTCAGTTGCAATTGACGCTCTATTGCCCCAGCATTGCAACTTTATCGGGGTATCGAGAATATTATCTTGGGCACAAAATTTAAGGAGGCTAGCCTTGCTCTTGCAGTCGATAAGAGAGTGCCTTCTTAAATTTTGTGCCTGGGCACCTCACTTGCTTTACCCTAGTCCCTGCCCTGAAAACTACTACTAATGTCTCATTAGTCTTTTCACAAAATGCACTTTTTATGTAGTTTTTAATCACATTGTTGAACAACTGTGTATTTTTCTCTGTTCATTTGACATTACAACATAAGCATTCTCTCATGTTATTAATAATCTTTTAATGAATATCTTTAATAGCTCTCTTAGAATCTATCATGTAAATATTTGTATAATAATCATTTTAAGCACTATCACACACATCATCTCATTTCAATTCTCATAATCTTATGAGGTTAGTGGACAGATGTTATTAATTTTTACAGATAGAAAAACTGAAGTTTTGATAGGCTAAACATCTTGCTTGGGATCATAAAATTACTGCATAGCAAAATCAACTTTTAATAACTGCTAATTGTTATTGCTATTAATAATGATAACGACCAGTAGTATTCATTGAGGGTCTGCTAGAGTGTCAGAGATGAATTCTTATTTATTCTTAAGGACTATGCTTTTCATTATACCATTTTGATTAATTAAATCAGGACATGTTGGAATCTTGTGGCATAGACTTTTCT
This sequence comes from Panthera uncia, assembly GCF_023721935.1. Lineage (NCBI taxonomy): Eukaryota > Metazoa > Chordata > Mammalia > Carnivora > Felidae > Panthera > Panthera uncia. The sequence continues at coordinate 52,450,204 of NW_026057582.1, read as the reverse complement.
TTATAGGAATTCAGAGGAAAGGAATGTGCAGGGAGGACTTTCTGAAGGTCAGACTTGAATTAAACCTGAAATGATGAATGGGAATTGGGAGGAAAAGAGGAAGAGACAGTAGGGAAGAAGTGAGAAAAGAACAGAGTAGAGGCATGAGTGGAGACAAGTGTGGAGGTATGGGAGGAACGGGAAGTCCATCGTAGACAAAGGAACCTTCACAAGCAAAAACATGGAAGAATAAATATATTGTAAGAAACTGCAAAGCCCGACTACTTTAGTGTGATTGATGCCTGTTAGGAAGTGAGGCCAAGTTAGATTATTGAGGTTGTTTTTATGGCCCTTATAACTGGAATGATCTTTTAGAAAATTTACTTGCGCATGTTTTTCATATCTTTCTGTAGCTGTGGTGGAAACTGAGAGCAACTCCTTCTGTTGAATTTAATTTCTCTTTTGAGTTTTCAGTTTACTCAAAGATATACATTTGCCCTTTCCTCATTCTCTGTATTTAGAAATTATCACCCTGAAACAGACCAGGATTCTTATAGAGTAGGGTGAAATCCCTCAGTAATTCTCTTGATCACACGTGTAGTACTATTCCTTGGGGGAAAAAATCTCATTTCAATCCCAGCTAGAAGTCAGCTTATTCATTAAATCCTCAGGATTGAGACCCTTTGTATAATTTTAACAAGAAAATATATCGTAAGAAACTCATGCCTTGACAAAGGGACAAATCAGACAGACCTCTTCCATCTTTTACTTTCATAAAATTCTTTCCACAGGGACAGACTGCCATGTAAAGTTTTATTTCTAGGATGCCTTTTGTGTTTAACATTTCAAAAAAATCACTCGTGAATAGTCAAATAAAAAACTTGATAAATCAAATAGGAAATACTTGCTGCATATACTGTGTGCTCAGAGTAGACTATTGTGTGTAATTTTTAAATGGTATATATGGCTGAACACTTCACTTGTTTGCTATTCTTTTTTCAATTCTGTTTTTTTTAAATCATCTTAAATCAATGTAACTATATGCTTATTTAAAATTACATAGTAGATGGCCTCCACAAATAGATAATTAAATGTATCAAATAGGGTTCTTTGGGCTGCAAGTGACAGAAGCCTTGACTTAACCTAAACAGTAAGGTCATTTATTGTCTCAAATAAAAGGAAATTCAGAAGTAGAGTAGGCGATAAATGTAACTGCGTTAGTGATACACTAATGGCATTGGGACCTAGGCTCTTTTTTCCCCCCATTATGCTGTCAGTAGTACTGGGTTTCAAACCAAGGCTAGTTGCCTTGTGATTTTTCACTGGCTGCCATCTTGTCTGCATGGTTGCATGTTTTCTTATTCATTTCCAGCTATAGAAAGACACCAGTTTTTTGTTTGTTTGTTTGTTTGTTTTTGCCACTGCCTTAGAAGGAAAGCATAATACTTCTAAAAGCTCGCATTTCTCTTCTCATGTCTAATTGATAATAATTGTGCCACATACTCATTCCTGAACCAATCACTGGCAAATTTGCACTTAAATAAATTTCTGAAGCCACAATTTATATTACTCAGTGGAAGAATGGGAGAGTAACTATCGGGTATCTGTTATAAGCATCACCACAATGACTTTATTAACTGGTTCTGGGTTATTCCCTATACTTTATGACTTACATTATAATCTTTCATATTGTATTATTATTATACAAAGCACAATATAGTACAAAGCATCTGCTACAGAGAGTTTTATTAGATATAAAATGTCTTTCTTTCATGTTTTGAATGGTTACAATAGCCTGCTTGAATAAATTTCATATATTGGAATCCAAAAGTTAAAATGCTTCTCTCCCACACTGCTCTCCTAAGTCAGAAAGGATTCCTGAGGGAGGGAACAGAGGACTAATCCTCGATTCTTGAATATAGTGCCAAAATTCCATAGAACAGAGGTTGAATCAAGCAATAGGGATAAAATACAAAATAAAATGTGGTAAGCATGAAGCTGGCAGCAACTACAGATTATTCTCTTCCAGAACCTTCCATGGTATCTACTATAAACCTCTTTTTATTGTGTATAGTCTTGAGTCTGTTTTGAGGAGAGATATAGGCTTAAGTGTGCATGTGTTCATACATGTGTATTGGGAGACAGAGAGAATCTGTTCCTTTACCATAGGATTTCTATAGAAAAGGATAGCCAGTTGGTTATTCAGAATGCCAGTCCTAAGCCCATCTACACTGAGTAATAGAAAAGCATATTCTAATAACTTGACAAGAAAACCAATGCTAAGATATTTGTTGCTGAATGTTATAATTTCTCTTATCTTTAGCTTCTGTCAGTAACTTAGGGCTTTGGCTGTTTCAAAATTTTGCTATATCAGTTATTGTGTGAAAGAAGAAACAGACTTAGGACTGATACTGTGTTCCTCAATTGGAATGGGTTCATTTGTTTATTCAATGCACATTTATTTAAATACTTTAATGGGCCAGGCACTATGCTAGGTGCTGAGGATATACTGGTGAACAAAACAGATTTCTCTCTTCCTTCATGATTCTTATAATCTAGTAGAGTATGGTTGGAAGATAGGAGATGGATTTGCTGGTGATGTAGATTGCTGAACACAAAGAATGGAAGGAACCTCATAGTTATTTGGGTCCGTACTTTAATGTGATAGAATAAGAGACAAAAGTCTAGACAAGTTTAATTATATGGCTGGGGCCAAATCAAGTCAATGGCAGATCCAGGAATAGAACTAATGTCTTAGCTCACTTAACACCCAGGATCCTTTTTGGTGAAACTATATTTTTTTCATGCTGGTGAAGTGTTGGACCACGAATGTAACACAATGCCTCTGAGAGTCACAGACTGTTCCATTTTACTCTTGGATCTCTACTTCACCCCTAAATCAAGTCTTGACTGTAAGGTAGATACTCCTTGGACATTACTTCATTTTTAAACTCCAAAAAGGTACATTTGCATCACATTATCCTACAAAAACAAACATTTAGAATGCAAAGTAGCCATGAGATGATGATTATTTTTTAAATAAATGAGCTAGTTTAATAGATAAGGCATACCCCCCAACAGTACAGATGATACATCTTTGTAATCATTTTGCATTGTTTCAGTTGGCTGTGAGAGAACTGCCAAAGAAGCTGGAAGAATTAGGTTCCATGAATTATTCATTGGATTTAGTTTAACACTCTCATTATTTATAGTGCTTCAGGTTTGTCTGACTATTTGCCTTAATAAGGATGGGAATAATGACTTGGCAGTGTATCTGTTTGTATTAGTATGTGTTATTGTTTGCTGAAATAAAGCCCAAGGTATTTTCAGAAATACACCTCTTTAAAAATAGTCATGGCTAAGAAATACTGCATTTCATACCTTGGGGCCTAAAAACTTTTATTTGTATGAAATATTTTATCCCTTAATGAATATGATTAATACAAGGAGCTGCATTCATATTTAGGATATCATTGCTTATTGTTCAGTTAATGCATGGTGGGATCGTATAAATCTTTCTACTCCTGGTTTATTTTGGAATTAAAAAAAAAGTATCTAAAGAGGCAAACTAGAACTAGTTGATTGAAGTTGGTATGTATACTACAGCTCTGCTCTTTGGAATCCAATGATAAGTATTTATTTTAGAGGGGAAAGTTTGCTTTGTAGATTAGATCATAGCAATTATTTCCCCAATTATTTATTAGATTAAGTTTATGTATATGTTGTGTTCAAAGTGTAAAACATACCTGATAGGTAAATTATTCCCCCCACCTCAGGTTTTTATTTAAATTCATTTAATTGACATACAGTGTAATATTAGTTTCAGGTGTAGAATCTAATGCTTCATCACTTACATACAACTCAGCAAATGTGATGGACCAATTCTGAAGAATGCAGTTTATTACACAGAAGCATGGAGGGAGGTAATTTTTGTTTTTGAGATAGTTCTATTAGACTCCATTGATAATTGCCTATTAAAGGAATAAGAGAGACGAGAAGAGAAGGGAAAGGTATTTAGATGGAAAAGCAAGAAATAATAAATCATTAATAATGCCCAGAAAATATTTCTAATAATTTCCTATACTATTAGATTGATTGAATTTTTAAAACAGCTAGCTACCTAGCTAAGGCTCTACAGTGGGTGGAGGATTAGTTTGAATTTCCTTGGCCATACGGTTTTCCATCTTTTTGTAACGTAAAGCACTGTGCTTCTCTTCAGTAGGACTTGCCATCTTTAATCCTCAAGCTGTGATTAGACCACAGTACAGGCAACTTTGTCTTAATTTGAAGTATGATCCAAAGTCTGCTTTGTGAGACTTTGCCAACAGGTACTCCTGTAGCTCACCTCTACTTTGTAGAAAATTCACAGATTGGTTACATAAAAAATTCATGATCTCTGACATCAACTGGGCTCTCAATGCTACCGAAATATCCTTCTGTATTTTCCTGGTCACCTCTTTCCTATACTCCACAGTAGCTATGTAAAATGTCTTTTTAACATTTTAAAAATATATTGTTTTTATTTTTTTGAAGATTTTATTGAAATTCTAGTTAGTTAACATGCAGTGTGATGTTAGTTTTAGGTGTACAATATAGTGATTCAACATTTCCATACAACACCCGATGCTCATCACAAGTGCCCTCCTTAATCTCCATCCTATTCATTTTTTAAAAACGTTTATTTATTTGAGAGAGAGAGAGAGAGAGAGAGAGGAACAGGAGATCCCAAGCGGGTTCCACGCTGACAGCAGTGAGCCTGATATGTGGCTCAAACTCACAAACCATGAGATCATGACCTGAGCCAAAGTCAGATGCTCAGCTGAATGAACCACTGTTCCCCCCTTCAGACGTGAAACTTCTCCCACCTCTTTCATCACTCATAACAGATGACTCCACTTTCTACTGACAGAGAAAACAAGACTATCAAATTCAAACTTTGTTACTCCCTGCCACTGACCAACAGCTTTGACCTCAAACCATCATCTTTTTATTTTCCTCCTGTGAAATGAATGACACACTCTTTTTTGATCTGAAGTTGATCATCTCATTTAGAGAACACTCTTTTTCTACCTTCCCAGACACCTTGCGTATCAATTATTTCCTTCTTTTGTACTTTTAACTTCTCCCTTTTAACACTATAACCTTTTGTATTAGTTATCTATTGCTGCATAACAGTTTACCATCTTAAAACAACACATGTTTATTATCTCACAATTTTTGTAGATCAGGAATGTGGGAGATTTTGGCTCAGAGTCTCTCATGAGGTTGCAGTCAAGATGTCAGCCTCAGGGGACAGTCATCTGAATGCTTGATTGGGGTTGGAAAATCTGTTTCAAGATGGCTCACTTACATGGCTATTGGCAGGGAGCCTCAGTTTCTTGCTAGCTGTGAGCGGAATGAGTGTTCTGTGCCACATGGACCTCTCCATAGGGCTGCTTGAGTGTCTTCACAAGATGACAGCTGGCTTCCTCCAGAGCTAGTGATTCAAGAGAGCAAGGCAGAAGTCACAATGTCTTTTATCATTTACCTCAAGAATCACACACCATTATTTTTACACTTTCCCATTCCTTGCACAGATCTGTACTATTCAATGTGGTAGGGGGTAGGCAGGACGCTACATGAATACCAGGAGGCAGGGATTATTAAGGTTGTCTCTGTGGCTGGCTGCCATAGTTTCTCATAGACTTTGAAACATATTTAATGTTCGCCTATCTTAAAAACAAACAAATGCAAACAACTAACCAAACAACTAACCAAAGAAACAGTTACACCAAATAATCTTGTAGTGTACAACCTCTTCTAAATTTTGCCTTATTTTTCTCCTTTTTTTTCTTTTCTTTACATTTGAAATTCTTGAAACTGTTGTCTATATTCTTTGCTACTGTTCTCTCCCTTGCATTCATTTCTCAATCTTTTGCCATATAGACTCCTTTCATTTCACTAAACTACTTCTGTCAAGGTCCTGACTTCATCGTTCTGAGTGCAATGGATATTTTTCAGCTTTTTATTTTTACTTGACCTATCAGTAATATTTGACACCATTGACCTGGTGTCACACTCAACTCCTTTCTGAAAAATCTCTCCTTCTCTAGTTGCTCTGATACATCACCTTCTCTCTTGCTTCTTCTTATCTCCTTTGACCAATATTTACCATTCTTTAGGTAATCCTCAAAGTATTGTCATTCATCTTTTCTCACTGTATACATTCTTTTGGGTACTATTCAGCACTATCGTGACTTTAAGAATTAGTTATGTGTTGCTGACTCCCTGAATCTACATTTCCAGACCACAATTCTCTCTGAACTCAAACCCAACAGACACTTTATCTCTGCTTGTGTATCATACAGTTGTCTTACACTAAAACTATCTCAAAACCCAACTTAATATTTTACTTCCAAACTTTCTACTCCTGTTATGTTTCCAAGCTCTGGGAATGACACTGTATCCACTAGGTGGCAAATTTAGGAAGCCCAGCACCATTCTCACTTCCTTCCTCTCTCTTACCTCTAACATTTCATCAACTTGCAAGTTATGGTGATTCTCATTTTTAAGATATTTCTTGGATTTGTACATTTATCTCCATTCCCTCTGCCATTTCCATTATTTAGTCCTCTGTCACTTCCTCTTTGGATTACCACAGAGGCTTAAAAAGTTTTATTCCATGTCCACTCTTGCCCTCTTTTAATCCACTTTCCACATTCTCTTTCAAAATGCAAATCTGATTGTTATTCCTCTGCTTAAAACTATTTTGTTCAGTTTATCTGTCTGTAAATGTCACATTTTAACGTTTATGGTTTTATAATATGTTTTCATATTTATAACATCATTTTTTCCTTTTGAACAACTTTAGCTATTCTTAGATCTGTCAAAATGGATATTTCTGTGCAAATAAACCAGTGTACTAAATATTCAATCCATCTTTTCATTACCACCTCTCAGGAGAAATATATCCATAGGGACAATACCAGAAAAAGCAATATTATTTTTTTCTAGCCTAAGCTTTGACTCAAAACCTAGTGGAATCCTTAGTGCTGGTGAGTTAGGTTATTTTTGAGTACTTCTTTTTCTTTTAAAGTTTATTTATTTTGAAGGAGAGAGAGTGAGAGAGGGAGAGGGGCAGAGAGAAAATCTCAAGCAGGCTCCACTGTCAATGAAGAACCTAATGTGGGTCTCAAACTCTTGAGCCATGAGATCATGACCTGAGCCAAAATCAAGAGTCAGACACTCAACCTACTGAGCCACCTCCACCACCAGGTACTCCTCCCTTTTTTATTTTTAAGTTTATTCACTTATTCTGATAGGGAGAGAGAGAATCCCAAGCAGGCTCTGTGCTGTCAGCACAGAGCCCAACATGGGCTCAATCTCACAAACTGTGAAATCTTGACCTGAGCTGAAATCAAGAGTCAGATGAATAACTGACTGAACCACCCAGACACCCCTGAATACTTCTTTTTCTTAGAATAGGCAGACCAAAGTACATGTCTTTTCCCTCAGGCTTATTCTGGTTTCCCAGTTGGCTTTTTAAGAGGGTAGAAGGCAATGAGATATGGGTGAGGAGATTACTTCTTTCCAAGGAAGTGAAACACCTGGGCCCCACTTCATATCTCCAGCATCACTGAAGTTAGACATTCCCAAAAGACAATGCTGTAACCCAAAGATCATTTTGGAATTTGACCAGTCCATGGAAAGCTTCTTCCATCTTAGGGATGCAGTGAGTAGGGCCTCTTTAATTTTCTAAACTTGATAGTGTTTTGTGTGTTTTACTACTTTTCTTTGAAGAAACTAGCTTTGGATCTGAGCAAACATCAAATTAAAAAAATACATTTCTCTGTGGGACTTCATATAGAGTACATTGATTATTGAAGAAGACAATATCATTAACAATATGTATACTGGAAATTCAGGAGTGATTTCTTATGTCTATTTCCAGCTTTTTATAAAAGCCAGAGGCTTAATACGAAGAGCAACTCAGTGGAGGTGATTCCAGGACCACTGCTTTATATAACTCTATTCAAATAGACTATAAAGTATATGCAAGGGGAGTTGGGGGAAGAGTGTGCTTTTCACACAGAATTCTAAGTACATAGTGCCCCTGGAGCTTTCAGATGTAGTGGCTTCAGGTGAACCTTTGAGGGACTAAAATGGTATGTCCAAATATGTCGACTTTTTAGTGGTTCAACTTGATTCTTCTTTTTATACTTTTAGAGTAATATGAAGCTATTTTCCTCTTAGACTTTTTTTAAAGATAGTTCAGAGCATGTAAAGGAAAAGGCATATTGCTTTTTCCTAGGGCAATTTTTCTTAAATTCTCTTAAGATTCTACAGAAAGAGGAGAACAGACAATTTGAGGTTGTAGTTTCTGACAATGGCATTGAATGCTTGCACTTCCTGTTAAGCGACTGCATAGCATGAAAACAGATAAGAAGGTGACATAGATAACATCCTATACTGAGAGTTCAGGAGCCTAATCAGTGTCCTGGTTTCAACATTAAAGACTGGGCCACTTTCATAATCATTCATTATTTCATTCAACAAATATTTATTCATTAATATTATATGTACTATAAAGAACACAACAAATATTGTCCTGATGAAGTTATGAATTTAGTATGGGGTAGAGACAAGAAAATGGGCAATTGATAAAGTGTAACAAATACAGTCCTGTTGAGGATCCTTTTTCAGATTGCAGACTGCTGACTTCTCATTATATCCTCACATGGTGGAAAGAAGAGAGGGAAAGCAAGCACCCTCATAACCCTTTTAAGGGCATAAATCTCATTCATGAGGGCTCCACTCTGATGAGCTCACCTAATCCTAATTACCTCCCAATGGTCCCAACTTCTAATATCATCACACTGGGGAGTAGGGCTCCAATATGGGGGGGGGGCACAAGTGTTCAGTCCATAATAAATGCTATGCAAGATAAAATGGAGGAGGTTCCTAGACCTAGATTTGGAGCCCTGGTAGCACAGAAGACTACCTAGAAGAAGTGGTATTCAAGCTGAGATGTGAAGGATGTATTGGAATTAGTAAATCAAAGAGGATATAGATGAATGCTCCTAGAGCAATAGTGGAGAGATATTGAACTCAACTCCACTGAAACAAAAGGCAGAAGGTTTTTTTAATGTATTGAGGTGATGTAGTGGAAAAATACTGGAGAACATAGGGGTAGGAGTTGGTCAGTGTGATTAGGCCATCTGCCTTTACTAATTGGCACTTATAGAAGTTAGGCTCCTACCCTCACAGAGAAACTAGGAGTTAGAGGTACTGTCTTTCTCCATGATTACATTTCAAAAGGATAGCTCTTAAATCCTTGAGAAAGACATTCCTTGGTTATAAGACTAGCAAGAGGCTGGGAGATAATTTACCCTCTAAAGGGGCAGGGAAAGAATTATAATTTGAAATTTTCTAAAATAAATGCTCTATGAAAAAGGGAGGTCAGGGGGCTAACTTCAGGAAGAAACCCAAGTTTTCGTCAAGCTGAAGGGAATGTCAGGACTGTCTTGGTCACACTAAGAATAAAATTAGATATTAACTGTTGCTAATTTTGAGACTAACTTTTTAATCTTTACAGAGCTGGATTTGCTGGATTTGTGTAACAAATTATTTCTATTGCAAGAAAGAGTATTTTAAATTTTTAAATAGTCAGCTTAGGTGTAATTTCTTTTTATTTTTGTGGTAATATGAAAGTGTCTTCTATTTTAGGAGTTATTGTTTTTACGCTTTATGGAAAGTTTTTAGCCTTTCAGGTTAATCTTCCCTATCACTGCTGAGGTAATTTTTCTAAATAAGAAATTTGATGTCACAAATTTTCTTATGATCCTTTCTCTTCAATTTTAGGATAAAATGAAAACTCTGCAGAGTGAAATATGCAAAGTCTCTCTCTCTCTTTTTAACAATAAGTCCTACTTGCTTTTCCAGACTTTACTTTCCTCCTTTCAGTTTCTTCAGCCCTTTAATTTTCAAAGATTTATGAAGGTTTTTTTTTTCAGCCTAAATTGTCCTTGTCTCCTTTTTTAAGGTCACTCTTTCTTTTCTTTCAACTGGCATGACTGAAATCTGTCTTGGCATCTATCAAGTTGTATGAATTTTCTTTCTCCTTCCCTAGACTCTGAGCTCCTTGAAGGCAGGGACTATAATTTTCATCTTTTTCCCCAAGTTGAGTGCCTGACAAGTGTTTAATACAAACCTTTGTTGTACAAATGAATAAATGAAGGTGGGCAGTTAATTCCTTTGTGACCATGACAATTAGCTGTTGGATGACTTATTGAGTTATTGCTAATGGAATAAAGGAATTTTTCTGCTAACTATTTACTAGTAATTTCATAACTTTGTTCTTCCTGTTCATCTAAAAAGAGAAGGCATAAAAGCACTTAAACACCCATAGTTAAATTAACACATTAATCATTGTTTTTCTGGAGAGAGCATCTGGTTTTAAATGGGTTAAGGAAGAAAATATATTGGCAAATCAGGATCTCTACTTTTAGTTAAGGAGTGAATATGAGGTATAATTCCTGAATTTTTTAATAGATAAGCAGCTCTGTGGATAGAAAAACTTTAGAAAGATTGGAGAGTGTCCAATTCCAATGAAGTAATGTTCCGTCTGTTTAATTAAAAAAACAGATGGATTATCTGGCCTGCTGATGGCTAGAAGTTTGGTGAAGATGATACTTATTTTTACTCAGAAGGAAATGGAAGAGGAAACTCTTATTGAATAGGTTTTGTGTTTTTATCAGTCTCCTTATAGTCTGTTCTCAGCATTTTTAAAAGCTGAAAATAGGAATCAGAGAGGGTAGGCCAACTAAAAGATGGTAAAAATCTGCCACATTGCTTAGATGGCATAAAATCAAGTGTCCCATTTCAGAGCTCACTTCCAATTATATCTTATTTTATTTGTGTGTTCTTGTGTTTTGTATATTGACATTACTTCAGGACAACTTATCCATCAACAATTGATCCATCATGATCGATTGTGTTCATGGCATTGAGGAGCCAATTTTTCTGGAATTGTTGCTGCGTAAGTAAAAATTACTGTTGTTCTCTAAGGCCTTTACAGAATTCTTGCAGATTTCAGTAAGCATGCTATTTATTTATGAATTAAACAAGTACATATTAATGTATAGTTCCTGTTCACATTGAACTTATAGTATAGAAGATAGACTTTAGTCAAATAATCTTATAAATGAATTTAAAATTGCAATCATGATCGATGCCACAAAGGATATATGCATTAATGTCCTGAAGGCACACATCTGAAGGATGGAAATAAATTAATTAGGCAAATGTGAAAATGGTGATAGAAGTGGTGGAAAGTACTGGAAGAGTGTTCAAAGCTGCAGGAGCATTATGTGTAAAGGGCCAGTGGTGGAGAGCATATATAAAGTTAAAATTACTGGAAGAAGGCCGTTGTGGCTGGAGGACAGCAATGGCTCCATGTAAGGTGAGGGTGGGGGCCATGATGGAGATGATGCCTAGACCTGACCCTGCAGAGGATTGAAGACCATGTTAATGATAATCAGTTTTTATCTTAAGAGAAATGGGAAGTCACTACAATATTATAAGTAGGAAGTTTGACACAGTAGGATCTGCATTATGAGATCACTGTGGCTGCCAATAGAGAATGCAAGGGAAAGAGTCATCCCTAGTTAGGAGATGGTAGGAATTTGTACTAAGGTGGAGCGGGCTGCCCCATACAGTTGTATGGAAAATGCACTGCACAAAAGCTCTGTGCTCCACTTGCCCATAGATTTTTATCTACTCACAGGGAGTGACAGTTGGTGATAGATGAGAAATGTGGATTACGAGACATGGAAAGGTCAACAATGACTCCTGAGTTATTGACTAAGCTACTGGATAGATGGTGATGTCATTCAGGAAATATGCTTGGATTTATGACTTTGAGAATATTTTTCTATAGATTGATGTATGAGGCTTTATGCCATCTTTAACCAAATAAACTCTCTAGCCCTATCACTTGGCATTTATCTGGATTGCAGTACAGCCTAGCCATAGTAAGGACACCGAGTTCCTGAAAGTACTTCCATGCTCCCATGCCTTTGCTAACGCTGTTTTCCCTGGCTAGACTTGAATATCTTTTCCCTATTATTCTGACTGGAAAACCACTGAAAACTTAAAAACAACTTAAAACCACTTAAAAATTTTAGGTTCTAACCAAAGAAGACCTAATCTGTAGCTTCTTACCTATTCCTTCTGCCCAAAGAAGAATGAATGTACCTCCTTAGTTTCACCCAGAACATTTGTACATGCTTCTAATACTACTTAACCAATTACCATTTGATGTCTTCCATTGAATTGTGGACACCTTGAGAGTAACTGCCTTTTCTTTCTTTGTAAAGATTAGTTTTCTTCTTGTTTTTGATCACATGGCTTAAAAAGTCAAAAGTAAACCAAGGCTTGTTTCAAAAAGGAGCAGACACCCCTGTCTTGCTTTCCAGCCGCTTTCATAGGCAACCATTTTCAACAATTTATACATTGTCTTTTGATCATTTATTGCCATATAAGCAATATACTATTCTTAATTTTTTAGTTTGAGGCATTATCTATTGACTCCCTCCTATGAAAAATGGTAGCTTTTTATTTTTGCAGTGTTGGTTCTTATCTCTCCTCTTCCATTCTTGATTTTATATTTGGGTCCTTTCCTTTTTCTTTTTGATCATTATGGCTAGGGGTTTATCAGTTTTGTTAATTCTTTCAAAGAACCAGCTCCTGGTTTCATTGATCTGTTCTACTGTGCGTGTGTGTGTGTGTGTGTGTGTGTGTGTGTTTGGTTTCAATATCATTAATTTCTACTCTAATCTTTATTATTTCATGTCTTCTGCTAGTTTTGGGTTTTATTTGCTGTTATTTTTCCAGCTCTTCGAAGGTGTAAGGTTAAGTTGTGTATCTGAGATCATTCTTCCTTCTTTGGGAAGGCCTGGATTGCTATATACTTCCCTCTTATGACTGCCTTTGCTGCTTCCCAGAGATTTTGGGCTGCGGTGTTATCATTTTCATTGGCTTCCATGTACTTTTTAATTTCCTCTTTAACTTCTTGGTTAACCCATTCATTCTTTAGAGGGATGTTCTTTAATCTCCAATTATTTATGGTTTTTCCAAATTTTTTCTTGTGGTTGATTTCAAGTTTCATAGTGTTGTAGTCTGAAAATATGCATAGTATGATCTAGATCTTTTTGTACTTGCTAAGGGCTGATTTGTGACCCAGTATGTGATCTATTCTGGAGGATGTTCCATGTGCACTCGGGAAGATGTGTATTCTGCTGCTTTAGGATGAAATGTTCTGAATATATCTGTTAAGTCCATCTGGTCCAGTGTGTCATTCAAAGCCGTTGTTTCCTTGTTGATTTTCTGCTCACATGATCATCTTTCCATTGCTGTAAGTGGTATGATGAAGTCCCCTACTATTATGGTATTATTATCAATGAGTTTCTTTATGTTTGTGATTAATTGATTTATATATTTGTGTGCTTTCACACTAGGGACATAAATGTTTACAATTGTTAGATCATCTTGGTAGATAGATTATGATATCTAATTATTATCCTTAATTAATGATATAATGCCCTTCATCTCTCTGTTACAGTCTATTTTAAAATTTAGATTGTCTGATATAAGTATGGCTACTCCAGCTTTCTTTTGGCGACCATTAGCATGATAGATGGTTCTCCATCCCCTTACATTCAATTTGAAGGTGACTTTAGATCTCAAATGGGTCTCTTGTAAACAGCATATAGACATATCTTGTTTTCTTATCCATTCTGATACCCTATGTCTTTTGATTGGAGAATTTAGTCCATTGACATTTAGTGAGTACTGAAAGATATGAATTTACTGTTATTGTGTTTCTTGTAGAGTTGGAGTTTCTGGTGGTCTCTGGTCCTTTCTAGTCTTTGTTGCTTTTGGTCTTTTTGTTGTTGTTGTTGTTGTTTCATCTTTTCTCCCCTCAGAGAGTCCCCCTTAAAATATTTTGCAGGGCTGGTTTTGTGGTCATGAACTCATTTAGTTTTTGTTTGTCTGGGAAACTCTTTACCTCTCTCCTTCTATTCTGAATGTCAGCATTGCTGGATAAACAATTCTTGGCTGCATATTTTTCTGATTCAGCACATTGAATATATTCTGCTTCTCCTTTCTGGCCTGCCAAGTTTCTGTGGACAGGTCTGCTGTGAACCTGATCTGTCCTCCCCTGTAGGTTAAGGACTTTTTCCCCTTGCTGCTTTCATAATTCTTTCACTGTCTTTTTGTGAATTTGACTATGATATGCCTTGTTGATGGTCGGTTTTTGTTGAATCTGATGGGAGTTCTCTGTGCTTCTTGGATTTTCATGTCTGTGTCTTTCCCCAGGTTAGGAAGGTTTTCTACCCTGATATGCTCACATAAACCTTCTACCCTTTTTTCTCTCTCTTCATCTTCTGGGACTCCTATGATTCAGATGTTATTCCTTTTTAATGAGTCACAGAGTTCTCTAATTTTTATATTGTGCTGTTTTGCCTTAGTTTCTCTCTTGCTGCTCTGCTTCATCCATCCTTGCCACTTTGGCATCCATTAAAAATTGCATCTCAGTTATAGCATTTTTAATTTCATCCTGACTAGATTTTACTTCTTTTATCTCCACAGAAAGGGGTTCTATGCTATTTTCAAAACAAGCTAGTATTCTTATCATTATGATTCTAAATTCTAGTTCAGACATCTTGCTTATATATGTGTTGATTAAATCCCTGGCTATCATATCTTCCTATTCTTTCTTTTGGGGTGAATTCCTTCATTTCATCATTTTGGAGGGAAAAAATATTAATAAAATAAAAAGTTAAAATTAAAAAATTAAAAACAACACAAAAAATCAAATAAAGGAAGCTAGATCCTAACTGTGTTTTATCTGGATGTTGAAAGAAGCTTGATAGAACAGAGAAAAAGGGAAAGAAAAAAAAAAAAGAAAAAAAGGTAAGAAAATGTTAAAAAATTAAAAAGTGTATACAATAAAATAGAATAAGATGAAATGAAGAGTAAAATAGAATAAAAAAGATTTACAAAAATATAATAAAAAATTAAACCTTTAAAATAAAAACAGAAAATAAAATTAAATTTTTTCTCTTTCTATATCCAAGAATAAGAAAAGAAAAAGAAAAAACATGACTAGGTGGACCAGCGAACAGAATTAAATCTGAATGAAATTACATCCAGTTTCCCTTAGAAGTCAAACTCTGAAGCACTTTATAGTCCATACACTAAGTAGGTGGAGAGTTGTGGTTGTCCTCTAGGACTTGGTTGGCACAGTTGGACAGGGCTTAGTGTAATGGCCCTGTTCTACACTAGGTGGCATTGCTTAGCTTAATGGCATGGATTGTTGTGGCATGTGTATGTGTGTATGTGCATGAGCAGGAGAGGTGAAAATGGCATCACCCAGCTTTCCAGTCTCTAGCACCAGAGCTCCGTGCTCTCACTGACCAGCAATCAAGCACCCCTCTTTTGTCTCTGGCATCCATCCACTCCCCACTTCTATGCTGTCTGCGACCAAGCCGTCAGCCTGCCAGGCAGCACCTCCATCCAGAATTTTATCTCAGATGGGGCTATGTTTCCAAACCCCTCACTTTTGAGGCCCTGTGGCTTAGACCCACTTTGACCCTATGGGGGAGGGTCTTGCTGAGCAGTGACTGGGTGCTGGCTTGCCCCCAGGAACATTCCTGCAATTGCACTGCTGCAGAGGCTTGGAGATTGTGGCTGGGTGCCTGCTTGCCACAGAAAAAGTTTGTGTGATCATGTAGCAGCAGTGGTTCAGGGATTATGGTAAATCACAACACACAACCAGCACCAGGTTTCATCATACCCTAGCAACTTTATTCCAAAGCCAGCAAACGTGGCTGTAATCTGGGGTCCGCTGGGACCTTTGCCTGAGTGGAGGCCATATGGTCTCCACCAAATGCCCTCCTAGCAGGGGAGCCACTTCTCCCTGGGTAGCCCATGGACTCCTTAAACTTTGCTTCCTGCTTCTGGGGATTTGCTCTTCCCACCAGAGCACTGCCAGGTATCGAGCTGCGGAATTTCCAACTCTGCTTTCCCCTGTTTATAGAGTCCTAAAGGCATTGAAACCCTCTCCTTTTTCCTTTGTCCCTTTCTTGTTTAGTCACTTGTGGGTGTTTCCACTCTTTCTCTTTCTCTCCAGCTACTTCTGGGGGAGTGCTTTTCTGGCACTCTCCCCCATTCCTCTGTCCTCTCTCCACAAAAACAGCTCCCTACCCTCCACAGCTTCTGTCTCTCTCTCAGTTCACCTCTCTGTGCCGTGTACCTGCCAAGGTCTGTAGCTCAAGTCATACAGATTGTTGTGTTAATCCTCAGATCAATTTTCTAGGTGTACAAAATGGTTTGGTGCTGATCTAGCTGCATTTCAGGGATGAGAAAAGCAGAGCACTTCCATGCTGCTCTGCCATCTTGGTCCCTCCTCCAAAAGATGATAGCTTAAAGATTTTTTTAATGTTTATTTTTGAGAGAGAGAGTATGAGCAGGGGAGGGGCAGAGAGATAGAGGGAGGAATAGAATCTGAAGCAGGCTCCAGGTTCTGAGCTGTCAGCACAGAGCCCAATGCATAGATTGAACCCACAGACCATGAGATCATGACCATGATTTGGTTGCTTAGCCAACTGAGCCACCCAGGCTCCCCAAGATGATAGCTTTTTAAATGAAGGATTTAGTGTTTTTTTTCACACCCCACCTTAAGCACACACATTCCCTAGTATGTATGTATACTAGTGTGTCCCTTCTTGTCCCTTATCCTGTCAATAGAGCTATATTGCAATTTTGGTTAGTTAAAAGTTTGGTGTTTACGTTGCTGTTACTTTGTGTATGCTGTTAAAAGCTGAACCATACAGTAGACATGTATATACAACTTTTTGCTTTCCTTGAGGTTATAATTTTCATTTTTTGCTTTGTTTTGTTTTATACATACTTTTTAATTTGTCTCCTCTCAATATGCTCAAACATATCAGGTAGTCCATTAATTTCATCTTCTTAAGAAGATGAATAAAAAGGGTTGAAAATGTATTATACCTTCATATCTAACTGATAGTTTGGCTGTTAATAGAATTCTAGCAAATAATTTTAGGAAATAATAAATAAGTTTTAGGAAATAATTTGAAAGTATTTTGTTACCGACCTTTAACATCAGTGTGACACTTGACAAATTTGACTCTAATCTGATTCTTGATTTTTTTTTTTTTTTGTATAAAACTTCTACTCTTGGGAGCCTCATAAAAGATGAGCCTGCAATAGTCAGAGACGCTCTTGTATTACATTTCAATATACAGAGAGGCATGGTGACATTCTGGAGAGGGTGTGAATTAGACAAACTTCGTTCAAATCCTGGCCCTGTCCATTACTGACTGAACCACAGAAATAAGTCCCTTCGTGTCCCTGAGCCTAAGTTTCCTAAGCTGAAGATAGAGGGCATGATACCACCATTTGGGGTTGAGTGAGGATCAGAAAATGAGACCTATAGTAGATATCTTACCAATTATCATCAGTATTATTCTTTGTGGATTATCACAAAAAAGATGACCAGTATCTATTCCTCAAAACATTATTTTGCTGAATTTTGAGTGTCAGCACAGAGATAAATCATGAACTTTCAACCAGGAAGGATTTTGTCTTTGTTTTCTAGCAGACTTTTTGCTTTTATAAATTTGAGTGTTTCTCAAAAGTCCTTAGAGTTAAAATTTAAATATCTTCATTTTTTTTCCTATTTGTAAAAGTAAACCATGCTCATTGCAAAATACCTAACCATTATGGAAGCAAAAGGAATTAGGAACTCAGCTGTTAATTTATTGACTTACTCCTACTTAGGGTTGTTACATAAGAAGAGAGAAGATGACCTGGAAGGTAAACAGCTGCATATGCCTATCATGAATAGGACTTCTATTTCATGTCCTATGGATTAAAATTCTAGTATATTGAACTCTTGGTTAATACATTGCATAAAAACATGAGAGGATATATTTGGATAGAGCCAAATTACTTTGAGGAGGAAGGTACTGAGCTGCATATAAAAGGAGAAAGAAAAATACTTAGATAAACTAATGAGAACAGTGGCTAATGATGATACCATATATGACTTGGAGCAAAGAGTGAAGGAGTTCTTCATAAGATGATATACCACTTAGGAAGAGGTCAGTAATGCTGCTTATGCCCTCAAATTTCTCCTTAGTGTTATACTAAGTAACCAAGAAAGTGAGCTTAGGAAACATTGGTGGTTTGAAGCTCAGGACTGAAATGTAGTCAGGCAACAGCATATGCTATTCAGAATAGACATGTTAGAAGTGGAGGAAGAATATTGCTGTGAGCAATTACAAATATGCCCATGAGAAAACCCATGGAGAGAAAAGAAAGAGAAAAGAAACAATATTATAGTGGAATTTCACTATTGGTCACATTGTAAGTTTGTATGATCAGATCACAAGAACTTCCATGAGGGCTAGCTTTGGTGGAGATGGGCATTTTAAGCTATCTAGAACATTCTAAACCTCTAATAAACTAAGAACATTTGGCATGTTCTTGACCTGTTTTACTGATAATTTCATCTAACTAGTTAAAAGATCTGCTGCTTGGAACTTAATTCTGACCAGAAAGAGAAATATTCTGGTTATGAAAAAGGGAGCATATTTATCAGGCAACATGGCAGTCACTTTTTATAGAGTATATTTTTTCACTTAGTAAATTATGAAGTAAGTATTAGAATACTAGCCTCATTTTTCAAAGGGTGAAATTTGGGCTCAGAGAAGTTATATAAGCCATCTCCCTGGTTGAGTAATGAACAAAATATGGGATTACAATCCAGGCTTTGTGACTCTAAGCCTCTTGTCTGTGACTCCATGACTGCATACTCCATGACAACCAGTGAGAAGAAGACTGGGCATAATAAACAGCCTAGATTTTAGGAAGGCAGATTTTACAAAGTTGAGAAGAAAAAAATAGGCATAATTATATGGCATGAGTCCATGAAAGAGAAATGAGCTAAAGGTTTAGAATATTATCAAAGAGGCCATTCTTGCCACATGATTACAAATGAGGGAGAAGAGGAAGAAGGACCCAAAGAAATCAGCATGAGCACACTGAGGATTCCTAACGAGCTCAGATGTTAAAAGCCATGACCAAAGATAGAAAGAAGAGCACATGACAGAGGATGAAGTGAGACTGTCATAGACTTTTAAGAATAGAATCAGAAGTTGAGTCTTATAAAAAGTATGATGCAGTTAACAAAATTAAAAAAAATTTAGAGTATAAGAAAGTTAAAAAAGTATATGTTCAGCTTAGGACTGATGAAAAAGCCACTGGGTGAAAAAAGGAAGAAATGAATCAAATCCAATTTTGCTTCTATCTTCTCTGTGGAAAAAAAATCTTAAAATTGATAAGGATAAAACAAAGATTTGAAGGAGGCATATAAGGCTATAAAAAGTGAAGAGATTTTAAGAGGACATCTACTGTCTTCAAATGAATAGAGTCTCCAAAATAACCTCTGAGGAGATAAAGACCCGAACTGCTCCTGGTGTCTTGGTATCTTGATTCACTAGTGCCTGTTATAACATGGAGCCAGGAGGACTGATTTGAAAGTGAAAGTGGAGGTACCACTCAGTAGAAACAGTCAGATGGATTGGGTTTTGAGCTAAGGTTGGATAGTTGATAGATTTAGTCAGAAGCATCAAGCAAAAGACAACAACAAAAAATGTAAGAGGAAGAGAGGCTAGGAAAGACATTTGACCCAGCAGTGGTGACAATCATGGGTGCATAGTATCAGTCTTGTAAATAACTGCACCAGTGACAAGTTTGTTTTCGTGAACTCGCAGGCAGGATGGTGAATGGAAAAACAAGGTTACCTTGAAGAGAGTTAGTAGACACTGAGATATACTGAAAATTACCTAGAAAGAGACCTGGAAAACACCTAAAGTTGTCAAGCCTCAGAGAGATTGGAACATTGGAGCTAATGTGGGGCTGATTCAAACAATTGTCTAGGATTGAAGGGCTGATCCTTCTCGACCCAGTGGCAACTTTTAAAAGTGTGCTCACAACTTTGAGCACAGTTTAAAAATCTATTTGAAATTTACCATTTTATAATGTTTATTATTAGAATAAATAATGCCATAAGCAAAATCTCTTTAAAGCATACATTTCAAGTCTCAAAGATCTTAAACTGAGATTTTCTATAGCTGAAATGTAAGCAATTTTCCTCCGAAGTCCATATTAAAAAGAGAAATATTTGTCAAAAATAATTAAGTGATACTGTTAAATGAAAACATTTGAAGTGATGTCTTGTTTTTCCCTGTTTTAGAGATTCATGTGATATGGATTCCTAGATTGTCATAATGAATTTAATGTATAGCAATATCAAATTATACTTTAATTTCTTTAGATGTTTCTTATCCATACAATAAGAGGCATAGACTTGATGAATTCTCTTTCTGTCTCTCTGTGTCTATTTCTCTGTCTCTTTCTTCAGCCATCACATTCTGTAGTTTTCTTGGTAGCCCAGAAATCAAGGCATTTTATCAAAACAAATGAAATAAATGTAAATCAAATAGGCAAAGGAAGTCTATTTACCCGGGGACATCTTAAAGTCACTTGCTGGCAGTTGACAGCCCCCAGGTGAGATTGCAAGACTAAAAGAAATGTCACGTCACAAAGGAAGAAACCAGTGCCCATGGGTTAGACAAAGAGTGAGGTTCAAAGAGAAGAGGTCACAAATGTGTCTGGAGATTAATGGGTCCAATTTATCTCAGCTTTTACTAAGTTCAAGGTCTTACTATTTATTTCTTTCCTTTTATGAGCTACTGATTTTTTTCCTTTGTCAGCTAATTGCAATATATGCTATATTAGTTCTTAGCTCTCCAGCTCATAAGGTTAAATTACTATGTTGCTCCTTAAGCCCTGAAGTCTCCATTTCCTTTTCTTTCTTCATTTTTGAAACATTTCATTCTAGCATCCTGGAAATGGTTCCAAGAGCATCTTGTCACCATCATTCAATACTAAATTTTCTTGAAACAATAACAACAATAACAATTCCAACTTATCTCCAGGGGAATACAAGAGAACACCCAAATACAATATGCCTGGTATCAAGAACTATGAAGTTGTCCAGGATTTCACCCTGTCTACAACCTCACAAGTTAGCCTGCATGATTTCACCAGTGCTGGCAGAAGACACAGGATTTCCGAGTTAGATACAAAGGACATTGTTACTCAGCACAGCTGTCAGCATGAGCTTCATGTTCCCCTCAGTTCCCGGTAATCCCCAAGTCCTACAGGGTTATACATAGCAGGCCCAGGTAGATGCCTCACAGACAGTGGTTTGCATCGGAGCTGAGTTCCTGCACAATGAATAAAGATAATAATGAAAGGCAAAATAAGACAAACATTGGCTTTCAAGTTTGTTTAATGTCTTTTCCCAGTTTTTTTCCCATTTGTACTCCATATTTGAATTTATTTTCTTTAGAAAATATATGTCTTATATATATGCATAATTTTAAACTAATATCATATCCTCAATTTTATATTCTGTGGTCATTGCATGGTCATCAGTGGAAAAGCAGAAAATAATATTAAAGGATTAATTTCCATAAAAGAGTCAAGTATAACAATGTTCTTATTCCATTTTAAGTTTGGAGCAAAGGGCAAAAAAGTTCTAGCAGTAAAGAAGTTTGCTTTCTCATTTCTGTGACATCTTTTATTTTTAGTTTATATTAAAATATTTAAAAAAATTTAAGTTTATTTATTTATTTTGAGAGAGAAAGCGAGTGAGGGAAGGGCAGAGAGAGAAAGAGAGAGAGAAAGGATCTCAAGCAGGCTCTGCTCTGTCAGCACAGAGCCCAGGGCAGGGCTTGAAAGCACAAACCATGGGATCATGACCTGAGCTGAAACCAAGAGTTGGATGCTTAACCAACTGAGCCACCCAGGTGCCCCTATATTAAAAGCTTTTAATGCTAAAATGTTCCAAGTGGAAAACCTTTGTAAGCCTCTTCAACAAATCACTGTGTATTAGAGAAGGGCTATGGAGGTGATGGTGTTGCACTCAGAAGTCACAGCCTCATGCCAATGTTCCAAAATGATAAAACAGAATAAAAACATATAGTTCAAAAGCCTTAGTTTCTGGGAAGAACATTTTGATACCCCTGTTTCTACTGTTTCTAGGCATATTACTGTCAAATTATACCCTCTCTTATCTCTTTCTACTGGGTATAATTCAGGCCCCAGTAAAAATTTTTCCATGAATTAGAGATGTTAGTAATTTAAAACACACGTGTTTATGCCAAATATTTAGTTTAATTTTCTTAAGACCATTGCAATTCAGTATACAAGGGAATGTGGACCGCCCTGGAAATGATTAAATGTAGAGGCTTTCACTGTCCTTCACACCTAGACCAAATATGTAACTGATCCATTTGATCAGGCTGTATACACCACATCTACCTATTCCAAGCAGAATTTCAAAAGTTTGTTTTTAATTTTATGAAAGGGAATATACATTTATACATATACATAAAATATACACATATATTCCCAACGAAACAAATTCTGGAACCTCTGGACACATGTACACCAACTGGTTTTCAGTATGATTTCAGAGATTTGAGAAAGGTTTAGTGCCTTCATTGTAATATAGAGTTACTCATAGATAAAACATTAACTCGGAAACTTTGTTTATGCTTAGCCACCTCTTCAGAAAAGGCCAGTAAAATAGCTTAGCTTTAGTTGTGCTCCCTCCACCATTCGAAACTTTTGGCATTTATTCAGTGCACCTCTGGGGTCTCTGTATCTCTAATGCTTACAGAAATTTCTCCCACTTGTCTCTGAGGGAAGTGTTACTTTGAAGAAGATCAGGAAATTTCCCTTGCCATGACTAGCCTCCCTCTTCTCCTATTCCTCCTTGATTCCTCCTTGGACACAGAACTTGGGAATCAGCCTTCAAGTATTCAGCCTTAAGTTCCTGACTTGCTTTCTAACAGGAGTGACATCACTTTTTCCTGGCATGGTGATTAAACAACCCTGGGCCCCTGGCCAGCTGTGTACTTGGAAGCCCTTGGGGACCTCATCTGGAGCTCTGCTCCAATCATCCCAGTGCCTGTACTGTTCTTAGTCACCCTCTCCCATGAGCAGAAAGAGGAAGGGAAGCTCCTTTTTATTTTGTCCTTCCTGGTCTCCTTGGGGTTTGGCACAGTTCCTCCTTCAGCAGGTAGTTGTTGCTTTTTCAGTCCTGCTGTCAAATTGGTGTGGGTCAAGATGCACAGGGATTATCTGTCCCAGCTTCATTTCTTCCTACATTCATTCGAATTCTCCAGATATCCTGGCTCATACCATGGCCGAACCTTTAGAAGGACTGATTCTCTGTCTTGCAAGCCTCTATGTTTTTTGCTAGCACCATGGGCAAGCTTTGCAAAAGGAACTTTGTGCCTTGGATACCTGGATGCCTGGCCTTTCTTCTTTCCTTGCCCTGAGGAAAACTCTTCCAGTTTCTTCATTTGAACTTCTTCCCCATGAGTTCCCTTGGGAACCTGAGAAGATTCTCCCTTCCATCTCCGCACCCCCTTACCTCTACTGATTTTTCAAATTGATCAGATACATACAAGCCTGTATTTAGCATCATCTTTTTGGGAAACTCCATCCCAGAGAATATGCCAAGCACTGTTCCAGTTCTTTGCCATCCTCTTCAGTGCTGGTCAGTGAGCTGTGGTTGGTATCACAGAGAGTGACTCACCCACTTATCCTCCCTAGAGGGGATTGGAGGATGGAAGGAGAGGCTGAACAATCCAAGCATTTACCTGCCCAGACGCAGAATCTTTACACAGATGTAAGCCAGTCAGCAGTCATCTTCCCCTGGGCCAGGATTCCAGGTACTTGGTGCTTTCTTTTCATTCTTTCTTTCTCTTTCTTTCTTTCTTTCTTTCTTTCTTTCTTTCTTTCTTTCTATGCAGTAATGCCAACAGGGGGACTAAGAAAGACAATCTTGGCTCTAGTTACATGATTTACTACTCAACTTTGGCTTGTCCAGTTAGAAGAAGAAGGGTCATCAGTAGAATTTATAGATCCTATGTGAGAATAGAAAAAGTCTCCTTTTTCCTAGGCTGATGCTGGCCTTATGCAGCTCTGTACTCAGCCTGGCAAGTGGACTTCAGCTCCCACATAGGCACTTGGCTACACATGCCTGGGCAGGGCCCAATTTAAGCTATAAGAATGTAGAGACTCAGTTAATTTTGTGTCACATTATTACAGTAATGACATGATGTAATGTAGTGGTGAGTTTATTTTAGAGGCAGAATTTATTTTAATAGTTTTACAAATGACTCCAGTCTCATATTTATGGAATCATTAAACATCTGAAGTAATCACCTAAATTTTTCAGTTGTACCTCATTGATTTTTATGAAGGAGATGATATGCTTTAGTATATTCACAAATTTGGGATTCATGAGGGCTCAGACACATCTTTGGGTATAACAAAAGCCTATATTTTCAAACCATTTGGATAACTCTATATTCTTTTTCCTTCATTCCAAGGCTACTTTACACAACATAGGTTGGGTCTATTTTAATATTACTTTATTTTAAACATTACGTATCTTCTTTTTCTATGTGAAATATTTTGAGAGACCTAATTTGTATGTATAGGAGGTTAAACCATTAGGTAAGCAAGATCATGAAAATTAAATGTGCAGTCATAAAACAAAATTGTTAATATAGTGGACACTTATATGATTAAGTGATATTATGACTTATTTTATACAAATATGAAAAACAACATGCTATTCCTTACATCAGATAATTGTTCAGTGAGGAAAATAAATCATACGGTGTTAAGGTACATGACTTCTGAACATTGTTGGGAAAATTTCCAAACATATTGGCTATCTAACATAAAGCTAAACCGTTTATTGAAGAAATCTGTTGATATACTTGACGATCTGTTTCAAGGAATTAAGTGTATACTGAAAACAACAACAACCAAAAAGAAAGCAATTATCCTGAAGGTCATTTGGCCTCTTTAAACAATATACATGGTAATAATTGAATAATTAAGGAATTTAATGCAGGTGAGTTGTAAACTAATTTAGCTATGAGCACTAACATCTTGTACCACAACTATGGGAAATGCTTTTTAAATTAAGCAATTTTTGATAGCTCCAACTGCCTTTGTAATTCATTATTCTTCACTCTCTTCATTTTTTTTAATCTTTAAAAGCAGACTGCATGCTGAGATGCCATAAAACTTCATTTTTAATTAGTCTATAATGGTAAGGGTCACATTTCAATATCTGCAGTATAAAAGCAGTGTACTTCAGGAGCCTGGGTTTAATGTTTTACCAGCATAGCATGGGGTAGCAGTTAATGTTTTTATTTTAAATAAAGGATAAGAATTAACTTTTTAAAAAAGTGCTATATTCTTGGCTATGAATATATACTAATTGATGAGGTGAGAGAGAGTGCTTCATTGTAATTAAGAGCTAGAGATGAAGCCAGCTCAAATTAGTTTTTTGAATAGTTCAGGTATATGCATAGCTGTGATCAATAATGAACAAAAATATGATGGGAGGCATTATTCTTGTTCTGGCCGCTGTGTCTCAGCTGCCACTGTATTCTTAACAATGGAAGGTATTATTAGCAGGAGGGCACATGGCACGGGCAAGGGGAGGGGCAAAGGTTGTGACATAACAACTTCACTCTAAGTGTTGAAGGAGGGTGTGAGAAGCATCTAGGTGCAATGGTACAAAAAGGCAAAGCAACAAAAGAGAAATAGTCTGGGAAGGGTAGCAGCCTAGGGCGTATGTTTACCATTTCATTATTTATTTACCCAGACATATGCAGGATTGCTATTTGCTAGGAGAAGTATTAGTAATAGGAATTTCTTTCAGTGATTCAAAGGTGAATAAATCTTTTCTTTTTGCTGAGCTATAGTGGTTAGCACTCTGATATGCACGGGGCTGATGAACTACCCTCTTCTCATATATTTACTTTATGGAAGATATAAGGCTTTTAAAAATCAACTTAAGGTCTAACATCAGAGATGAGCAATTCTGGAAGATTTTTCTTTTCTTTTTAGCTTTTTGGGATGTAATCAAGTCTATCTTAAGAACTCATCAAGCCTTAAAAGGTAAATATTTACAAGCAGAAATAATTCTGACAAGTATCAACATTACTCAAAGTAAGAAGTGTTTATAGATCCCTGGAAAGAACTGAGAACCTGAGTGTCAAGAGACATGGAGAGTTCTGGGCGTGCCTCTGGCTGGCTGATGACTCTGGGCAAGTTGTACAGTACCTCTAACTTAAAGTTGTTTTTTTTGTTTGTTTGTTTGTTTTTTGCTTTTTTACCTGAAAAATAAGGAGGTTGGCTATGTTCCTGGATTTAAAAGTATTCTGTGGAGCTCCAGGATTCTCAGAGGTGCCTCACTGTCCACTTTGGAGGCTGAATGTCAGGGCTGCTAGGTGAATGCCCTCCGCTGAGCTTTCTGCTAACCCAGATTTTCAGCTCTTATCAGTTGTATGTATTAAATGTGGCTAAAAATATTTGAAAAACACTGAGTTAAGATTAAAAATAAAATAAATTCAAAATTCCTGAAATGGTATTTCCCTGGAGATAAAGCACTTTGTCTCTTAATCTTTTTACTATCTAGCACATGCCAGGCACTCCGTATATATTTATTATATGAACACAGTAACTGTAATGTACAAGTGGGAAGGAAATGCAAAAACAAAAGGTATCATATTTTTATTTGATAAACCTGGGTGTCAATTCTCTGTAGCTTTTGATAACCAGTAGTGAAGAGCAATGTGGACTGTTTGATGTGCAACAGATAATTTTATTGGATTTGTGTACATAATGAGAAATTCATTCTAAGAACACAAGCTGTATTATTATAAAGTCTAGGAAACCTAGACAGAAAAACTGGAAAGTTTGGAACATACTAGAAAAGTAACTCAGTTTAATTAGAAAACACAATCTAAAGAATGAAGCTAGTTTGCAGTTTCTTTCAAATAGGATTGAATACTCTTTTCCTTTACGCAGTTTATAAATACACAAAACATTTTCTTTGCATGAAAATATATATTTTATGATTTCTTCTAAACAGAGAGAAGGTTTGCAATTTAGCTTCTCCAATAAATAATGTTTTGTTTGTGTGTTGCAAAAACAAAAAAGAAGCAAGAATAACTCTAGCAGATGCTTAAAGGTTTAAGATTAAAAACATAGGAAAATGTGATTCATGGCTGTTGTTATATGGACCTGAATGAATACTCCCAAATCACAGCTAGAAAAATTTTAGAGCAAACTGACTTAACTTAGGGTAATCTCTAACTGGAATGGAATAGATGAACAAGCAAAAAATATAGTTGACAGGACTCCACTAAAGAAAACAACATTTAAGTGAATAATGAGATATTCTACTGCCTAGAGGAATTATCCAGCCTATGGTAAGGTGAAGTCAACTTCAATTGGCAAGAGGTTTGTTTTAAAAGTGAAATAAGAAAAAAGTCTTGGCTTACAAATGATATGGGAAGATATGTTATCAACAGGGGAAAATTTAGAAAATAGCAGCCAACTTATTTCTGCAACACAACTGAAAGGAGGAAGAAAGAAAGCAATATAATGTACTCTGGTTAAGCAGTTACTTTGCTTTATCCTTACTAACAGGGCTTATCAAGATGGTTCTGGAAATTGAATGAATGTAAAAATGAATCATGACAGACATTGATGAAATACCTTATTTCATCAGTTGAAATTGCTTGCTTGATTTTCATGGGGAGTTTAGAGTCATTTTCATTCTTTAGATAGGTAGGTCCTGACTTCCCTAGTCATGAGTTTGGATAAATAATTACAGGAGGAAGGAGGAGGTAAAGTTTCTGCTTCTTCTTTCTCTCTCAATCTCAATCTCTTTCTCTCCCTTCAGCATATCAACATATCAGTGTCAATGAATCATGAATGGACTCTCTGGTTTTAAGCTTGATTCTTAAATTACCAGTCTGACTATGATGTGATGATGCTTATTGCTATATTTGAGACAGCCACACTTTGTGCAGCTTTAATGAGCTCATGTCTAAGATGGTCTTATATCATATTAACAGGGTAAAAAAATAATAGTTTGAGTTCCTCCCAAACAACTCTAATCTTGACAATTCTTTATTTTTATTACCTTTAACAGTTATTAGAAGGAGAATATTGTTTTTCTGACTTGATTGGATTACTTAACTGTTCCAATGAATAATAATACAGTATCATTCATGAATTTTTATTTTTTGCCCTATTTCAGGGCATAGATAGATCTGCTTGATATCTAGCATTATATCCCAGAAAAAAAGGAGAATTGATGAAACTTATAACCAAACTCCATAATCTAGACATGTTGCTTATGCTTTAGTTCTTGTTCTAAAGACTAAGAAGGTGAGTTGGAGTTGACTTTAGCACCAGAGCCAAATTCACAAGGAACTTATTAAGATGGCATAGTGGTCAAGTTAACTATTGAAGGAAAACGCCCAGTATAGGAAGTACCAATAGTTATTAGCAAATCCTGTTCAGAATTCAGTGTTTTCTTCTTCCAGTAAACTGATCTGTCATGGCAAATATCATGGTTGTAATTTCAGGGTTAGGCTTATCAAAACCTATTTAAATTGTAAAGTACTTTATTTTCAATATTATTAGTGTTTTACAAGGTTACTGACATTCTTATCATTTATGAAAGTCCCAGACTGCTGCAGAGACATATATGGATATTTGAGGACCTAGGTGAAACTGTGAGGGACACAGGGAAACAATCCAGTATTTTCAGTAGCAGAGAAGAGAGACCTGTTTGAAAAGCCACTGGTTTTTGACTGCTGGTAGCTTCCACAGCAATGTCATGAGAGGGATTTTGTGGGACTGAGGAGGACAAGGTTATGGCAGTTATTCATATTATGGATTTTCAGGCACTTAGTCATAGACGTAAATAATTTTATAGATAGGAAATTACTGCCTGATGGGATAAATATAAATCAAGACATAGAGTATAAGTGATAAACCTTGATTTGTCAGCGACTGTCCTCACTTATGCCTGATGTCATGGCTTAATTATAATAAGATCCTCCACGATGATACCCAATGATCCCTGCTTGCCAGTGTTCACACTCTACCACATTACACCAGGGTTGGTCTGTTTGACCAGTAGAATAAAGCAAAAGTGATTATATGTCGTTTCTGAGATTACATTATAAAAGGCACTGTGATTCAAACTCTCTTTTTTCTCTTTCTCTCTCTCTCTTTCTGGTCATTCAGAAAGCCTGGTACCTTGCCAGGAGCAGCCTTCATGGAAAGGCCTTGGAGAAGCCTGATACCTTGCTGGGAACAGCCTTCATGGAAAGGCTTATGTGAGGAACTGATCCATCCCAGTCAAGCCTTCAGATCACTATAGTCTGGGCCTATATCTTGACTGCAACTTCATAAGAAACTCTGACATAGAACCACCCAGTTAGACCTCTCTTGAATTTATGACCCTGGGAAAGTGGGTGAGATAACGAGTATTTGTTATGCTGCTAAATTTGGGGATAATTTGTTATGCAGCAAAATATAGTAAATGGAGTACCCCCTCTACTTCCAAAAGTGTTTTTATTTGGATGAAAAATTATAAAGTCACCTTACATAAAGCTGATATGTTAACACAAGTCTAATTCATGAATTTATTAGGGATTTTTATTTTCTATTGGCAGCTGGAGATTTCACTATGACATTAATATGCAGATACTTATGAAGGTTATTAGAATAAAAAAATTTGTTAGTGCCAGAAGTCTAAATCTGTAGATTCAGAATCATGAAAGAACAGTATAGCAGAATAGACTGGAATATTAGATTTGGAATCAAATTTTCCTGGATTTGAATTCTGACTGTATAATTTACTGGCTTTGAAAACTTATTTAACTTTTCTCTGCCTCAGCTTTACATTAAAAAAAATGAGGATAGTGGGGTGCCTGGGTGGCTCAGTCAGTTAAGTGACCGACTCTTGATTTTTGATCAGGCCAGGTCATGATTTCATGGTTTCATGGGTTTGAACCCTGCATTGGGCTCTGTGAGGACCGTGAATGGAGTCGGCTTGGAATTCTCCCTCTCTCTCAGCCCCTTCCCTGCTTGCACTCTCTCTGTCTCTCTCAAAATAAATAAACTTAAAAAATGATGATAGTAATAGTACCTCTCATAAGATTTTATTTTGAGGGATTAAATATGTGTAAAAATCTTACAATGATGGTTGGCACATATAACTATTCAATAAGTTACATATTATTTTTGCAATAAGGAATTAAGTTGATGTTTTTCCTCTGTTCTATTTATGCCCCAAAAGATGTTCCCTTTCCAATAGTGTTCTTTATGATACATTTCTTAAATAGTTGTATGTTCTTACTGTGTGCTACAGGCATTAAATAGAAATATGTTATCCTTTAAGAACTTACAAAGTAGTTGAGAGATTTTCCATATGTCTTCAAACATATTATTTATGTTATATAATGTATCATTAAATGTGCATATATGTTACAAATAGATTATATATTTGTATATTTGTATATATATTTGATATATATTTGTATATGTGTATATTAGCTATAAAAATTATTCAACTCAAGGACTAGATGATAAGGTACAGGTTATATACAACAGAAAATGAGAATGAATTAAAAAAAGAAAAACTGAGATGGAGAACCAGAATGGGATACCTTTATGGATATGGTAAAGTCCTTTGAAAGAAATGTAGGAACTGGAAGATCTCAGTGAAGGGGGGCTTCAAACTTGATGAGGTGTCTATCTTATTGATTTTATTAATCTTGTTGACTACCATATCCCTAGCCTCTCAGATGTGCCTGGCAAGTGGTGAGTATTCAGCAAATATTTGTCAAATGAATTTGAGAAAAACTATTAAAGAGTAGAAAAACTCTTAAAACAGTAAAGAGCAATGAGAATTGGCACAGTTGGAAAGGACAGCAAAGGACTGGCTGCTGGCTAATTTGGTGGGAAGAATTTAAGAGAGGAAGACATGTTTTGGTGACATAGGTTTGAAGCTTAGTTACAGTCAATGTAGGAGTCTTCAATATCGTGGTGATGGTTTAAGCCATGATGAGACAGGTGATCTCTCCATGAAAGTGAATTTGGAGAGAAATTCTCCATCAAAGAGGTGCAAAGGTGCTGAGTTCTGCATGGGTGTGGGGTAGAGAGTGCGGTGTACAGGCATATAAGTGAGGGGAAAGAGAAGTTACAAGAGCCAGCTTAAGAACCATTAGAGGAGGTTAGAGGTCTGTGGAAGATAGTGTTAGAAAAGAGATGATGGCCAACAATAGCAAATACTGCAGAGAGATTTCTGTTTGAGAGTTAAAAATGGATCTTAGATGCCAGTTTCAGACTCTAGAAGGAAGATTTTAAGGAACTCGGGGACACTGAAGAAATGAAGATGGCATTTATAATCAACAATTTGAAGAGTTTGTGAAATGAACAAAATAAATAGAATCATAGTTAGAAAAAAGCAGCAGAGCCAGTCTTAAAAATTGAGACTCTGAGTGTTGGAAAATGAAAAAAAAAAAAAAAAAAAAAAAAAAAAAGAACTGTTAAAAGACATTTGTTGAATACTATATAATTATACTGCCAGACTTTATTATGAAGATTGTCCCTTACATTTTGTATTGTATGGGGATTATATTGCCTGTAATTTGCTTTAAAATATTTCAGTACAAACAGTGTGAGGTACATGGTGTATTTAAGTTAATTTTCTGTTATAGCTAAGGGGCTGTTAGTGAACATTAGAGGGACCCTAATCAGAATTTACATTCCAGGGGTTGTTGGTTACTCTCTGAAGTAACTTAATGAGGAATATACACTCCAAAGGTTGCTATAGCAAACAACTCAAATATCACCATCTAAGTAAGTACCAAAATGTCCATTAGTTAACAAAAGGGATCTTAGAAATAATTATCCCCTGCTGAAATGAGTGGTGCTCAGGAAATGCTGAGGACTAGAACTGTACATTCATTGCATCTCTTGAGAAAAACAAGGGGTAAAAATTTGGGAAGAAAATAACTTATACAAAATAGTGCTGGCAGTGACCTAGATCTGGAGTTCCAAGAACTCCAAGAACTCTACAGAGTTGGCTGGTGTTGCTTTCAGGATATTATTGTGTCCACGTAATTAAAAAAATTTTTTTTCATGTTTATTTATTTTTGAGAGAGAGAGAGAGAGAGAGAGAGCGAGCAGGGGAGGAGCAGAAAGAGAGGGAGACACAGAATCTGAAGCAGGCTCCAGACTCTATGCTGTCAATCTGAGCTGAAGTCGGGCACTTAACCGACTGAGCCACTCAGGCGCTCCTTATTGTGTCCACTTGGAATTGAACCTTTTAAGTATTGAGGTCATCAAGATGCCTTACAGGACAGGGAGGTATGAACTTTACCAAGCTTACAAAATAATCTTATATAACTATTTGAGTCATGATGGCTAATGAGTGTTTTTATATATAGCAGAATTTGTTTTGAAGCTTACTTTCACTGTAACATACTACCTGGAAGTCAGGTTGTGGAGGAGTAATCATAGCACTTACCCCTATCTATAGTGTGGTACGACCAGGGGATATACATGTACAGACAAATAAGGCTGGTGTAGCTGTTAAGAATAAGGCAAAAAAGAAATTTTCCTAATTTCTGGCATTTTCTAAAAGTTTGCTAGTTTGCTTTGTAGTTTCCATATTAATCCTATTTATTGCCCATGTCTCTTCTCAATTATGTGGTAGAGTGCTTTAATGACCCCCATTCTTTACCTCTCTTTGTTAACCACACCATTTGCCAGGTAAGTTTACCACTCCTTCCATATTTTCCTTTCTATTGAATCTGTGATTGGACATATTGCTTGCTTCTGTTGATGGAACACTAGAAATCATGATATAAGCAAAACTTGAAAAACTGCTTATGTGATTTTTGCTGTTCTCTAGTAATTCTGCTACCAGCACAAGAAAGACATGGAACATGTCCAGCCTAGCCTTCTAGTTTTAGGAGGAGGATGAGACACACTTGGAGTGGAGGTGCCCTAGTTAAGCTGCTCTAGATGAAGTCATCCTAGAGCAGAGTCCCTGGACAACTTCCAGTGCATGAATAATGCACAGTAGGTACATGGGTGAGTCCATTTGAGTTAAGCTGACCTCTAGCTGACTCACAGACATGTGAACTATAATAACAAATAACTTGTTTTAAGCCATTGAGTTATGTTGTGGTTTGTTACGCAGAAATAGCTAACTGATACAAGCATGATAATGTCCATTTATGTCCTTTACTAGCTAATAAAATATATAAATTAACTTTCCCTTATAGCATGTATTATATGGGAATTATTTTATTAACATAAGCTATTTTGTTATGTAGGTTTTTGCACAAAAGGGGAGACATTTAGTTATTTTCTTCAAAATGATACTTCTTTACAAGAGAGATAATCCAATGAATAAACCTCTCAAGGTCATCTACTCACAAGGCTCCACTTGTGAACATTTTCCCTTTATGTACAGGACAGAAATTCAGTCCCTAGAGGTTTAACTATAAAAATTTTCAGAGGTATAAGTTGTGCATTTTATTAACAAGGGCAGAAATAGAATGGATTTTTCAATTGTCATAGACCTTGTGCTAAAAAAAACATGTTGCAGATTTTTACTGGGTACTGTACTGTTTTAACCTTCCTAGAATGATTAATGACCACCTACCAACACCTATAGATCATGTGTCTGTGTATTCATTTCTTATCCTAGTTAATTAATTTGTGTCTTTTTTATTGACATCAAAAATTTTTACATTACTAAGAGCTGAACTACCTCATCAATTAAGCTTAACATGGAAAAGAAATGTAAGGGGAAAAAAATCTAATGGCCAGCCAATGTATTCTCTGAGACAATTTTATTTTCTATGAATAAAGCCCTCCTTTGGTATTCTTTTTAAAGCTATCTTAAACACATATCAACCACATAAAATTAAACTCATTATTTCTCTCTGCAAGAAGAAAAAATAATTCAAATGATGAATTCCGTATCTATAATGAAATACGTAGACTTTAGAGAAGAGGTAATTTGTATTTAAATTACTTGACTCATCAAAATTATATATAATTTATAAGTGATTCACTAGCTAGAGTTATTTCAGTTTATTAAGGGGATGAGTTTGGTGGAATGAGGATTTTATTTCCTTGTAAAGTTTCCCTTTATCTTTGTGTTTCAATGTTGATAACTTCTGAAGGTTTCATATGATCATCTGATATATACATCATGCCAATTTTGTCCTAAGTTTGGCATACTTCCTTCTCTCTAAAGTTAGGGTATGTTTTTGGAGCAATCCTTTAAGGCAGTAGTATTAGTAGGGTAATGCTTTGGTCCCTGACTAGTTTTGGTTGCTTGTGATGATGTGACTTTATCCTAAAGCAAGGGGAAAATAAGTAAGTCCAAGGGTTAGAATTGCATATTGTTGACACACTTATGGAGAGCCTGGGGGCATGAGGCATGCCTCCTTTTCTGAGTGCTTGTGGACCTGAAATAAATTGGCTTGAGGGTAAATAAGACTGATAAGAAATCTGAGTAGTCCATCACAGTGCCATCACTGGCATCTGTTTGAAGATCATACAGGGGTTTGAAGAAAGGTTTTGGTTCTCATTCTCTCTATCCTGCAGAAACTGAGATACATCAGTACAACTTATGTGTCAGTTTTATAAGTTTTGTGGCAAGTGATTGTGATTGATCCTACTTTTGATTCCAAAGATGGAAATCAGTGTCCTATCCACTTTAGATAATAGCAGCACACCAAATTTTACATAATTTTCACTGGATATTGGAACTCGAACTTTATTATCTTTAAAAATATGCAGAGTTTTGACATTCCAAATGCATTCATATTCATTTCTTCTATTTCATATTTTCTAGTCATTAGCAGTTAAGAAATAAAGAGATTTTTAAATCATATGACTTAAATCTGAATTTGACAAAAATGAGTCATTAATGGGTTTTCTAAGAGCACAGTCACTTGTGGAAACAGGAAGAATCGAGTGTCATTGTTGATGGAAGAAAAATTATCTCTGTGATAAGATACGTATTTTGGGTAAGAAATTGATATCACTATTTAAATGAATAAGGACTCTCAACTGGAAATGTCTTTTATATTATGTGACATAATGCATAATTGCCTATTACAGTTGTTGATGTAGTTTGTGTATAGGTTATGATGTTCATTTGAAGAACATCCCACTTATAAGGTTTATACAATACAACGTATAAGAAACTTGGTGCCCCAGAGTTTTAAAAATCATTAATCATAGTGAATTAAGACAGTTAATCAAGCCTTTAGACACTGACTAAAGATTGTCCCTGAGGATTTCTACCTTGAAAACCTTTAGAAAATGATGGTTTTTGCTTTCTACTTGACTGCCTCAGTAAGCCAATTCATTTTCTTCAGGAGCAGCTCAAGGTCAATGATATGACTATGTCAGCTTTAAGTGATGTTCTCCCTCACACATGTAAGCTGGAGTTTCATTGTTATGACTGATGCTGAGAGTGGTACTGTCAAGAAGAACCCATCAAATTGTCTAGGGGGAGATTAAATAAAAGGAAGGACCAGTAATATTGCACATTTCAATTTGTATTCAAGTGAAAATATTTAATTGAATATTTATACCTCTAGATGCAATTACATTTTTTTTACTGTAAATGGTATTACTCTATCATAAAAATATGCAAAGGAATTAGGCAAGGCCATGGTATATTACCCTGGGGAAAAAAATAAAAGAAAATATCTAATTGGGTTAATATCTCTAAATTTTATAATTTCTGTAATTAGTTTCAGATGGAATTTCTTAATCAGTTTTTTCTCCTTTGATTCTCTTGGGCTCTCCATGGTAGTAAATTATTTCAGTGCTGAGTCACGGAGATTGGATTCTTGAAGTCCTGGCAGAGGCAAATGTCTCATTAATGCTTATCTGAGAGACATCTGTGATGAGCTTGTATATCCCACCAATTTGCAGAGCTGATCTGAAGCTGAAGAGCAGTTCTGAAGTAAGGCAGACTGGGGACAAAGAATCCACCAGAATAAGGTGATCACATCTGTGTTTTCAGAAAATGACCTCATTACCCCCAAATTATATGTTGAATTTCTTAAGGCTTAACTATATAAACTCCTCCAATATATCATCCTCTACAATTTGAAAGTGAGTTGAAGCATTGAGTCAACTGTCAGGAGAATTCAAGCTCCTTAAATCCACTTTGCTTGGACATACTGGAACTTAGATAATCCTGAAATTTGTTCTAATTCTTTACTTAGTTTTGTAGAGACATTCTTGTCTCTGATGCAACAATGACACACACTTCTTTCCCAATATCTGTTTTTTTAAATAATTTTTTAGAGTTTATTTACTTATTTTGAGAGAGACAGAGACAGCACAAGCGGGGGAGGGGCAAAGAGAGAGGGAGAGAGAAACCCAAGCAGGCTCCATGCTGTCAGCTTAGAGCCCAATGTGGGCTGAGCTGACCTGAGTTGAAACTGAGCCAGATGCTCAAATGACTGAGCCACACAGGTGCCCCCCCTCTTTTTTTTTTTAAAGGAAAAAAGAATGCCTTGAATTTGTGGCAAAAAATCATCTTGAAAAAAATTTTAAATAGACATTTTTTCGGGGCACCTGGGTGGCTCAGTTGGTTGAGCATTGGACTTTGGCTCAGGTCATGATCCTGCATTCATTGGTTGGAGCCCCACATTGGGCTCTGTGCTGACAGCTCAGAGCCTGGATCCTGCTTCAGATTCTGTGTCTCCCTCTCTCTCTACCCCTCCCCTGCTCCCATCTGTCTCTCTCTGTCTCTCAAAAAATAAAATAAAACGTTAAAAAAAATTTTTTTAATGGCCAATTTTTTCCAGCAATGTATGTCAGGCCTAGAGTTTATTACCAGAATACATTCTATAGTGAATGGCAAAGTAATAAAGGGGAAAAAAAGATAGTAGGAAGTAGGTGACATTAAAATTAGTGATATGTTGCTTTCATGTCTCTTTTCTAAGAATTATGGTTAAAATTATGTCATTTTAAAAATGAGTTTTAAACATTAAGTTGAAAAATAAAAGCAAAGCATTGTTATAAAAACACCAAATGATACTGTTCTGAAGAATTAGAATTAACTATGAAGTACTTTTCAGCCATTAACTTGTATAATTTCCAAGGCATTTTTCTGTCTTTCTCACTATGCCTCACCATACCTTGGGCATAATACTAATGCTGAATTTTACTCATGTATCAGTGAGCAGGATAACAAGTGTTGAGAACTATTTTAAACAAATTAACAAACAGGTAATAGAAGGGCACCTGGGTGACTCGGTCAGTTAAATGTCCAACTCTTGATTTTGGCTCAGGTCATGATCTCACAGTTTGTGGGTTTAAGCTCTGCATTGCTTGAGATTCTTTGTCTTCCTCTCTCTCTGCCCCTCCCCTACTCTCTTTCTCGCAAAATAAATAAATAAACTTTATTAATATTTTTTATCAACATAGTTTTTCAAAAATTAAAAAAAAATTATTTAAATCCAAGTTAGTTAATATATAGTGTAATAATGGTTTCAGGAGTAGAATTTACACACATCACTTACATATAACACCCAGTGCCCATTCCAATAAGTGCCCTCCTTAATGCCCATCACTCATTTCACCCATCCTCCCACATGACGTCTCCAAAAACCCTCAGTTCTCTGTATTTAAGAGTCTTTTATGGTTTCCTTGCATATCTATTTTTATCTTATTTTTCCTTATCTTACCCTATGTCCATCTGCTTAGTTTCTTAAATTCCACATATGAGTGAATGATATTTGTCTTTATTTGACTGACTTATTTCACTTAGCATAATACCTTCTGGTTTGATCCACTTATTGCAAATGGCAAGATTTCATTCTTTTTGATTGCTGAGTAATATTCCATTATCTATATCTATCTATATCTCTCTATGTATGTATGTATGTGTGTATGTATGTATCTATCTATAATTATATACACCACCTCTTCTTTATCCATTCATCAGTCAATGGATATTTGGGTTCTTTCCATAATTCGGCTATTGTTGATAGTGCTGCTCTAAACATTGGAGTGCATGTGCCCCTTTGAATCATTGTATCCTTTTAATAAATACCTAGTAGTGCAATTGCTGGGTTGTAGGGTAGCTCTCTTTTTAGTTTTTTTGAGGATCCTCCATAATGTTTTCCAGAGTGGCTGCACCAGCTTACATTACCACCAACAGTGCAAAAATGTTCCCCTTTCTCCACATCCTTGCCAACATCTGTTGTTTCCTGAGTTGTTGATTTTAGCCATTGTGACAGGTGTGAGGTGATATCTCACTGTGGTTTTGATTTGTATTTCCTTGCTGATGAGTGGTGTTGAGCATCTTTTCATTTGTCTATTAGCCATTTGGATATCTTCTTTGGAAAAATGTTCATGTCTTTTGCCTATTTCTTCACTGGATTATTTGTTTTGTGGGTGTTGAGTTTGATAAATTATTTATAGTTTTTGTATACTAACCCTTTATCTGATATGTCATTTGCAAATATTCAGTTTGGAGGAATTCATCCCAAAAGAAAGAACAGGAAGAAGTGACCACCAGGGATTTAATCAACAGATATAATTAAGATGTATGAACTAGATTTTAAAACCACGATTATAAGAATACTAGCTGGGGTTGAAAAAAGCATAGAAGACCCCATAGAATCCCTTTATCTAGAGATAAAATAACTAAAAACTAGTCAGGCTGAAATTAAAAATTCTATAACTGATATTCAATCTAGAATGAAAGTTGTGATGGCAAGGATGAATGAAGCAGAGGAGCAAATCAATGATACAGAAGAAAAATTATGGAAAATAATGAATCAGAAAAAAAAGAGGAAAACAAGGCAAGAGATCACGATACAAGACTTAGGGAACTCAGTGACTTATTAAAGAGGAATAACATTCGTATCATAGGAGTCCCAGAAGATGAAGAGAGAGAAAAAGGGGCAGAAGATTTATGTAAACATATTCTAGATGAAAACTTTCCTAATCTGGGGAAGGACACAGACATCAAAATCCAAGAAACACAAAGAACTTCCATTAGATTCAACAAAATCCATCACCAAGGCATATCATAGTCAAATTTATAAAATATACAGACAGGGAAAGAATTCTGAGAGCAGCAAGAGAAAAAAAATTGCTTAACCGACAAGGGAAGCCAGATCAGGTTCACAGGAGATCTGTCCACAGAAACTTGGCAGGCCAGAAAGAAGTGGCAGGATATATTCAACATATTGAATTGCAATAATATGCAGCCAAGAATTCTTTATCCAGAAAGGCTGTCATTCAAAATAGAAGGAGAGATAAAGAGTTTCTCAGACAAACAAAAACTAAAGGAGTTAATGACCACTAAATCAGTTCTACAAGAAATTGTAAGTGGGACTTTCTGAGTGGAGAAAAAACAAAACAAAACAAAACAAGACCAAAAGCAACAAAGACTAGAAGGGACCAGAGAAACACTAACTCTACAGGTAGCACAATGGCACTAAACTCGTATTTTTCAATAATAACTCCAAATGTAAATGGACTGAATGGTCCAATCAAAAGACATAGCATATCAAAATGGATTAAAACAAACAAACAAACAAACAAACAAACAAACAACCACCAAGACCCATCTATATGCTGCCTAGAAGAAGCTAATTTTAAATAGTTTTTAAAATATTTATTATTATTTTTGAAAGAAAGGATGCACACAAGTGGGGGAGGGGCAGAAAGAAAGAGGGGAACAGAGGATCCAAATTGGGTTCCATGCTGACATCAGAGAGCCCAATGAGGGCCTTGGACCCACATGAGATCGTGACCTGAGCTGAAGTCAGATGCTCAACCAACTGAGACACCCGGGCACTCCAAGATTCATTTTAGACCTTAAGATACATGCAGATTGAAAGGGGATGGAGAACCATCTATCATCCTACTGGCCATCAAAAGAAAGCCAGAGTAGCCATACTTATATCAGACAAACTAGATTTTATTTTATTTTATTTTATTTTATTTTATTTTATTTTATTTTAATTATTTTTTTTAATATATGAAATTTACTGTCAAATTGGTTTCCATACAACACCCAGTGCTCATCCCAAAAGGTGCCCTCCTCAATACCCATCACCCACCCTGCCCTCCCTCCCACCCCCCATCAACCCTCAGTTTGTTCTCACAAACTAGATTTTAAAATAAAGACTGTACCAAGAAAGGAAGAAGGGCATTATACCATAATTAAAAGTCCTATTCACCAACATCTAACAATCATAAATATTTATGCCCTCAACTTGGAAATGCCCAAATATATAAATCAATTAATCACAAACATAAACAAATGTATTGGTAATAATACCATTATTGTAGGGGATTTTAACACCCCAC
Source organism: Panthera uncia (assembly GCF_023721935.1). NCBI lineage: Eukaryota > Metazoa > Chordata > Mammalia > Carnivora > Felidae > Panthera > Panthera uncia. The sequence continues at coordinate 52,409,797 of NW_026057582.1, read as the reverse complement.
TTAGAGCAACGGACAAGTCATCTAAGCAGAAAATCAACAAGGAAACAATGGCTTTGAATGACACAATGGACTGGATGGACTTAACAGATATATTCAGAACATTTCATCTTAATCAACAGAATACACATTCCTCTCAAATGCACATGGAAAATTCTCCAAAATAGATCACATACTAGGTCACAAATCAGCCCTCAACAAGTATAAAAAGATCTAGATCATACTATGCATATTTTCAGACTACAACAGTATGAAACTTGAATCAACCACAAGAAAAAAATTTGGAAAAACCATGGATAATTGGAGATTCAAGAACATCCCTCTAAAGAATGAATGGATTAATGAAGAAATTAAAGAGGAAGTTAAAAAGTACATAGAAAGCCAATGGAAATGAAACATGACAGTCCAAAACCTTTGGGATTCAACAAAGGCATTTACAAGAGGGAAGTATATAACATTCCAGGCTTTCCTAAAGAAGGAAGAAAGGTCTCAAATACACAACCTAACTTTACACCTAAAGGATCTGGATAAAGAACACCAAATAAAGCCCCAAACCAGCAGAAGAAGGGAAGTAATAAAGATCAGAGCAGAAATCAATGATATTGAAATAAATAAAAACAAAACAAAACAAAAAACGGTAGAACAGAGCAATGAAACTAGGAGCTGTTTCTATGAAAGAATTAAAAAAAAAATTGATACCCCCGCTAGCCAGATTTATCAAAAATAAAAGAGAAAGGACCCAAATAAATAAAATCATGAATGAAAGAGAAAGATCATAACCCACACTACAGAAATACAAACAAAAGAGAACATAATGAGCAATTATATGTCAACAAATTGGGCAACCTGGAAGCACTGGATAAATTCCTAGAAACATATAAACTCCCAAAACTGAAACAGGAAGAAATATAAAATTTGAAAAGACCTATAACCATTAAGGAAATTGAATCAGTAATCAAAAAAGAAATAAGCTTAAAAAAGGTAAATATATAATGAAAGCTGATGTCCAATGAATAGCACAAATTAAAATGGCTAATAGGTTGATATTCTTCTTTTTAACTTTGAGATGTTAAAATTAATGTGTAGAGAAAGGAATAAAAAAATTTAATGTTTAGTTATCATCAGACAAGATCCAGAAGAAAAATAATTTAAAACAAGTAGTCATACAATCATGTGTTGAATTCTTTCTATTTTGAAAACTGAAGCAAGATAATTCATCTTACAAATTAGTAATATATTACAACAGTGGTAATTATGCTTATGCTGGTATAATTAAGTCATGGCATGATTGAGAGTCTGTCTGCCCTCCCAATTATAAATAAATATTTTAAGCCATTATCGTAGGATTCCATGCTATTTTCAGGGATGAAATTTTCTTCATCAAATACAAGTCAAACCTTAAATTACATGAGCAAAATTTGCTATTTTCTGCAGGTTTCCTTGTAGTGATGTGTGGAAATTAAGACTAAGGTTCATAATCTTAATTTGCTTGTGTTAAGTGGAATGGAGAATAAAGCAATAAACATTTAAAATAATGATAAAAAAAAGAAAGCCTGGCAAGAAATAGCTTTTGGGACTAAAAGAGTTTACTATCAAGCTTTATTGTACTTCAGGTTAAGTTAGCTCTCCCAGCTTAGTTTTTGAAATTAGCTGTAAGGTAGAACTACAAATATAAACAAGAGCTTGTTCATAAAGGGTCTTGAAATCATGTGCTATAATACCCAATTTCTCCATATTGACCAAAATGAAATATCCTAACTGATCACTTAATTTATTTCTGTTCTAGGTGGCATCATTTGAATTCAATATGGAATTAATTTAATCTATTCCAAGCAACATTACAGACATAGCAAATCATCCATTTGACCTTATTGAATCATCAAGAAATATTTGCATGTCTGAGTTCATGACACTTTAATAGATAGTATTTCTTCTTTTAACTGTCATTTATTGGGTGCAAAATACCTGTATGCATATTGCTAGGTTCTGGGGGTAAAATGCAGAGCTCTGTTCTTATGAAGCTCATGGTTAGTGCAAGACTTGGGGAAACAGTCACTTGCTGTGTATGATATGTGCTGTGAGTGAGACAATATAAGGTGCTTTGAGAAAGGTGAAAAAGAAGAATATCATCTAAAACAAGAGGGATGGTGGGGAAGGAATCAGGGAAATACTGACCAATATGTGTTAAGTCCTTGCTAGATGGCAATTGACTCCTGGTTTCTTTTCATACATTTCCCTATTCAATGCTCACCAGAACTGGATGAAGTAGTGGTATTATCCTATTTTCTAAATGAGGAAACTGGAGTTTTAAGAGGCTAACTTGCCAAGGACAAACAACTAAGACACTGTTAAACTGAGGACTTAATTCTATATTTGCATGACTCTAAAGCCCATAATCTCAGTGTCTACTCTGATGCATAACATATTACAAGAACTGTGCATTGTTTGAATTAATTAATTAATTAATTAATTCATTCATTCATTCATTCAACAGGCATTTACCTACCCAGGCATTGTGCTAGGGCCTAGGGATACAAAGCAAATTCAGAAATGGTCTCTTTCCAGAAGGAGCTTTTGGTTTAATAGTTTGGATATGGCCATGTAAGCAGTACCATAAATAGACAGTTTATTATAGGTGCTTTATTAAAAGCATATATGAGATTCAGTAGGGGGATAAAGTTTTGGTGGGTGTGGGGAGTCAGTATTTGGTTAAGAAAAGATTAACTGGGAAGATGATACTATCTGAGTCCTGAAAAATGGATAAAGGAAAAAGAAAGAATGGACATTCCACAAAATAAAACAAGCTGAGAAAAGCTATGGAGATATAAGGTATACTGGGTTTGGAGGTACTATCCAGCAATTCTGTATGACCAAACTATAGGAAGTGGCATGAGTAACTTTGATGCAGTAGAGAAAAAAACTGTTTTGGGAATAGAACAAATAGGATTTGGTGATCGGTAAATGTGGGAAATATACAATAATACCAAGACTTGTCTTCGTTGGTTGGGTAGCTGGTATTGCAACTTCCAAGAGAGTAAATATGAAAGAAAAAACAGGTTGAAATTGGGTTGGGGAGAAATAATAAGGATAGTAAGTTTAGTCTTACATATGTTGAGTCAGGCAGAGATCTCTGTTTTACAATTCTGTGAGAATGACCCATTCTTAGACAAATTACATTTTAATACCATAGATACCATAGAGTGATTTGCTTTTGAAATATTAATTTTATTTTCCAAAGCTGAGACATATCTTTGTAAGTCAAGGACACACAAAACTCCCAAGTTGTCTCTGAAGAGGCAATTGCAATTTTAATCAATTATAATAGTACTTGCTCAAAGCTATTAAAAGGAAGAAGTTAAACAAAATGTCTGTAGGTTATTTAAAGTGATACTGGAAGAAACTGTCCAGTGAGTGACTTTAGCAGGAATGTTGGAGAGACTTTAAAACAATGCCTTAGAATGACCTCTTTTAAAAATGACAAAACCCTTGGGAAGATTATTTAGATATTAAATAAAGATATTTGTAACTGGATTATAACTAAGAATTACTTGAGAAAAAGGAATTACAAATCAGATAATTTTAAGGGAAACTTGCAGAATTGGTGAGACTATCAGATGTTCTTCCATGAAGATATCGGTGCATTTTGGATGGTTCCCAAACTGTGAAATGACCCAGAGGAAACAATTCTTTAGCAAACAGCTAATGCACAGGAACCTCAATATTAATATTTCTCTAGGACCTGAGATAATATTTTTCTATTTGCTCTTCCTGGAAGAACCTATTATGATTAAACTTCCACAATCCTACCTGAGGATTTTTTTTATTAAAAAAATGTTTTTAAATGTTTATTTATTTTTGAGAGAGAGAAACAGAGCGTGAGTGGGGGAGGAGCAGAGAGAGAGGGAGACACAGAATCCGAAGCAGGCTCCAGGTTCTGAGCTGGCAGCACAGAGCCTGATGCAGGGCTTAAACTCATGAACCGTGAGATCATGACCTGAGCTGAAGTTGGACCCTTACCGACTGAGCCACTCAGGCACCCCCTACCTGAGGTGGTTTCATTCAGGAGATTTCAATTGCTAAAAGGAATGGGGCTATAAAATTCTTAATTTCCTGGTTAGGACATGCTAGCCTATTGGTTTTCTTGAAATCTTGCTCTACAGGGTAGCTTTTATTGGCATAGAAAGGCTAGTAAAGTATTCCTTGGGGTAGGAGTAGTGCCCAGGACTTAGGTTCTGTTTTTCCCGGTGACTTTGGTATTTCTAGCTGGGCTCAAACTCTCCCCATTTTGCTCCCATTTACACAAGTCCCCTACAGAAAACACCATGTCCTTTACTTCTACAACACTGTACAACATGAACATGTCCAGCTCTACTCTCTTACAATAATTGTAACCTTCAAGTCTTTGTATTGCTCGTAGCAGAGGATAGGGGGAGAGGCAGCATATCCTGCCCACCTGCCTAACCTCCTTGGTTTCTGTTCCCCATCCAAGCCAGACCTGAGCACCATGTCCTGTCATCTTTGGCTGTCTCAGCTGGAACTGAGCTGCTATTGCTGTTTTTCTGTCTTGCCGTGGCCAGTAGCCACAGGACAGCCAGAGTTGTGCCTTTGTCAGTCAGCAGCCATCCTCCCATTTGCCACACAGGAAATCTGAAGATCATCCTTGAAAGCTTCCTTGCTCTATCTTCCTCTCTGCCTTACTCACATCCAATAATCACAAAATCCTTTAAATTCCACTTTGTTAATATCTGAGATTTGTCTAATATCCTCTAGCCTCATTATATTTAACTTCACTTTCTCTTTCCTGTATTCTGGAAATTGCCTTATACTGCTTGACATCTTGCTCTCTTGACTTAAATCCCTTCGATAGCTCCCCATTTACCCAAAAATAATGTAGAAGACCCTTATGATGTGACCACAGTTTATTTCTCCAGTCTTCTCCATTGCCACTCTCCATTTTACACTCCAGGATACAGGTGTAGTGTATTCCTTGCAGTTGTTGAACAAGCTGGACACTCAGGTAGGTGCCCTTCTCATCTGTTATAATGGCACCATGGCTTGCTATTGAAGATATTTGTCACCTGCTATGGCATGGGTGCCAAGCAAACAAAACAGAGAATAGTTCATTCAGAATGAATAATGGTTATAAGCAGCCAGTTAAGTATCTGTCCAGAGGAGCCCCCATTCTTATCCATATAGCACTTACTACAATAAATTGCTATCTTGCCTTTTAGAGTAGAAGCCTCTTATTTCTGTTGTCTTGTTTCTGTTGTATTTCTAGTTATGTTGTAGAAATTCCAATGTTTCCGATTAATTTAGTGAATGAATTTGGCAACTAAATTCCTGCTCAAGGATCTATTTTTTAAAAAGTTTATTTAGGGGCACCTGGGTGGCTCAGTCAGTTAAGTCACCAACTTCAGCTCAGGTCATGGTCTCACAGTCAGTGGGTTCGAGCCCCACATTAGGCTCTGTGCTGACAGCTCAGAGCCTGGAGCCTGCTTCGGATTCTGTGTCTCCCTCTCTCTCTGTTCCTCCCCCGCTCATTCTCTGTCTCTCAAAAATGAATAAATGTTAAAAAAATTTTTTAAAGTTTATTTAGAGAGAAAGAGAGAGAGAGAGAACACATGCTTCTAGCTAATGGGCTGTGAAGGGAAGTGATATGGATCACTCTTCAGTGATGACCATGGAAGCAGTGTGTTGGCATGAAGCAACTAGCCTGAAAGCAGCCTCGGTGGCTGAGCCACCATGAGGAGCCCAGCTGCACTACAGATCACTTGACTTACAGTGGACACACAGCCCCAGAGTGTTGAGCCATGAAAACTTTGGGGTTATATGTTAGGCTTAGCCTCTTCTGACTAATGTAGATACTGGCAGTTGGAACTACTACCACAATGGTTGTTTGCCATCAGATTGTGCTCCATGAAGTCCCCTGGTGGACTATCTTTACCATGCATGCATGTTTTTTTGTTTTGTTTTGTTTTTTTAGTTTCTCACTTTCAAACATAAATGGACAGCAAAGAATCACTAGATATTTAAATAAATGTTCCTGTATTAAAGAGAGGGATCGTAACAAAGGAATACAAAAATATATCTCAGAGAAAACAGAAACAAAGCAGTGAGTAAAAGAACATTTAAAAGATAATGTGGTTTATATGAGTAGAGTAATGTGAGGAGGTATTTTTGTCCATGAAATAAAAACAGGTTGCTATTAAAAAAAGAGATCAAGAAGAAGCCTCTGGGAATAAAAATTAAAGTGCAATCATTGAAATTAAAGTTCAATATAAAGGTTAGAAATAAAGTTAGAAAAACCTTCTAGAAAAAAATGGAAAACAGGAAAAAATAAGGATACAATCAGAGAGGTAGGTGAAGGACTGAGGTGTGCTGAAAACCACTGCTCTACACCTATGCAACACTAATCTTAAAAACAGACAAAAGATAAAGGCACATAAGCTCTCCAAATGTTGATCAACAACATGTCAAAACATTTAGAGTTTACCCTGAATTGTACAGTTTGTTGAGCATACATGGGCTTTGAGATGTAAATTCTCAGCATCTGTGCATTTAAATTTGTGATGTGTTGTGTTGTATAGGTAATGCTGTTTGCCTAAAATTAAGATCCTAATACCTACTGTGTACCTTGACCTTTTTTTTTTAGTATATGTGCTGCTGAAGTAAGCACAACCTTGACCTTTTTTTAGCCACAGTGAACTGATTAGTAAGTCTAACATGGGAGGGATCAAGAACTGTCTTGGCTCCCTGCTGGACTGTGTGCATACCCCTTTTGTTCGGAAGTTGATAAATAATAATCCACTGTTCCAAAGGAGAGACCTAAGGAGGGGATGTAATTAAAAATAACAAGCTGTGTCCGCTGGTTACTGCAGTGCCAAGTTTGGCTTTGTGTGCCTGTGCTGTTTGGAGGAAAATCCTGTAGTTTTAACAGAACTCCTCTTGTGTCCATATTAATCAATGCTCCTGTGGTCAATCAGAAGTTTGACTGATACTTTCATGCTGATAGAGTAACTCTGCCAGCTAAGAATAGAATAATAACACAGAGGAGGGATAATAATAGACACTTGCAGTTCTAATGGTCACAACCTTCAGTCCAGAGAGCTTGTCAACCTTGATGAGGAGTCAGCAGACTGATTTCTTTTTAATTCGGACATATGACAGCCAGGATTTTGCTTCATACTTTGCATGATATAATGACCTGGTTGAGGAACCACATATCAAGTGGTGTGTTCACATCACATGAAATTGAATGTAATGTTTTCTCACAGTTTTCTTCGGCATATTTTCTCGGTCCACTTGCAGAGGCTCTCAGGAAGAAGGATTTTATAGCACAGCAAGGGAGAAAGAGCTCTTAAAAAGAGGTCTTCTTAATGATTAACTTATTGCTTTAGGTTTTTAACTTTATACTGATTTAGAATTGCTTTGTACTTGATTCTATTTCCCTTCTCTCTCTCACTCACACACAGCATCTTCCTGGGTCTCTGACTGACCTATCATTTCCCATGGAAGTACTGATGGATTCTGCCTTTTCCCTTAACAGCCAGACTCTTAGGCTTGATTTGCTCCAGGCATTTCAGTTAAAAAACAAAAAGAGAAATGTTTTTTTCCCTTCCTGCCTTTTACTTTCCTTGGGCCCGTGGTATCTCTGGGGTGCTGTGCAGCAGATGGAGAAGTGATGCCTGCTGTTTCAGCTTATGAACAGCTTACCTTAGTGATTCAAACTGGAGATCAAAGAACTGCACAGGTTTGAAGACAGACACATCAAGATTCAGCTTTTTAGAGTTGCCAACTTTTCATAAATCTACACAAAGGCAGCCTAATCAAAGGCAATATATGCATCCTTTTTCATTAAAGAAGCAATAGAATGTAATTTTCAGGGGCATAAAGATTACCCATTTTCATGAGTGTAGCTTTGTGTTCAGAGGTTGAATTGCAAACTCATTCAAGAGTTTGACAAAGTAAGGATACATGTAGTTAAATGAAAGCAAATAGTCAGGAAACAATATTTTTGAAACATATTATTCTTTCAGTTAACGTGAATGTATAAGGAGAAGAAATGACAATTTTGCCTGAATGTCAAATAAGCCAGCTTCTCAGGACTTTCAGAGTTTAGAAACCAAGATGACAAGAAAATGATTTAGAGGATTTGAGAAATCCATAGATAAATGGTTAATTGGTGACTATTCCTGTTGCTAGCTTCTTCTATTAGAAAAACTGTAGGTAGCATTCTATATCATCTTGGCTCTTCTGGACCGACCTGGCATGTAAGAGGTCTAATTGTTGAATGAACTAAAGGAACTTGGCACATTTCTATACAACGAAGCTATGGGAGTTGCTGAAAATGATATAATGATTGAAACTTTGAAGAGAAGCCCAACTTTTGTTGTGATGTATCTAATTCCTCAGGGAGTTAATGGGGTAGAGTAGGTATTCCCAGTGAGTCTTTTGCTGGATTAAATGTACTGCTCTGTACTTATGTTCCTGGCTATTATATTCAGCAAATGCTTATTGAGCATTTATTATATTCCAGGCAGCATGGCTGGGACTAAGAAAACAGAGACTGAAATATACAGTCTTTGGCCCCAAGGAACTCACATTCTAGTGGAGAGAAAAACAAGTAAACAGATGTTTGTGAATCTGTGGTAAGTGCTAAGATGGAGCCATACCTAACCCAATTGGAGAAGGAGTTGGGGGTCAGATAAAGGGCTTGGGAGAAGATGTGTTAGACAAATCTTGAAGCACCAGAGAGCCATAGTCTGCTGAGAAAGAGGGAAGCAGGCATTCCAGGAGTTTGGGCCCAGATTTTTTTTCTGCTTTGTGACTGTTTAGAATTTGGGTAGGCTTAAGAAGAGTCATGAGAAGAGTTTTTTTGTTTTGTTTTTTTTAATGTTTATTTTTGAGAGAGAGAGAGAGAGAGAGAGTGTGTGTGTGTGTGGGATAGGTGCAGAGAGAGGGGACAGAGGATCCGAAGCAGCCTCCGCATGACAGCAGAGAACCCAATGTGGGGCTGGAACTCATGAACTGTGATATCAAGACCGTGAAATCATGATGAATAATGCTCAACCGACTGAGCCACCCAGGTGCAGCATGAGAAGAGTTTTTAATGGGTTTATGGGGGAGGAGTCTCATCCTTGAAGGGGCTGCTCCAGATAATAGTAATAACATTTAGCTGTGACCTATGCTAGTAGTTTATATCCTTCTTAGAACTCCTCTTTTGTATTAAAGTCTAAGTTTTTTTGTTTTTTGGTTTATTTCCTAAAAGAACAATTCTATAAGATCTCATTTTGTGGCAGAGAGGCAAAGTTGTGTTTTAAAAATGACAATAGTAATTTATTTGATGAAAGACTCAGATTAATGATTATTAGTCACCATTCAATCTGCATGTTGACTGCTGCTTGCTTGTCCCTAGGAAACGGGCTTTTAAACATAGATGAAAACTGGATCCAGGCACTGTTTCTAGTTGCTTTCCAATCACTGGGCAATAGGAAGCAATCCAGGACCTGGGTTAAAATATGAAAGATTCTGGAGTTTTGGATTGAATACCTTAATGGGCTAAACAGATTTCAAACAATTCATGGAAGAACCATGTTATAAGTAACTTGCCAGAACGCTATCTGTAACACTAACTTTTAGGAGCTTTTACCTCTAACCTTTTGTAATCAAAAGAATGCTAAGAATTACATTTTCAAGTGACAGGATCAGAATTTGTTTTGACTAAAGCTAGTGTAAATTTTTAATACCAAAATAAGAACATATGCATTATCAGGTGTTTCCCTCCATTATAGGTAGGGATTTACAAAACAACTTTGTCACAAAGCCCAGACAGATTATTTCTATCAAACCATAACACAAAATGCCATTAGATGTTAAAGGCTTGCCAATTAAGGATTTATCTATGCAACAGAGGCAGCAGACAAATGACAAAAAATGTGCTATTTCCATCCCCTATAATCTGCAGAATTGGCTAGTAGCAGATCAGCTGTATGAAAGAAATTCCACATCTTTATGTGCAAATCACTCACTCAAACTTGGCTTCCTTAAGAACCCTTTTTCTTGTGTTGCTTTTTTGCATATTTACTAATTACAAGTCTAGGGATGTAGTGAGTCAGTTGGAGAAAGGCTCCTGCCCTCATTAGGAGGGAAAAATGCATAATAAAGCAGATAGACTCCCAGCAAAGAATTCTGGACTTCTGAGTGTTTATTATATTAGCTCAGAGAGAAAAACTGGACTGAGAAAAATCAAATGACAACTAAGAAACAGTGGCGTAAGTCTAAACCTCTAAGAAATCAGAGACTAGGGGCACTATTATTGTCCCACTAGTGCATAGATTTTTGCATTCTTTTCTAAGTTGAATACTCACTCCCATCTACATTAATTCAACTCGACTCTAGCCTACTGGGCCATGGCTGAGGTCTGACAAGTTGAGTATGGCCTCTGCAGTACTGGGAGACCCCAGAGCAAGGACAAGTACAGTAAATTCTGTGGAAGGGAAACTGTGCTTTTATACAGGGCTGTGGCCCCCTGGTGCTGCCTTTGTATAGCTTTTTAGAAGGCTTCTCCTCTGGGTGAGGCAGAGTTTGGAGGGTGGAGTGCAAGCTGGATTTCAGCCCTTACTCATCTCAGCCAGGTGCTGCTTGAGTGGCTTGTGTTTTAACAGAGGCCTATGAAGAGAAGTCTTTGTAGTAGCCGCAGAAAGCCCATTCCCTCAGACTCTTAGGTTCAGAGTGTAAAACTCACATCTGCCTTTTCCTCTATTTTATCCTAGGCCTAGTACAAAGCCCAGGTCAGTAAATATTTGATGTAAAACTGCAACTGATTAGCTGACAAATAGGTGAGCCTCTGGGTTAGAGAAATTGTTACTTGGCTGTGTCTCCCCAATTACATTTAAAGAATGGGGATGCTTTAGTTGTGATAAGGCAGTTGGATTCTCTGTGTAGGTCTAGGCCTACAATTTTACTCATTGGCTGTTATGATAAAATGTCTCTCATTGATCTGTATGACTTGCTGCCCAACTGCTTCCTTCATCAGAAGAGGTTATATTAAGTACTTCAGTCTGTTCTTAATCGTTGTATAGTCAAACACTACAGAGACATGAATATGCATTAAAAGTTCAAAGAGATGACAAAGTGAAGAAATGGGGGAGGTAAGAAACGAAGAGAGGCAGAGGGGAAGAAATATCTGCAGACATAGCAAGTCAGAGGTAACTGGCTCAGTAATGACATTTTCCTTCTCATGTTGTTTTCTTTTCTATCCACAGGGGAATATCTTTTCTGAGCAGGCATAAAGCTTTCTCTTTCTATTTTCAGCAAAGATGTTCTCTGCTACCTCAGTACCTGGGTCATCAGAACAGACACTTGTCTGATGCAACAGGGCCCTCCTGTTTGGATAGATTACATTAACTACAAACATATGCTACCTGTGAAGAGTTTCCTAGATGTAGCCTAAAGCATCTTTCTTTTGAACATTTTTGCTTTGCATTCAAACTGGGTTCTGACACTGTGCCAAAAAATATCTTGCAATTCTTTTATTACCAGAAACCAGAGGTAGCATTCTTAGTTTGGAACCATATGTGTCCTTTTTCTTGCTTCTTGTTATCTGTTGTACTCACAGTTTCGACACCATGGGTGAATCAAATGCACAAGAAATTTCATCCCTAGCTTCCTCCTCCTCTACCACTGATTCAGAAACTACTCAGTTTGCCATGGAGACAGAGATGAAACACTAGCAATGTTTTCAATTTCTTTCATGATCCATCTTTCTTTCTAAGAAATTCCTAACTATTGAGTTCTAAATTTGTGGTTCTCCTGTCAGCTATTTTCGTCTATGTGGAACTGGACAGGAGCTGCAATTTAGTAAATTTTATCATTTGCAATGTTTTTTTCCTAAGGGCCTAAGTTGGAGTCTTTCAGAATTTTATGTGACAGTGGTGGCAGTGGGGGTCAGGGGGATGGTGAGACAAAGAAGGCCAAGAAATGGTTCTAAATACATTTTACGCTCTGTATGATCTTCATGAAAATGGCATTTATTCAGCTTAATCTGGGAACAGATAGAATGTACTGCAAAGAACAGGGTACATGGAAAGCTGGTTTATTTTTCTTAGCCAAATATTTTCTCATTCTTGAATGTGACCTCAATTATAGAAGAGTTACAAATTAATGGTTCAGCTTATCATCATCTTCATTTCTTGGTGAGGCCTATAGAAAGGTGATGCTGAGAGTCCTTGGGTGAAAGAAATTATGCCCCAAAACACTTGAGAGGGTAAGTGGCACATAGCCTGGGAACCCTATTTACTAGACCAGGGAAGGAAGCCTTAAGTCCCATTTGGCCAATCAGCAATTTCTCTTCACAGCAGAGGGAATTCTAGCAAAGTGTACTTAGGCAAAGAAATAAAAATGGCTTGAGGTGAGGCTATTAAGTCTCCAGCTATAACATTTGAGATTTAATAATGACTCTTGGCTCTTTCCTGTAGGAAAGTACCATGCTGACCAGCTTACATCAGCACAGATGTTTGCCCTCATTAGCTTCAGGGGTGTCAGGACTGTGACTTGTAAATTTTCACCCTTCACCCTGATGTGAAAGGCCATGCACTCATTGTTACAGAGAGCATAAGAAAGCATTTATTTTCTAGAAGGTTTAAGTGGTTGGAATATTGGACTCAGTATTTTTCTCTTGAACTATGTCTGTTCTTTTGAATATGTAACTAGATACAAAAAAATAATGCGTAGAAGTTTGAATGAACTTTACCTGAGGTGAAAGTGGTAAAACTATGTATAGTTACCTTAGGAAAACAGTAATTAGAAGCTGAAACAAAATTGAGAGCAATAGCAAAAGGACCACTGTATTTTAAACATTTCTTTTATTATTTTTAATTAAAACATAAGTACAAAATCAACTTTATTCTCATTCATTAGGAGGGCACCTATATATATGGAAGGCTGGTTTAAAATAGACACAAAAATATTATTTTCCCTTGGGTGTGAGGACTCTCCTTTCAGATGAGGATGAACAATACATAACGGAAAATAAGTATTAAGAAACTGCTAAGATTCTGTCTTAGCTTTGTGTGTATAGTATAAAGATACTAGCAAAATTTTGTTCATGTTTTGATGTGTTCTCCATTTGGGAGACATGTAATTTTTTTTTTCTGTAAGATGCAAATCAACAATTATGCTTGATGAATTTTTTTCCCCTGAAGCAAGAAGTGTAACTTAGTATGAAAAATATACCTTAAAATGATAATCATAAACTCATGACAAGAAAATAATAATGTATGCTGATCCAGGATGTGTTGGGAACAGGATAGGAAGGGGGATATGTGTGGGAATAAGCTTGGGTAATGAGCAGTATACAAAACTAATAAAGCAACAGCAAATATGATTCTATGGTGCATAGTCCAATAACTGCAGGGCTGGAAAGCAGTGTGAAACATTGCCTAATGACGAAAACTTCATTAGGAGGCAAGCTTTGCTGATTACAAATTAAATGTTACCCCATTCTGCAAACTTAAGTTTAGGACCTGAGCCAAGACTCACAGCGATTTCCGTTGAACCTTGTTCTCCCTCCACTAGGCCAGTCTGCTTTTTGTGCTGAAAATATTCCCAGAGAGAAGTTTGGTACTGTGGCATTACATGCAAAGTATTGGACTGCAAATTGAAAAGATTGGCATCTGGTTTCAAATGTGTCACTGGTTAGATCTGTCAAACTGAACATATTAAAACTTTGCGTTTCAGTTTCCTCATCAGTAAAGTGATAGGTGTCCTTTCACTTTACAAAAAAATTCTATTACGATTGCCTATACTTCCCCAAATTCTTGTGACAGGAGGCAGCGGCACATCTAAGACTTTAGATGGAAATTTGCCTTGGGGTCTGGTCCTATGGACATGTGTCCAGCCCGCTACCTTCTTTATCTCTGATATTGTGAGTATTGGTGAGGAGATTCTGAGTCATAAGTTTGGACACTGAAGAAGATACAGAGTAACGTTAGTAATTTCAGGATTGAAATGAAATTGAAGAATAGAAATTGTACAAAATTAAAAGAAGTCAGCGGAAACCTATGGCAACATAGGTTCTTAGACTTGAACATGATGAAAATCAGACATGGTGCTGTTTCCAGGTATCAACCTGCTGCATATTCTTGAAGACAGCTCTCTGTTTCCTTCGTTGAAACTGGTGAAGATGTATGTGGTGCTCTCCTCTGGTTTCCCCTCAGTGCTCAGATTTTGTGGACAAGAGAGAGACCCAAACTTTAGGATTTTATTCAATGTCACCACTAGGTGGCACTAATAGTGTATTCTCTACATAAAACCTTTTTATTTTATTTTATTTTAATTAATTAATTAGTTAATTAATTAATTTTTAATACCATGGAATACAATGGCAGTCTCTTTCCTTTTGCTGAATTTGCTTAGAGGCCACAGTAGTAGAACCTAGTTCTAGGACCTCTGGGCTATATATCATGAGTAAGTGATTTAATATTGATATAGCCAGTGTTCTTGGAGCAAATGACTTTTATGGAGTCTTCCTAGAGAATGTGACCTAATGATGTATTGAGATCACTTCCCTTTTAACTGTAAAAATAACAACATAACTGGAAATTAAGACTGGTATGTGAGCAAGTTACTTTTTTTGTTCTTTCAGATGGATGAGTACTGTGGAAGTCCTTTTCTTGCCTGTAATATCTCCACAGGAAAGGAAGAAAATTTCTTAGGTTAATCTCTCAGGGAAAGTTTTTCTTGATATATAGTTGAGTTTTACTTTTACGTGGGGTACAAGCACTTGACCAAAAGCCTTTTAAAATATTCTGGCTTGCATAATATTTGAAATATTCTTCCATGTTTTTTTTCTCACTGCATTCTTCCCTTTCTCTTCTGCTTATTCAAGCAAGCAGTCAATTTTGGGCTCATTGGCTCAGGAGAAGGATACTGTAGCAGGACGTGTTCTGAATGTCTCTGAACTTTGTGTTTCAAAATTCTAAATCTCTTGGAAAGAGGATTTATGGGAATAGAACAATTCCTTGAGCAGAAGCTGAGAAGAGAACAAGTCTATAACTCACCTCAGATGAGAAATAACTTTCCTCAGGGTAGGAAAAGAGGAAAGGGAGAGAGGGACTACAGAACTGCTGGCTGCCAGTGTCGTCAGGGCAGCTGCCAAGACTCTAGGGAGGAGGTGACTGCCTTTCGTTTTGGGGCAGATGGAAACTTTCTGGCATCGTAAGATTTCTGTCCCACAGTTGTGCACTGGAAATGGCAGAGAGTCATAAAAATTAAAGGGGTTATGACATCAGAGATAATGGATGCTTATCCATTGGGGTTGCAGACCACTCCATATTAGCCATCACACCCACAGTCACCAGTGCCTCGACACTTCATATAACTTGGAAAAGAGTAAGAGTAATTTTATTTTCTATTGGTCCATAGTGTAAGGATTTAGAATTAGAAATTATTGTAGAAAATGAGTATGTGTTTCTTATACATCTTAATATGTGTATTGGGTTTCATTCCTTCTCTGCTAGGCGGTCTTTTCTCTGTCTATCCATCCAGAATATCCTGAAATTTCGATCCATCCCAGTCTGGCTTACACACTACAACCTCCTTTAAATGCCTTTGCTCAGTGATCTTCAATTTGGAACTTTTATAGCACTTTTATAGCACTTACAGAACACTTCTCATCCTTCCTTGAATTGTGGTTATTTGAGAACATGGCATCATAGTTGCGATCATGGCTGAAATCGTCATGACATCGAATATACTATGTACTCAATTGGTATTTGCAAAATAAATCAGGGAGCGAGCACAAAAGTATAGGTATATTAACAGTAGTTTGAAGTAAAGCAGCAGATTCACAGGGAGCAATACCAGGCCAGAATCTCGTGCATTCATAAATTCTTCAGTGGATTGTTAGGACTTGGGATGTTTTCTTTTTATTTTTTCCCTCTCTTTTATGTTATAAACAAATATAAAGGCCACTGAAATTAAAGTCAGGAATAGTTACCATGACTTCATGCTCTGTTATCATTGAGAAATTATAGTTATGTAAGAATCGGTATGCTATCTGAAAGATAAGTAATTTTCTTTTCTTTAAAAAAACTTTTATCAGTTTTGTAAATGATGCAGAATTTCCTTGAAAAAATGTATATAGAAAAGTATAGCAATAAATGTAAAATTAATCTGAAAGCATATCACAATGGGAATAACTACTGCTAACATGTGTGGATCCTCATAGATATCTTTCTATTTATATATTCATGTTATCTATAACAAATTTTCATATATGAAACCATACTGGGGTGCCTGGGTGGTTCAGCAGTTTGAACGTCCATCTGACTCTTGATTTTGGCTCAGGTCATGATTCCAGGATCATGGGATCAAGCTCCGTGTCAGGCTCTGTGCTAAGCATGGAGCCTACTTAAGATTCTCTCTCTCTCTCTCTCTCTCTCTCTCTCTCTCTCTTTCTTGCTTGCTCTTCCCACCCCCCCCCCCCCCATCCCCCCCCCGCCACTCATGCATACTTTCTCTCTAAAAAAATTTTAAAAAGACCCTATCATACATGGTTTTTCCACTCATCAGTATATGGCTTGTTTGTGTCAATAAATGAGTTTTTCCATAGTTTTGAATGGCTACATGGTATTCCATAACACATATTTACCCGGATTTTTTTTACTATTTACAACCCTTTTCATGGGTTGTATATAACTAGATTACATTGATGGATTCCAGCAGTTAGCTGATAAAGTCTTACCATGTGTGCACAAATATAGGCAACCTCAAATAGAAATGTGAATATATAAACTTTTAGGGATACAGATAAAATATTCCAAAATCTATTTGAAAAATATACACTGATTTAGTTAAATACAAATTTGAAATAACTTCTTTTAAAATATTCCTTTTCCTAAATTTATAAAACTATTTTATTCAAGCTCTTCATGCAACTTTGACATCAGTGTTGTTGTCGTTTCTACAGATCTGTTTTGAGCCATTAATCATAGCTGTCTCACACACATGATCTTCCTTTTTCAAAACCAATGTTGTTTAATTTATAATACTTTTTGAATCGGTGTATACAGTAGTTGCTGGAAATTTTATCCCAACATAAAGGACCCATTTACTCTTGATTTCCATATGTAACCACTTACTGTATTGCTTTTTTTCATTGTTTTTTTAAAAAAGTTTATATTTTATTTCTTTTATTTTTCTTTACATTACAAAATGATCCCTACAATAAGTCTAGTTACTATCTGTCACTAGGCAAAGTTAACAATATTATTGACCATATTCCCTATGCTGTACATAGGGAATGACTTATTTATTTCATAACTGGAAGTTTGTACCTCTTAACCCCCTTCACCTATTTCACCTCCCCCCACCTCCAGCCCTCTCCTCTCTGGTAACCAACAGTTTGTTTCCTGTATTTGTGAGTCTGTTTCTGGTTTGTTTGTTCAATTGTTTTGGTTTTTTTAGATTCCACATATAAGTGCAATCATATGGTATTTATCTGATTTATTAGTGTAATACATTCTAGGTCCATGTATTTTGTTGCAATTGGCAAGATTTCATTCTTTTTCATTGATGAGTAATATTCTATAGTGTGTGTGTGTGTGTGTGTGTGTGTGTGTGTATACCAAAACTTGTTTATACATTCATCTATCATTGGACATTTAGGTTATTTCCATGTCTTTGCTATTATAAATAATATTGCAATAAGCATGGGTAAACATGGGGTACAGATGTCTTTTTGAGATAGTGATTTCATTTCCTTTGGATCTACCAGCAGTAGAATTACTGTCCTATGCTAGTCCTATTTTTAATTTTTTGAGGAAGGTCCACATTGTTTTCCACAGTGGCTGCACCAATTTATATTCCCACTAACAGCACTCTAGTGTTCCCTCCTTTCCATATCCTCATTGACACTTGTTATTTTTGTGTCTTTTTGATAATACCCATTCTAACAGGTGTGAAGTGATATTTCATTGTGATTTTCATTTACATTTGCCTGGATTGAACACCTTTTCATGTACCTGTTGGCCATTTGTAGTTCTTCTATAGAAAAATGTCTACTTGGATACTCTGCCCATTTTAAAATCAGATTGTTTGGGTATTTTTGGTTATTTAGTTGTATGAGTGCTTTATATATTTTGAATACTAACCCTTTATCAGATAGTTTATAAATATTTTCTTCCATTTGATAGATTGCCTTTTTATTTTGTTGATGGTTTCCTTTGCTGTGCAGAAGCTTTTTATGTGCAGAAGCAAGTTTGATGTCATCTCACTTGCTTATTTTTGCTTTTTTTGCCTTTACTTTTGATGTCAAATCCAAAAAAAAATCATCACTTAGATTGATGTGAATAATATTACCACCTATGTTTTCTTCTAGAGGCTTTATGGTTTCAAGTCTTGTGTTCAAGTCTTTAATTCATTTTGAGTTAGTTTTTGTGTATGGTGTAAGAGTGGCAGTCTCATTATTTTGTGGCTGTCCAGTTTTCCCAGGACCATTTTTTTTTCCAGAAGTAAGTCCAAATTTATTATCTATGTCAGAACTATTTTTTGAAGAGACTGTCCTTTCCCCATTGTATATTCTTGGCTCCTTTGTTGTAAGTGATTGACCACATGTGTATGAGTTCATTTCTGGCCTCTGTATTCTATTCTATTGATCTATATGTTTGTTCTTATGCCAATATCATACTGTTTTGGTTACCATAGCTTTGTAGTATAATTTGAAATCAGGCATGAACCAATATTTTCTGAATGACTAATGCATGATATTATTTTAATTCAAAGTAAGAGATAGATCAATGGATTTTAATGTAACATAAAATTTTATTGGTATGGTTTCAGATTCCATATTGCAATTAACCATTAAGAAACTTCCAGTTGTTGAGTTTGATGTAGTATTAAAGAATATTTATAATTATTTGAAAAACTATTAGAATATTCCTTCATTTTCCAATTATATACCTGTGTTTGGCTGGATTTTATTGATATGCTTTAAAAGACCATTTTACATTAGATTGAATATAGAAGCAAATATGAGAATTCAGCTTATCTTATAAAGCCAGACATTAAGGAGTTTTTCAAAAATCTAAAACAATGTCACTGCTTTCATCTATTTTTTTTTTGTTTTCATAAAAATCTGTAATTACTTTGGATCTGTATGGGTAATTATTATTTTTAAATGACCTGATAAACATATAATTAAAATATTTGTTTTAAATTCTAAATTAATACATATTAAAAGATATAGTCCACATAAGTGAAAGCTCTTTGGGACTCAATAATTGTTAAGAGTGAAAAAGGGTCTTAAGACCAAGCAGCATGATAACAGCTGAGATCGACAGACATAAAATTTGGTTAGGTGATCAGGAAATGACTGTTGGTGGAAGTGATATTTGAATTGAGAATTGAATGATGAGAAGAAAGTAGCTACGTGAAGAATGAGAAGAGCATTCCAGGCAAGGGGTGATAGTAGGGATAGTAGGGGTAGTAGGGATAGTAGCTAATGGAAAAGCTCTGAGACAGGAAAGAATTTTGGGTGTTTCCTGGGAGAAAGAAGCCAGGAGATCAGGTCAGAGAGGTGAGTAGGGATCAAGTTATTAGGGTTTCAGAGACCATGATAAAGAGACTGAAATTTATCCATGTATATAATGGATTCCATTTGGGAATTATAAGTAAGGTAGTGATAGATATGATCTGCCTTTTGCCTTTAAAAGATCACTTTTTATCTTGTATGAAATATAGACTGTAGGTGCTGAGAGTGGAGGAAAGAATGAAGTATTAGAAGGTAGTTGTATTAGTGTACGAGAGAGAAAAGGGGGGCATGCACTGTGTTTTAGCAGTGGAGATGCTAAGAAGTAGTGTCTTAGTCCATTTGTGTTACTATAGTGAATGCCATAAACTGAGTAGCTTATAAACAACAGAAATTTATTTCTAACAGTTCTGGAAGCTGTGAGTCTAAGATCAAGGCACGCAGAGATTTGGTGGCTAGTGAGGGAAGACCTGCTTCCTGATAGAGAGCCATTTTCTTTCTGTGTCCTCTCATGGTAGGAGGGGTGAGGGATCTCTCTGGGTTCTCATTTATAAGGGCACAATACCATTCATGAATGTTCTGCTTTCATGAGTTAATCACCTCCCAAAGGTCCCATCTCCACATACCATCACATTGGGGATTAGGTTTCAACACATGGATTTTGGGGGGACACAAACATTGTCTATAATAAGTGGTAAGATTTAGATGATACTCTTTTGAAGGTAGAAATGACTAATAAATTAGATGTAGGATGCAAGGGAAAGTGATGGACCAGAGTTTGAGCAACTGGCTGGGAGTTAGAGACATTTACTGAAACCAGGAAGACTAGGAGACATACAGTGTTAGCAAAAAATGAGAGGCGGAATCAAGAGTTCTGTTTTGTACAAATAAGTACAAATCTTATAAGAAAAATACTATTATTTTCTACATTTTAAAAAGAAGACACAGTGGTCCTGTTACGAAACTTGTCGAAAGTTACTGCTGTGTAAGTGGTGGAAGCAGGATTTGACTCCATACAGTCCAATTCTGAAGCCTGCTGTCTCAGTCACTAAGATAAAAAAGGACCCTTGGATTTTAGGAGGATGAACCACTAGAGTTATCTTTTAAGCTTTAAGTGAGATCAGGCTTTTGTCCCTCATACTGTTATTCCTTCCCATGACTTTCCACTGGCACAAAGAAGAAAATGCAGTCTCTTGTCTATCTCCAACGTAAGGAGGCACCATTCAGCCTCTTGTGATGCTCTAATACTCTGGCCTTCTTTGTGTTCCTGGTATAGGCCAAGTATCTTCCTGTGGTAGGGTCTTTGCAAGTGCCATTGCCTCAGCCTAAAAAGATTTTCCCCCAGCTGTTTTGCCTGGCTGGGTTTAGATCTCAGATCAAAGTCAGATCTTCAGAGAGAAGTTCCCTGACCATTCTTTTCTCGAGGACCATCTCCTGGCACACACCACCTCAGCACCTTGTTTGTTTCCTCAGGAACCTATATAATATGAAATTATCTAGTTTACTTATATCTTTACTTTTATACTATCTGGCATTCACCACCAAAACCTCCATGAGAGCAGATTGACTGTTCTCTTTTCACCACTGCACCTTTAGGCCTAAGATAATGCATAGAACAGAATACACGGTTGACATACATTTGCGTGTTGAATGAATAGATGATGTACTTTATAATTGGTGAGTAAATAGAGATATTTATAGGGTACCAAAGAAATGCAGGGAGCGGTTATCTCTACTTATTTATCAACCTCAAACAACACCAACCCTGTTGAAATGAGGGGTTGCCTGAGAAATCTTCCAGTCCAATATTTTCTTCCCTACACAAACTGCTTGAAATTCTTTATTTTGATTTGTCACACCAACCATCTGCTCTTTTTCTTTTCTTTTTTTTCATGTGCTCTTAAAAGGCATACCTGTGGGAGAGTGGACCAAATAACTAGTCAATCACGTTTTAGTGAGAATCAATTCAAACAGCTTCTTTTTAAGTAATATGAGCCCTTAATAGAATGGAAAAAATAAGAGTTAACTCTGGAATACAGTCACTGACATCCAGAGATTGGCACAGGCATCAGGGGCTGGAATGAAGGGAAGTAGAGAAGTGAGTGAAGGGTAAAAACAAAGACCTGAAAAGACCCCAAAGGAAAAATGCTCTTTTTTCTCAGTTTTGTCCAGGAATGAATTTTGTAGTTGATGATATTTCTACCCATTCAGATGGGTTATAACTTAGTTCATGAGACGTCAAAGTCAGTTATTTAAACCATTCCACATGTATTCAACTATAAAGACAGTTTACTCTCAGAGATTTAAGTTATGCAATCTTTGTAGGAGAATCTTATGAATTATTGAAATGGTGAAACAAGAAGCAAGCAGTTACCTAATTTGCCCTTGATGATGAATGGCAGGGATTTAGAGATTAATCTCTTTCTTTGAGATTTATTTTCTGTTAAATGAAGATGTAGACACTGTCATTTGAGTTGGACTAGAGTGGAAAACATCTTTCCAAAGTTTATTAGCTTTCCAGCTGTGAATGTAATAAACTGCTTTTTGCAAATTAATGTTTGTTTTTGTTCTTACAGTTTTAGCAATTGTTTTTTATTCTGAGGGACAGAAGTGCAGGTGTTGACTTGGGAATAAAGTACTTCTGTTGTCCATGGTTTAAGGCATTAATTAATAATAGACAATATTTTATATGAAGTGGCAAAAAATCACAACCATTTTGGGAACAGCTTTTATTAATAATGTTACTTATGCTATTTTTATGGTTACATAGCAGGAGAAAACCTTTTTCCTTAAATTCAGAGCAGTGGGCTTTGTTGTTTTGTTTTTGTTTGTTTTAGCTCTCTTCTCTTTGAATTGAACATGCAATGATATTAAATAAAGCATTTTCTTTAGTATTGACTGAAGGTAAATTTTTTTCACCTTCAGAATTTTTAAAAATCTTAATTGGATTATTGGAATCATTAAAAAATAATAGTTATTTTAAATTATAGTAATAATCTTGGGCCACGTGGGTGGCTCAGTAGGTTGGGTGTCTTAGTTTTGGTTTTAGCTCAGGTCATGATCTTGTGGTTCGTTGAGTTCAAGCCCCGCCTCAGGTTCTGCTCTGCCGGTGTGGAGCCTGCTTGAGATTCTGTCTCTCCCTCTCTCCCTCTCTCTCTACCCCTCTCTGCTCATTCTCTCTCTCTCAAAATAAGTAAGTAAACATTAAAAAAATTAAAAAATTGTGGTAATAATCTTAAGTTATTTTATTTTATTTTTTAAAAAATATTTTATTTTTTAAGTAGTCCTACACCCAACATGGGGCTAAAACTCATGACTCTGGGGTCAAGGGTTGTATGCTCTACCAACTGAGCTAGCCAGGGCACCCCAGTAATCTGAAGATTTTCAAGTTTAGCCCCAAATTCTGTCTTACTACTGGCTGATGTAAACACAGAACACTCTTCTTCTCTTCTTTATTACATCTCTAGAACAAGGCTAGATAATAGATGTTCCATAAATATGTGATGAATAGATGTGGCTAAATGAAGATGGTTTAATGATACTTAAGTAGAGCTGTCTTAGTAATGTGCACTTTAACAGAATTATCACAGAGAAATGAAAATCAGCCCTTTATGTCCTTTTGATTAGCTCTTTTCTCCAATGAGTCTGGAAGATGTTGTTAGTGTAATATCTAAAAATTAAGTGGGCACCTGGGTGGCTCAGTTGGTTGAGCACCTGACTTTTGATTTTGGCTCAGGTCGTGATCTCACGGCTTGTGAATTTGAGCCCTGTGTCAGGTTCTGTGCTGATGGTGTGGAGCCTGCTTGGGATTATCTCTCCCTCTCTCTCTCTCTGCCCCTTCCCTGCTTATGCTCTCTCTCTTTCTCAAAATAAGTAAATAAATCTTAAAAAAAATAAAAATTAAGCAATACTAAGTACCATGAAGAAACAGAAAGCTAAGTTTAATTAAGTCTTATCAGTAACAGTAAACCATATATTCCTAAAGTAGTTATGATGAAATCATCATCAGTGATCCAGGTTTCCAGATTACTGACAGATAATTGACCTATAACATTGTGTATATTTAAGGTAAACAATGTGTTGATTTTAACACTTACGTTTTGAAAAATAATTACCAACATAGCATTAGCTAATATCTTTATCGGGTCACATAATTACCATTTGTGTGTGTGTGTGTGTGTGTGTGTGTGTGTGTGTGTTAAAAAAATATTTAAGATCTACTTCCTTAGCAACTTTCAAGTATATCACACAGTTCTAATTAAATGGAATCATCATGCTATATGTTAGATCCCCAGAACTTATTCTTCTTATAGCTGGACCAGTATCTCTCCATTTTCTCCAACCCTCAACTGTGATAACCACCATTCTACTCTCTGTTTCTATGAGTTTCACTTTTTTAGACTCCACATATAGGTGATATCATGTAGTGTTTGTCTTTCTCTGTCTGACTTATTTCACTTAGCATAATGCCCTCAAGATCCATCTGTGTTATTACAAATGGCAGGATTTCCTTCTTTCTTATGGCTGAGTGGTTGGGATTTTCATTACTAAGATAATAACCAGTATAAAAGCAGTTACTTTTCTATCAGTAGCAGAATTTAGTATATCAGCA
Organism: Panthera uncia; assembly: GCF_023721935.1. Lineage (NCBI taxonomy): Eukaryota > Metazoa > Chordata > Mammalia > Carnivora > Felidae > Panthera > Panthera uncia. The sequence goes on along the minus strand of NW_026057582.1, from coordinate 52,385,660 downwards.
ATTTATCATTGCCACATTCTCTATGTTTGTATTCCTATCACACAGCCATACACTCAATACCATGTTTCTCCAGCTATTTTTTTGATTCCCAAACCAGGAAGCATGAAAGTAGAATGACTATTTCTAAATATAAAAGGAGTATCATGTTTTCAACTTTATTATGAGCAAGTGAGCCAATGTGTTGAAAACGGTGGCAGTAAATCAGGACCTTATGAGCTTAGATCCTGGTCTTTCTTACTAGCCAGAGGGGACTCAGAAATAGCTTATGTTATGCTTTTATGGTATTACTGACAGTGATAGACTCAGTCTATATGCTAAGCCAGTCTCTCCCTCTCTCATGTAGTTGACACCTAGAGATGTTTCTGAAGTCTGTTCCAGAGACATAGCAATATTTTCATGGGAGGTTAGTTGAATAGTAATAAATCATTGAGTCCCTCAAGCCAAATACACTCCTTTGGCTATAATCTATACAAAGGCCATGGCTAATATTTCATCCGGCTTTGTAGTCCTTTGTGGTTTCTCTATAGTTGTACTTCTAAAGACACAAAGCATTTGGAGTCTTAGATCTTCAGAGACACATGATATACCTTAATATTTCCTTTGATTTGAAAGCAGAGAAATTTTTAAATGGAAGTTATTGAACAAGAGGACTATGGGACAGATAGGTGTCATCTCAGAAAATATAATAACGAACTTTGATCTTAAGAATAATGTACTAAGTGGGATAATAAAGCTTTCACTGAGTTCAGAGCATTGCCTTGTTAAAAGTAGCTTTCTTGCATTTTTGTACTTTTCTTAAAAAATAAAAGATGGCTTATGTAACTAAAATACATAAGCCTAAAATACATAAGGCTGAAATATTCAGCATGGTTTAATGTGAGTTATGAGAAAGCGTTCTACATTCTACATGATATGGACCTACATATAATTATTTTTCTGCATCCTTTTCCTATGAACAGGAAATTCTATGATTTATAGGTCTGGAGATTCTGTTTATATTTTTGAATTTAACAATATTAAAAGTGCTAATGATTAAAAAGCTGGTAAGAGAGTAGGGAGAATTGTACTGCATGCCTTGAATGTATGGTTTTATTTTCTTTCTTAAAATACTCTTCACCCCCAAGTTACATCTTCTGATTACAAAATTGATAAATGTTCAATAAAAAGAATTTGGGAATTATAGAAAACTAATAAGGAAAAAAAAATCACCCTTCAGAGATAACCACTCTTAGTTAACAGTTTGAAATTTATTTTCAGTTTAAAAGTTGCATATTTTAAAAACATAATTTGTAAATACATCTTAAGTGTATTTCAATCATTTTTTTTTCATGTAGGAAACTGAGAATTACTGGGTCAGAAGTAATTAATATTGTAGAGATTCTTTAAAAATTTTTTTTTTACATTTATTTCTGAGAGACAGAGACAGAGCACAAGTGGGGGGAGGGCAGAGATAGAAGGAGACACAGAATCTGAAACAGGCTCCAGGCTCTGAGCTGTCAGCCCAGAGCCCAACGCAGGGCTCTAATCCACAAACTGTGAGATCATGACCTGAGCCGAAGTCGAATGCTCAACCGAATAAGCCACCCAGGAGCTCCTGTAGAGATTCTTAATAAGTATTTACGTTGTTCTCAGAAATTTGTTTTACTGGATAAGGGTCAATTTTGGTCTTTGGTAAATTTTTAATGACTTTTTAAAATCATATTTAGCATCATGATTACATTTAAATAATTTAAAATTTACCCTAGGAACTCAGTATCTTTGTGCCAAGATATGCAACTTAATTACCTAAGTCAATTCATGTATTGTAAGTAAGAGTCTAAAAGGCACATGGACAGATTTCTTTGAAGTCCTGTTGCCAGCCTGTTTCATGTGTTTGGACATTTGTGGATATCTCCATTCTGAAGAGTCAAAGCCCTGAAAGTCTTTAAAGGGGTTTAATTGTATTAAAGGCATATTGTTGTATCTTGCATACACTTGAATGACTTTTAAAAATATCACATTTAGAATTTTGACCTTGTTGCTTTTACTCTACTTCCAGGTGAAACTCAAAAGTACGCATTTCCTCATTAGCTCAGTTTGGAAAAATGTCCTAGTGAGCTTAATAAATTTTGATAAATTGTTTTAAGCAATTCTTTGTAAATGATTAAATTTTATTAACTTGGTTAAGATCAGTAAAAAAAAAAATATGGTAAATTTGAATATAAGTGATGTGTATGCAAAATAGTTCTTAAAAACAACCAAAAAACCCCACCATTCCAAAAAACAAAAATTGAAAACCATAACAAACCCAAAGCTGAGAGCGAGCATCTGGACTGGAGGGGTTACTTGTCAGCATGTGACGAACACTTGCTTGAACCCATTTATTCTTTGGGTTATTGTTTAAGTGAACATGATTATAAATCATTGCTAGAGTAGCAACTCAATTTAGGGCATTGTTTTCTATTTTTTGTTTATTTGTATGTTAAGGTAGTTGGGGTAAAACTATATTTCCACTGTTAATTTATATTAGTAATTTCAATTTTGAAAGGAAGGGAGGGAGACTGAAGATCTTCACATCACTTAATGTTCAAAATGCCAGAGAAATTCTCATGTCACAATAACAGACCTCACTCCCGAACAGACAGCCTACTTATTCCAGCAAATGTTAATTAGGAGTGTTGTTTTAATGTCAATGATAATTGACATTTGGTTCAATGTCAATGATAACATCTTGCCTAAGAGTTGAAATTAAAGAATTACTTCGTGGGGATGCCTGGGTAGCCTCCTAGGATAAGCATCCGACTCTTGATTTCACTCAGGTCGTAATCTCAGGGTTCATGAGAGTGAGTCCTGAGTTGGGCTCTGCACTGACAGTGCAGAGCCTGCTTGGGATTCTGTCTCCTTCTCGCTCTGCCCCTCCCCTGCTCTCTCTCTCTCTCTCTCAAAATAAATAAGCATTTTAAAAAGAGTTACTTTGTAGAGGGCCTTAAAATATTAAGATAACCTTTTTCTTTTCTGTATTTATTTTTTAAGTTTTTTTTTTAAAGTTTATTTTGAGAGAGACAGAGACAACATGGATGAGAGAGAGGCAGAGACAGAGGGAGAGAGAAAGAATCCCAAGCAGGCTCTGTGCTGCTAGCATTAACCAGATATCAACCAGATATCAACCAGATATCAGGGGCCTGACTCTGTACAAATAAAGATTCCTTTATTATATACTCTTATAGAATCCTATTGTTTCTTCTTCATAGCCCATTATTTCAGTTGGTAATTAAATATATATTTAGTTACTGATTGAAAATTTCGAGTGAGCAAGAATATTTCTGCTTTGCTTGCTGTAACATTAGTGCAGGGCCTGGCGAGTGACAACAACAATAAAAGCTTACTGGGTTCCACTATGCAGCAGTCACTGTTCTAAGTACTTTATTAAGTCATTTAATTCTTGAACAGTCTATTGAAGTAGGTACTACATCTCTTCCCATTTTACAGATAGGGAACTTGAAGCACACAGATGTTAAGTAACTTGAGTCATTATTATGTAGACAGTAAGTAGCAAAGCTAGCATTGGAATCCGTTCAAGCAGATTCTAGCACTCACTAAATATTTATTGAATAGATGGAGTGAATGAGTTGCAAAAGCTCTCTTGGACTAAGATGAAAGCAGTAATGCAATACGGTGCCCTTAGCCCTATAGCTAGAATATTTATACATACTAAGTACAAAACGCATTATTAGGGGATGATATAGATGTATTTGAGTAAACTAAAAGAAAGGCAGCATCATGGAATCATTTATAAATGAAACACTTAATTCACTGAGGGCTCTATAAAGAAAACTGTTCAGATTCAATCCCCATCCTTTAAGTCTCCCAAAAGGTTACTGTCAAAACTATCAAAGGAAATGAAGTGTTCTGGTTCAGCAGGTGAGCAAGCTAGGTGACTCTCCTTCTGCTTCCCCTTTGGTGGTTTGTCATGCTTTATGAAACAAGTACCTTGTAGAACCATCTATAGCTTAATCTGTTGGGATATAATATTTTTGTAAAACAACTCAGATATCAAAAACCCTAGTTTTCCCTTTTGGGTTTTTGACTTACCCATTTTTTCATGCTTTCAAATATACTGTTCTCTAAGAAATGAATTTTAAAACTAGAGCATAGCCTGATAGCTTTTTCCCTATCGCTCACCTTGATATTTCTTGTTTCCTTAGCATGCTAAATTTCAATCTTCAATGCACAACAAAACCTGACCAACTCCCCAAACCCCCATTCTTAGTAAATATGTATAAGATCTTTTGTTTTCTTAGAAATGTTTAAAAATTAATATTAGGGCATAGTTGTCTCCCCCTGTAACATGTCTATATTTGTTTCTCATTTCAACCGGATTTTGTTTTAGTGGAAGTTGACTGATCTTATTAAGAACTTTAGCTACCATTGAAAATTTGTATTGGCAGGATTAATTGCAGAGAATTGCTTCCAGAGGTTTGCTATAATTTACAACTTGGAGTTACTTCTCTAATACTTTGCTGTTTGAAATAGAATCATTTGTGATTTTCCAAAGATGATAGCATAATGTTTCACAGGGTTCAAAAGTTTCATTTGAAATTTGGACTTTCATTTGTAATTTGAAAGATAGCCTGTAGTGTAAAATGACCAGTGAAAGGCATTAAAAATTACTGTCTACTATTAGAGTAATGTCATGGTTGTTGCAAATCACCAGAATGGAAGTTAATCAGCAGTTGGTATTGTAATTTCATATATCCTTGTCTTAGAGTATTCAGAGTGACTTACTTTCAGCCAGAAGACTTGTGCTATACTTGGATAAGCTTAGGTGGAAAATAGCCAGTAAGAGTAGTAGCACTGTGTAAAAGGAGATTTGTGACTTCCTTCTTGGTATAATTTGAATGATGCTAAAATTCATGGAGTCATAGAGTTTAGAAGAGTTCTGGGCATGGGGTGACTCTCATGAATGATCATGTCTGGGTGAGGTGTTGCACTGGCTTAGGTAGCCAAGTAATAGTTGATAGTGATAAAGGGTTAAAGGTATCGTCATGGAGGAGGTAGAGTCATACAAAGGATAAATAAGGCCTGCTTTATAATTTTGCATAGTGTTTGACTTGTCCATCTATTTTCATTAAGAACTAGGGTATGGACAGTGACATTCTAGATTCTACTGGGGACCAAAGCCAATCTCAGAAGGGACAGCTTTAAACCTTGAAAATGTTTATGAAGGCATTTCATGCTCTGAGTGACTTTCACACATTAGACACTATGTTGGATGAATGAATGAAATGGTGTGTAGAAAGAAGAGGCTAGGAGAGGAAGGTAAACATGGAATTACTTTGTTCTGGAAAGCAATGACTGTGATCTTTTTCTCTTATATATATCTACCCTGCCACATACTTTGAAAAATGACTACTTGGAATATTATTTAGCTTTAGGAAATAAGAATTTATTTGCTAATCAAATAATATTTATCAGTGATATATGGCAGTGATGTTCTAGGTCCTGGGAATACAGGGAGGTGGAAAGAGTCAGTCAAATAACATATACCAAGTGGTGATAAAGTCAGGGTGAAGACAATGATGAAGGTTTCTCACCATAGAATAGTTAGGTTAAGTCTCTCAGTAGGCTGATATTTGAGCAGAGACTTGGGTGAAGTTAAGAGGCTGGCCGAGTAGATACCTGGAAGAACATTCCAGGGGGAATAAAGAGGTAGATGTTGCAAATCATTTGGCTCCCATAGTGCTCCAGCATCTGTTTGCCACAAGCTGCCTTGAGCTCCAGGACCCCATGTAGTATATCCCATAATTCTGTCTCCTTGAGGAAGAACCAATATTTTACTTCTTTATTGCTCATCTGTTAACAATAGTCATTCCCTTTTATTGAGTGCTAATCAAGGTACCAGATACTGATTAATTTATTCCTCACAACATTCCTATTTTTTTAATTATAAAGTTTCTTTAATATTTTTTTTGAGAGAGGGAGAGAGAGAGAGAGAGAGAGAGAGAGAATGAATATGAGCAGGGGAAGTGCAGAGAAAGAGGGAGAAAGAGAATCCCAAGCAGGCTCCACACTGTAGCATGGAGCCTGATACAGGACTCATATTCAAGAACTGTGAGATCATGACCTGAGCTGAAATCAAGAGTTGGACGCTTAACCGACTGAGTCACACAGGTGTCCCAACAACTCTGTTAAGGAGGCATTACTATCTCCATTTTACAGAAGAGAAAACCAAGAGTCTAAGAGGTCACATAATTTAACAACACATAAGAATCCCAGATTTCTGGGACTGAAAGGAGATTTTCTAATTCTGAAGCCCATTTTGCATTTATTTGGCTCATCTCAGAAAGAGCTAGTGTATCTATATGCAAAATCACGTTAATGGGTCAGTATTTTTAAACATTTTATTTTTAAGCTAATTGTAGGTTCACATGCAGTTGTAAAGAATGATACAGAGAGAGATCCTGTGTCCCTGTTACTCTAATTTCCCTAATGATAACATCCTGCAAAACTATAAGGCAATGGGAAAAAGGAGAATTGAGGCAAATCTTAAAGATTGTAGAAAACTATAGTATAATGTTGGTACTTGGCATTGACACAACCCATTGATTATTGTTCACATATCCCCAGTTTTACTTGTATTTGTGTGTGTGTGTGTGTGTGTGTGTGTGTGTGTATGTGTTTGTGTGTATTTAGTTCCACACAATTGTAGCACATGTATAGATTCATGTGTCCATCATCACGGATAAGATCTAGAACAGTTCCATCACCACAAATATCCCTTGTGTTGTTCTTTTACAACTGCATCCATTCCCCCTTCCCCAATTCCTTCATTCTTAACCCCTGGCAATCATTAATCTGTTCTCCATTTCTATAATTTTGTGATTTTGAAAATATTATATAAATGGAATAATATAGTATGTAACCTTTGGTTTTTCTTTTCACTTAGCATGATCATCTAAGAATTTATCCAAGTTGTTGTGTGAATTAATACTTCATTTCTTTTGACTGCTGAGTAGTATTCCATGGTATACATGTACCACAGTATGATTAACCATTCACTGAGTTAATATTTTATTGTTCTTAGGAAATATGTGTATTTTAATAAGGGCTACCTAAAGACAATATCTTAAGTCTAAGTAGAGACTTTAAAATTATATTTCATCAGCTATAAGCTAGATGATCCTCCTGGAAGATAATGGTCTTGGGTCACTCTTTGATTATAGCATGTAAGTGGAGGATGGCGGGAAACCTACTTTTCCATTTTATGCTTGATCTCACTGACAGTATTACAAATGATGCTGCAGTGTACATTCTGTAACTGGATGAGATACATTGCTTTGCAGGAGAAAAAACTTTTCCATCTCATGCATCCTGTCTCAAATTTATAAGAAGGGAAAAAGGGTTGCCATGTAAACAAGCATGTTCTTGTTCTTTTCAGAGAGGGAAAACAGGAATGAGAAATGATACATCTATCTTTTTAGAATTCCCTTATGGATAGACTCAAATGGTTTTGTTCCTGGCTGGTTACTCTCCACTCTAACCAAGCATCTCCACTGTCATCTTTTATAAATTTTAAGTGGGCCAGATTTGTGGATTACTTCCTACTGAACATATAGAAACATATACAAACTCTTTGCATGATGCAAATGGTTGTTTTTATTTTTTAAAAGTATATTTCGTACTTGTGTCTTCACTCCGACTTATTTTTCAGGTCTCAGTTGCTGGTCCTCTTACCGTGTTTTTGATTCTAACTGGTTACCCTACTTGATTTCCACCTACTTTACCTAAATAGAACTTAAGATCTGCATCTTTAAGCCTTACCTTAATTCTTTTTTGTTTCCTTTTTTTTCCCCCACTGCATCAAAAGCCCATTGATACTTATGCTCTGGCCAGCTGGGGTTTAAAGAGAAAATCTGTGTAATATTGTGTTGTATTTGAGGGAGGCCATATGAACCTTTGCTTTTAATCCTAATAGCCTAGATTGCTATGAAGAGGAGAGTAACACTTCTATTTCTATATTAATTCAGTTAGTACTTGTTGAGCATTTATGTTGTGTGAGACAGCATGCCAGGTGTTGTGATGGCCACAGAGGTGCATTGGCCTTCAAAGAATATGTCCCAATAACAACGGTAAGACGGGTCTATTATTGGAGAGCAAGATGCTGAGAGTTAATGAAAACCTGACAGGATGATGAAGATCTGTTGACCCTGCTTTTGTCATAATATCAACTTGACATCCGTGTCACCTCCTCCAGCTTATAGAACACACTCAGTTTTCATTGATATTCTTTTTTAATCTTCATATTTCTTGTCTATAGATTAAGTCAGTGAATCTCAGACATGTGGAGATAGAGTTCAAGAACAAATCCAGAACTTTATCAAGAGAATTTACATTCTCATTTATTATTATATTTTTGTAGTAAGAGCTTTAGGTTTTAAAACTTTACCTAAGTCTGTATGGTCTACCTTGTGACTGTGTGATGTGGAGGTGAAGAATTTAAGAGTCCATTTCAATAATTTTATTTTCCTTTAATATAATAATCCTCAAAAGAAATACTTTTTTCTCCTATGAAGGGCATGAATTAACTAACTCTCCTTCCGTGGATATAATTTTGAATTATGTTGCTTGGAGGTTAAATCAGGAGAACTGCATATAAGTATATGAATGTTTAAATAATTATTGTTAATTTAAGCGTCCTTAAGAGAGCTTTAGCTGCTCAAGTGAGCATTTGCTTAATTTAAATTGAATTAAAAATAATCTTTGGGAGAAACAGTTTCTAAAGTGCAACTTGAATTTCATGGAAATGGGAGGAATAAGATGTTGTGTTGCAAAGATCTAATATTGCAAGGATGGTATTTTGAGCCTTCCTGATGCAGATATGCCTGAATATTAGATTGGTACAAAATTACATTGTCAAATGATGCTCCAGAGGGGCAGAAAAGTTTCTGCCAAAGGTTTCTTTCCTGCGGCCAGAGAGCTCTATGAAAGGTACATTTCTTGCTTTCAAATTTAGGAACATCTAGGAAATTACCTGAAGGATAATTTTATGTAGAGTATATTAAAATATTCCAATTTTGCTCACCTTCCAGGTGGCTGAGCAGAACTCATAGGAAAGAAGATTACATAAGGGCCTAATAAATGACGTGAAATAGGTTCCAAAGCAACCTCTTTGTTTTAGAAATGTATTTTTGGAGAATTGCATTAGTAAACCAATATATATGGTATGTTTCCTCAAGGGAATTACCTGGGCATGATTTGATTCCTAAAATCACTCTTTCTGGTTTGCCACCCTATTTTAACGGGAAAAGCACTACTAGAAGTGAGAGAAGAAAATGGTGAGAGGAACAGTCATGGGAAAGAGTTAGGGGAAATGAACATGATTGTTACAAATGTGTGTATGGTCTTTTGTACTGGCTCTCTACCATCATTATACCTTGGATACTGGTGTCAGAAAGAGCACAAGACTGTCCTGACTTTGATTACCATGAAGGTGGTCAGGCAGCTGAGGAAAAACAAGCAACTGAAAAATTCAGCTGAAGACCTTAAGAAAAGGCCCTAGGCAGTTTGCAAAAATTTGGGAAGCTTAATCGACTAGGGGGCATGGAATTGGGAGAGGGGTTCAAGTCAAATTTACTTAGATCTCCAGAGCTGGAGAACCTGCACAGAAGAACTAACATAACTGGCTTGGGACTGCTATAGAAAGTTCTGTTAGCAAGGTTAGCCTTTCTGATGACTGGATACTCAGATTTTCAGAATGTTCCCACCATTCCCTAACTGATCAGGGTCGTTTACTGTGCCAAAGTGTTTATGCAAACATTATGGCTTATGCTTAACACCTGCTTTCATTCTGAGAGTCTGGAATTTTGGTATGTGTTAGGCAGAGGTGCCCCCAATGAAAACCTTGGACAGTGAGTCTCTAATGAGATTCCCTGATAGGCAACATTTCATACACATCACACAATTTGGTGCTGGAAAAATTAAGTCATCCTATCTGACTACACAAGGAGAAGACTCTTGAAATCTTGAGCCTGTTTCCTCCAGAATTTGCTCATGTTTCTTTTCCCTTTATGGATTTTGCTTTGTATCTTTTCATTGTAATAGGTCATAACTATATGTACTGTGAGTTCTAGCAAATCACTGAATTTGGAGGGGGGTTTGGGGACCCCCAACACAGAACCCTAACTGGAACAGGTTTGTAGATGAAATGAAAATTGTAATATAGGTGTATAATACATTCTGGAATTTAAATCAGGGATGAGTTTGGAATAGCTAAAAAGCTATTATTTAAAATCTAATATTTAAACTCTTGACAACCTGGTCCAGGAATTTGTATGTACTAAGGTCCTTCTATGTAAGGCAAGTGGGGCCCAACTCCCAACATGAACCGAATCTGGTGAGTTTAATTTACTAGAAGAGTAGTGGACAACTTGTTAATGGAAAATCTCTAAATAGACGTATTGGTGGAAAACTCTTGTTCTAGCAGTGCAGATACAGATAAGGGGAGAAGGTCTCATTGTTGGCATTTTAAAGACTAACATTCACCATTCATAGTTAATATCGTAAGTGTTTCTTAGTTAAACATAAACAAAATTCCTTTCGCATTTCTTCTTTGCTAAATGTTATTCTTAAAGATGGTGCTTTTGTTGATAGCAAACTGTATTAAAAGCTAAAGCAAGATGTTCTTACATCCAAGGGAAGATGTTAACTGAAATCATAAATATCTGCAATTTAGTGTTAGCAGCTAGTCTGGCTTGTACAATCAGTGTTTAAGAGGGAAAAGTCCTCTATTTTGAGAAATACACTCCCTTATTTAAAAAAATCACAATAAACAACTTTCAGTCTTTTAAGGGACTGTCGAAAAAAAGTGTTCAACTGTTCTTTGACTTGCCTATTCTCTAAAGTAGGAAAATCTGCCTTTGAAACTAATAATGTGCAGTTTAGTTATATGGCCCTTATTGGTGTTTTGTCACTTAAGGCTTTATGAAAGCCCGGAGAGCCTACTACTGTGCAACAAGGTTAGCATAGAGAATATTGATTCCTTACATTAATGAACAAAACTGGAATTATACCCTGCCTTGTTACCCTGTTGTGGGACCTGAATTAGAGGAGAGAGCCTTGGAATCATGTGGTCTTGGTTCTGCCTCATTTTTTACCATCCCCTGCTGATTACCATTTTCACATACTGGTAAAATAACTGGCATATTTCTCAAAAAGAGAGTGCAGTTGGAACTTTTATAGAATTAACTTGGACATTTTAAATTCTGTTATTTGGGAGGGAGATGAGGGTGTGAATTCACCCTGTAGGTGTAGATGGGGTCTTTAAATTAGGGCAACTTAACATCAAATAGGATGATCAGATAGCTTATTTAGCTGGCACTTTTGAGAATGAAAAGAGGACAATTAATACTTACACGGGGACATGTATACAGTGGGACTGTTCCTGGGACAACTGAGACATGTGGTCATTCCAGCTTTGAACACTTACTTGGTTTTTCCTGTCCTGAGTATTAGGAAATTTATTAAATTGTGAAGTATTTTAGATGTTGTGGGAGAAAATACTCAGCAAACCTGTGTTCGTTGATACTAAAACATGGCCTCAGAATACTCTGACACTTCTCTCATTGAGAGGTGGGGTCTAAGACACCACCCTTTGAATCTGGGTGCGCTTGTCACTGCTTGACCAATAGAGAGTATGATGGAAGCAACATTGTGATTTCCATGGCTGGGTCAATAGATGATGTAGCTTGTTCCCTGGGACACTCCTCTTTGGAGCCCTAAACTGGCATGTAAGAAATCTGACCACCCTAAGGCTGTCCAGCTGTGAAGAAGGAAAGCCATATGGAGAGGGCACATGGAGTTAACTGGTCATCAGTCCTAATCTTCAGGTCATCCCAGCTTAGATAAATGTAAGTAAGTGAACCTTCAGGTTGATGGGCTGCAAGACAACAGTCAGGAAAGAATTCTTGAGATGTTTTCAGTGTAAAAAGGTGCTTCTATTATAGCACAGGGACAGGACCCATGGCAGAAAGAGCTGCACTGGGATTGTGATGAGTAACTGATTGTATACTTTTTAGTTAGTGGGGGTTAGAGATAGGGTAAGTCTCTACGGAATTTGTGCATGTTAAAAGCAAGGTCTCCAGGACCTTGGAGGGCTAGCTGCTGTTAAGATAAGTTTCTTTACTACTGTCTAGTAAAACATTAGTCATGAGACCCTTCAGATGTATGTCAGTCGGCCATATGTTTGAAAGGTAATTGCTAACATATATCTTGGGGGGTGTTTATGGCTATCAGAGGAAAGTAGCATTTGCAAGAGCAGAGCTATAGTGGTAAAACATTAAAGGAAGTCCTTGAGGGAGCTGTAGGAGTGTTACAATCTTTGTGCTTCAAGAATCCTACCTGGAGACTATGAGCCACAGCAAAGTTTGGCCTTTGTTCCTTTTTCCCCCATCAAGGTGATTCCACCTTGTAGCCTTGTAGCCCACCAGGTCTTCCCAGCTGAGGCCAGTGTTGTTATGAAGCAGAGATGAGCCATTCCTGTATTACTCTTTTTAAATTTCAGATGCACCTAAAACATAAGAATAATAAAGTGGTTATGTTAGGCCACTGATTTTAGGATAATTTGTTATACGTAATTGTAATGGGAATGCTGTGCTTTCTATTTTTGCATTTATCTGTTTCAAGGTATTCCAAGACTTTCCTCAATACCCTTGGCTCTGAGCAGATATATCTCATTATTCTACAACACACTGTTGTTCCTCTCTGAGGTGGGTTCCTATGTCTTGCATCACCTTAGGCACATATTAGCTATCTTGAAGCACACCTGCTTTCTGGAAACTTGCTTTGTAGATTCCAATGCTTATTGACTTTCCTCTTTAAATCACAATATTATACACTATAATGTCAACCTTATGGCTTTAGTACATGCTGTTTGTACTTTTCACTTTTGTTTTGTATGTGCCTTGCCTTCTCAGGTAGGTGGTAATATAAGCTCCTTGAGGGCAAGTGCAAGCTGTGTGTTATTTTATCTTGTTGTGGCACAGTGCAGTGATAAACAAAGGGGGGGAAATATGTATTCTCCCGGTGCTCCCTGGGACCATTTTTCATTTTCAATATTTCCCTTTGATCTTAAAATGCAGGGATGCCCTGATGTATTTGAAAGCCATTATCAAGGATAATTCTGAACCATACAGAAAAAGTGAAGAGACTACTTTAGATGTGCTGTGCAAGATGAGTTAATGAGATGCTGGGAAACAAAAGCACATAATGAATGGCTTTATTTGTGGGATAAACAAGGCTTTCCGAGTGTGCCAATACAAAATCCTTTATGATTAGGTTGATTTAGGTTCTTTTAACACTTTTGATAATGTTTTACAGGCTAATAAAGCTTCTTCGGGGGAAAAGTAAAGTCTAAAGTTTTTCCCATAAATTAGTTGATGCTTTTATTTTTTCCTAAATTGACGATTGTTTTTCAACAAGGAAAACTTTAAGGGAGGTTTCCTAATAATGGATAAGAGGAAATTCTCAAAGAATTAGAAAGATGTTAAAGAGATGCAGAAAAACATTTTTAGGTTAATTGCCTAGGAGGGTTTTCATGTTCCAAGATTAAGAAGACAGGGAAATCCTGATATAATGTGTCACTCCTGTAAGTGTCTTGTGGGCTGACAGTGATACTATTCTTATCCCCTCTCCCTGGGCTTTATTCAGTTCTGAAATCTTCAGTAGAAGATTGGGGTAAAAGTTTCCAAGTTCTTCATTTCATCTCTTGGGAGTGGCATAAAATAGCAAGGGAAGATTTGGTACTAGATTAGATAATTGAATATGGAGGAAATATGTGGAGCTGTAGAGAAACATTGTCAGAAGTAAAATTTTCAAATAAAGAAACAAAGACATCATTGCACAAAACTAGTTAGTTTAAGAGCAGTCTTTTAGTTAGTTGTTTTAAGAAATAGAACAAGCCTCATTTCTGCGTTGTTAGGATTCCTGGGTGGCTCAGTTGGTTGTCTGACTTTGGCTCAGGTCATGATTTCATGGTGTGTGAGTTGGAGCTCCACATCACGGAGCCTGCTTTGGATTCTCTGTTTCACTCTCTCTCTGCCCCTCCCCCACTCGTGCTCTCTTTCTCTCAAAAATTAATAAACATTAAAATAAAATAAAATAAAATAAAATAAAATAAAATAAAATAAAATAAAATTCAATGTTGTTATCGAGTTTTGGGTCAAAATGGATGGCCCTTCAATTTCTTCTTCTTAAGGTTGATTCTGTCTCAAAAATTGTCTTATCTCAAGTGTTTACATCAATATAATATTTTTGATCCTATACATTTTTTTTTCACATCCAGACCATTTTGAAGGTATGATACAAGATTAGAGAATTTATAGTAATTAATCACTTTTCTTTTTAGGACTTTTTACTTCACCAATTCTATGGCTCCTAGCTAACCTTAGCTTTGAGCGCTAGGAGCAGTGGTTGACCCAGAAAATTGCTTCTCTTTAGTCCCATTGCACAGGGAGATTTTTCAGGATCCATATGCCATAACCATTAGAGTAGGTTCAGGAACTAGTAATACCAGTTGATGATCTCAGAATCCTATTGCAAGTAGGTGATTTATAGGACACTGCAAAGAAATCAGTCAGTAGACACACCTCATGCCAAAGTGATAATGGATACATAGCTTAATTCACAAATTTAGAGATGTAGAAATAGACAGGTTGGCACAGTATGCCTTGTATCTCCTATATCTGATGCCTAGGTTGCACAAAGATAAAGTGACTTGGGTCTATTGAGTTTCTCTTTTATTAAACAACTTTTGGTTTATGAAAGAAACAGAGCTACAGCAATTTGTTTTTGAGGAACATATAAATCTCAGAAGTTTGTAGTTCCAAGCTGTCAGAGAAAGTGTAGAATGTGGAGCACAAATATCTATTCTACTTGCTAGGGTTAGTTGTGGTTATCCTCTGCTTTTTTATTGTCTTGGTAGCAGTGGGGACACAGAAAAGGGCAGGCAGCAGCATCTTTCCACATCATGAATGAAATTTTAGATTGCTCATATGTCATGAATTCTATGTGAAATGGGAGGTACACACAGAGGAAAGAGGATGAAGAGAAACTTAAATCTCAATTTCCTATGGGTCAGGAAATATTTGTGTCAAGGAAGAAAAACAATAAAATTTATAAATTAATTTTTTTTTACTTTTATAAAAAGTAGAAGTACTTTTTGCTTACTTTTTGTAAAAAAATCATCTTTTGTATGTCAGCTATATACTTCAGTAATAAAAAAATTATTTTTAATAGGGTTGATTAGGCATTGAGGGGTTGAATATAAGCAGAAACACAATTCACAGATTTGTTAATTATTTTCTCTGTTATGGACTGCAACTAGTTTGATCTTTAATAATAGTAAGTAAGCATATTAAGAAAGAAATGAACCTTGTTAACGGGAGCTGCTTACCTGTTATCCACTCTGAGCCCCAGAAACTCTCCTCATTCCCTATTTATAAAGTAAAATGTGGTCTTCATAGAGAAATTTTCTGATATAAATGATTAAAAAGTTCTTTATACTGCTACCACCAGAGAGAACTATTAGTATTTTTTCTATTCCTAATTTTGTGCATTATTGATGTAATACTGAATATATAAATATATTTTGCTTTTAATATAAACATTTTCTAGTTTTACTGAAAATTCTTCATGAACATGTTTAATGCTTGCATGATATTCTTTTGGCTCCTGATTTATTGTTTGCTACTAATGTTGAGTGGAATCAACTGTTCTGAGTATTAGCAAACAATAGGGTGAGCAGTCTAAACAGTAGTCAGCTATAATAAATCCAACCCCAAGTCAGTTTACCCAGGACACCAGGAAAATGGGCTTTACCTTTTTCTGGCTAAAAGTTCCTTCTAATAATGATGCAGACAGGTATAATACATTTTATGAATGGATAAAACTTTGTTTATGTATGGAATATAAACAAGTCGGCTCTAAGGAACAAGGGGTCTGTAATATCTGAGATGTTCCCAAGCACCCAGGCACAGTGAAATCCTTGATATATAAAAACCCAATTCATTCTCTGTGTCATTTAGAATCTTTCACTTCAGTAATTTAGTGGGCCCTTCCCAGAACTTTTCCTAAGGTAGAGCTAACTAGAAGCTCTTCTGATCAGAAGCTGCACTTCCGATTAGTAATTATTTCATTTACATATGGGTTTTTCTCAAAACATACATAGTACCAGAAGGAGACCCTAATTTTAGGACAACAGAAAAAAGTGCACACTCAATTTGATTTTTGCTGACAGTTGTACTAGGTTACTTATTCCTACAGAGGTCTTGGGGGGACCTCACTTCTATATTTTTAATAATATAAATTTCTGCAGTGTCTTTATCCCTCTTTTGTCTAGGGATCTTTTATCTTTCATCTGATTTTCCACAAGATTGTACTTATCAGTATGCTCTGCTCTGAATTTACTGACCGATGACTTATTTTGTTCTAACAATACTTGGTTTTGTCCCTCCTCTGCTATTGATAGCTCTGGTCAATATCATCCAACATACTACTCAATGCATTCCAGGGTATGAAGACACAGTGATTTCCCAGCCATTCTATGATATGAATATTAAGCTTTGAAAACTAAGCTTTTATGTGTGTTAGTTCTTGGGATATACTCCCTGAAATAAAATTATTAGATAAAAGTTTATGAACATTTTAAAGCTCTTGTTATATATTTCCAAAGTGTTTTCTGGTATACTACCATATGATATACATATGAAGTAATTACTGACAGGGATGCCAGGATTGAAACTATACTTGTTAGGAAGGATCTATCTCACATATGTGTTTTTATGTATATTTATAATTACCTATATATGAGAGATTTTAAATTTGAAGCTTTATGATGAAATGAGAAAGATTAACTCCCGTCCCAACACTCAACTAAATGATAGTACATTTATTCTGTAGTTAATTTAAGCATACATTAAATCTAAAAATCATAAATCCCACAAATAGTATTCTAATATCCATTTCCAGTTGTTCTTTTCTGAGGAACCAGGAAGCATTCTTTGTTTATTATGCCAAGAAAACAGTTCCACCCGTTTAAGTTCTCACTAAATTTCCCTTATCCAAGTACCAGAATACTCTATCACACATTCCATTCTATTTACTAACTGCCTTTTATTTGGAATTGGTCATTTTTGCTTAAGGACTTATTGATATATGCAGAAATTTCTTGTTTTTGTCATCTCTAAATACTCAAATATTCCCTAAAATCCCAAGTGTTTATTGACATATTATATGAAAACTTAATTTTGCTATTCTTTTTTGGGTTGCATGTTTACTTATTCCTTGGGAATTGCTTTTTCCTGCTCTCTCTTCCATTCATTCTCCATGTGCATACCAACTCAATGTTCACAGACTAAACAGTGCTCTCCAACTATGGTTTTAAATATCATTTATATACAGGTAACTGCCAAATTGCCAACTCCTGCCCAGATTTAACCCAACTTCAGAACTGTATAGCCAGCCACCTAATAGATACCTTCACTGAGATGTTGAATAGTGCCTAAAACTTTATGCACGCAAAACTACTTTTTAAAGTCTCTATCCTTCCTCATCACCCCAGTGATGCTCAAACTACTATCTACTATCAGTTTTTCATAGATCAGTCAATGGCAATTCTGTTCTTCTAGTTGCTCAGGCCAAAACTTGGAGTGATCACTGATTTTTCTCTTCCACATTCTACTTTTAATCCATTAGTAAATCCTGTTAGTCTATTTTTAAGATATAACCAAAATCCAATACTTCTCACCATGTTTACAGCTAACAAACCAGTGTGAAGCCCCATCATCTCTTGCCTGGATTATTACAATCACCCTCTAACAGGGTATCCCTACTTATATTTTTACTTCAGTATAATAGGTTCACTAGTGTCTCCCCCAAATTCATGTCCACTTGGAACCTCAGAATATGACCTTATTTGGAAATAGGATCTTTGCAGATGTAATTAATTAAGTTAAGAAGAAATCATACTGGATTAGGTTGGGCTCTAATCCAGTGACTACTGTCTTTATAAGAAGAAAAAAACAGAGACACAGACATATACCAACAGAGGGAGAAGGCCATGTGAAAATAGAGGCAAAGATCTGCATCTGCTGTTCAAGGAATGTCAGGGATTGCTTGTTACCACCATAAACTCTTAAGAGTCAAGGAAGTTTCCTCCCCTTGAGCTTGCATAGAGAGCTTGGCCCTACTAAAACCTTGATTTCAGATTTCTAGCCTCCAGAACTATGATTTTTAAATCACCCAGTTTATTATATTTTGTTATAACAGTGCTTGGAAATTAATGTACACGCTATGGTTCATTTTCAACAGAGAAGTCAGTTATCCTTCTATAATATAAGGTCAAGTCCTCTTTTGCTCAGACCCTTCAGTGACTTACCCTTTCACTCTGATTAAATACCCAAGTCCTTTCAAAGTCTACAAAACTCAACATTATCTGCATTCACCCATATCAACTCTCAGACCACATCTCCTTTGCTCCTCTTCACCTACACTTTACTATATCTTGATTATATCAGGCATGCTTGCGCTCTAGAGCCTAGACTGCCTAGTGTAAGATGCTCTCCTCTGGATACCTAAAGAGCATTTCTTTCAACTCTTTACACAGAGTTCCTTTGTAATAAGGCTCACACTGATCTACCTTATTTAAAATTGTAATCAGCTCCCTGCTCTGACCCCACTCTTTACTTTTACCCTCCCCTATTTTTCTTCCATAGCAATATGATCTTCTAATATATCAGATTATTTATTTATTTTTAAATATTTTTTATCTATTTTCTTTCACCCCTCACATAAACATCATAAGGGTTGTGATGTTTGTTTGGCATGTAGGAAGTATTCAAACACTTTTGAATTAATTTATTCATTCAATAATATTTTGGTGCATACCATGTGTTACATAGTGATTTTTCCCTATTTTCATGTACTGCATTTTCTTCTGTGCTATATATAGTTATAGTTCATGGAAGGACATTTTAAACATTTTTAATAGCTACCTTACAGGGTTACTATGAGTATTTTGTGAGTTGTTAGATGTAATATACCTAGAAAGATTCTGGCATGTATTAAGTGATCCATAAACGTTAGTTTTTAAATTTAAATATTTACTTATTTATTTAATTTTTTAAAAGATTTTTTTACATTTATTTATTTTTGAGAGACAGAGAGAGACAGAGTGCAAGTGGGGAAGGGACAGAGAGAGAAGGAGACACAGAATCTGAAACAGGCTCCAGGCTCCAAGCTGTCAGCACAGAGCCTGAGGTGGGGCTTGAACCCAGAGTAGTGAGATCATGACCTGAGTGGAAGTCAGTCGCTCAACCGACTGAGCCACCCGGTGCCCCTTATTTATTTAATTTTTATTTTAATTCCACTGTAGGTAATATACACTGGAATTTACAATAGTTATATTGGTCTCAGGTATACGATATAGTAATTCAACAATTCCATACATCACCTAGTACTCATCACTACAAGTGTAATTCTTAATCCCCATCACCTATTTCAACCATCCCCCCATACACCTACCCTCTGGTACACATCAGTTTGTTCTCTACAGTAGGAGTCTGTTTTAAGTCTCGTCTTGGTTTGTATCACTCTCTTTTTTCTTCCTTTGTTCATTTTTTTTGTTTCTTAAATTCCACATATGAGTGAAATCATATGGTATTTGTTATATATATATATATATATATATATATATATATATATATATACCACATCTTCTTATAGGAGATTAGTGGGACTGGGTTGGTGGGAGAATAAACACAATTAATGGATTTCTTTGATTTTCAATTAAGTGTATTATTAGATTTTGATACATTAAATTCCATATATGAGTGAAATCATATGGTATTTGTCTTTCTCTGGCTGAATTATTTTGCTTAGCATAATACACTTAAGTTCCATCCATGTCATTGCAAATGGCAAGATTTCATTCTTTTGGAGTAATATTCCACTGTATATATATTATATTATATACATATACACATATGTGTACACACACACACATATATATTATATAATATATATACACATATAGACATGTGTACACACACACACACACACACACACACAAAACACCTCTTCTTTATCCATTTATCAGTTGATGGACATTTGGGCTCTTTCTTTAATTTGACTATTGTTGATAGTGCTGCTATAAACATTGGGGTGCATGTGCCACTTTGAATCAGTATTTTCCTATCTTTTGGAAAATACCTAGTATTGCAATTGCCGGGTCATAAGGTAGTTCTATTTTTACTTTTTGAGGAACCTCCATACTGTTTTCCAGTGTGGCTATACCAACAGTGTAAGGGGTTCCCTTTCTCCACATCCTTACCAACATCTATTGTTTCCTGAGTTGTTCTTTTAGCCCTTCTGACAGGTGTGAGGTCATATCTCATTGTGGTTTTGATTTGTATTTCCTTGATGATGAGTGATGTTGAGCATTTTTTCATGTGTCTGTAAGCCATTTGCATGTTTTCTTTGGAGAAATGTCTATTCATGTCTTCTGCCATTTCTTAATTGTATTGTTTATCTTTTGGGTGTTGAATTTGATAAATTCTTTATAGATTTTGTATACTAGCCCTTTATCTAATAAGTAATTTGCAAATATCTTCTCTCATTCTGTAGGTTGCCTTTTAGTTTTTTTCATTGCTTTATTTGCTTCATTTCAGAAGCTTTTTATCTTGAGGAAGTCCCAATGGTTAATTTTTGCTTGTGTTTTGCTTGCCTCCAGAGACGTGTCTAGTAAGAAGTTGCTGCAGCCAAGGTCAAAGTTGTTGCCTGTGTTCTCTTCTAGGATTTTGATGGTTTCCTGTTTCACATTTAGGTCTTTCATCTATTTTGAGTTTATTTTTGGGTATATGCATAGGAAAGTGGTCCAGTTTCATTCTTCTGTATGTTGTCATCCAGTTTTCCTAACACCATTTGCTGATGAGAATGTTTTTTTCCACTGGATATTTTTTCCTGCTTTGTTGAAGGTTAGTTGACAATAGAGTTGTGGGTCCACTCCTGGGTTCTGTATTCTGTTCCATTGACCTATGTGTCTGTTTTTGTGCCAGTACCATATTGTCTTGATGATTACAGCTTTATAATATAGATTAAAGTCCAGAATCATAATGCCTCCCACTTTGCTTTTCTTTTTCAACATTACTTTGGTTTTTTGGGTTCTTTTGGTTTGGTTCCATACAAATTTTAGAATTGTTTTTTCTAGCTCTGAAAGAGTTGGTGTTATTTTGACAGGGATTGCAGTGAATGTGCAGAGTGCTTTGGGTAATACAGACATTTGGATCATATTCGTGCTTCCATTCCATGAGCATGGAATGTTTTTCCATTTATTTGTATCCTCTTCAATTTCTTTCACAAGTTTTCTATAGTTTTCAGAATACAGATCTTTGACTTTGGTTAGGTTTATTCCTATGTATCTTATGGGTTTTGATGCACTTGTAAATGGGATCGATTCTCTGATTTCTTTTTCTGCTGCTTCATCATTGGTGAATAGCAATGCAACAGATTTCTGTACATTGATTTTATATTCTGTGACTTTGCTGAATTAATGTATTGTTCTAGCAATTTTTTAGTGGAGCCTTTTGGGTTTTCTACATACAGTATCATGACGTCTGCAAAGAGTGAAAGATTGACTTCTTCCTTCCTAATTTGGGTGCCTTTTATTTCATTTTGTTGCCTGATTGTTGAGGCTAAGACTTCCAGTACTAGGTTAAATAACAGTGGTGAGAGTGGACATCTTTGTCATGTTCCTGACCTTAGGGGAAAAATTGAGAGATCTCCCCATTGAGGATGATTTTAGCTCTGGGTCTTTCATATGTGGCCTTTATGATGTTGGGGTATGTTCCTTCTATCCCTACTTTCTTGAGGGTTTTTATCAAGAAAGGATGTTGTATTTTGTCAGATGCCTTTTCCACATCTATGACAGGATCATATGGTTATTACCCTTTCTTTTATTGATGTGGCATATCACATTGATTGATTTGAGGATATTGAACTACCCCTGCAACCCAGCAATAAATCCCACTTGATTGTGGTGAATAATTCTTTTAATGTACTGTTGGATTGATTTGCTAGTATCTTGTTGAGAAATTTTGCATCTATGTTCATCAGAGATATTGGTCTGTAGTTCTTTTAAGTGGGGTCTGTGTCTGGTTTTGGAATCAAGGTAATTCTGACCTCATAGAATGAGTTTGGAAGTTTTCCTTACATTTCTATTTTTTGAAACACTTTTAAAAGAATAGGCATTAACTCTTCTTTAAATATTGAATAGAATTCTCCAAGGAAGCTATCGGGCCCTGGACTCTTGTTTGGTGGGAGATTGTTGATTACTGATTAAAGTTCTTTGCTGGTTATGGGTCTGTTCAAATATTCTATTTCTTCCTGTTTCAGTTTTGGTAGTTTATGTATTTTTAGGAATTTATCCATTTCTTCCAGATTGCCCAATTTGTTGGCATATAAGTGGCTTATAATATTCTCAAAATTGTTTGTATTTCTGCAGTATTGGCGGTGATCTCTCCTTTTTCTTTAGTGATTTTATTTATTTGGGTCCTTTCTCTTCTCTTTTTGATAATCTGGTTAGGGGTTTACCAATTTTGTTAGTTCTTTCAAGGAACAAGCTCCTAGTTTCAGTGATCTCTTCTGTCTTTTAAAATTTCTATATTATTTATTTTTGCCCTAATCTTTATTATTTCCCTTCTTCTGCTGGTTTTAAGCCTTGTTTGTTGTCTTTTTTTCCCAGCACCTTTAGGCATAATGTTAGGTTGTATATTTGAGACTTTTCTTTCTTCTTGAGGAAGATCTGTATTGCTATACACTTGTCTCTTATAACCTACTTTGCTGCATCCCAACGGGTTGAGACTGTCATGTTTTCATTTTTGTTTGCTTACATGCATTTTTTTAAACCTCCTTTAATTTCCTGGTTAGCCCATTCATTCTTTAGTAAGATGTTCTTTAATCTCCAAGTATTTGTGGTCTTTCCAATTTTTTTTCTTGTGGTTGACTTCAAGTTTCATGCCATTGCAGCCTGAAAATATGCATTGTATGATCTCAGTCTTTTTGTACTTATTGAGGGCTGTTGTGACCCAGTATGTGATCTATTCTGGAGAATGTTCCATGTGCACTTGAAAAGAATGTGTATTCTGCTGCTTTAGGATAAAATGTTCTGAATATATCCCTTAATCCCGTGTGGTCACAGTGTGTCATTCAAAGCCATTGTTTCCTTGTTGGTTTTCTGCTTAGATGATCTGTTCATGGCTATAAGTGGAGTGTTGAAGTCCCCTACTATTATGGTATCTTTATCAATGAGTTTCTTTATGTTTGTGATTAATTGACTTACATATTTGTGTTCTTTCATGTTGGGGGCATAACTATTTACAATTGTTAGATCTTCTTGGTGGATAGACCTGTTAATTATGATATAAGGCCCTTCTTCATCTCTTGTTACAGTCTTTATTTTAAAATCTAGTTTGTCTGATATAAGTATGGCTATTCCAGCTTTCTTTTGATGACCATTAGCATGATAAATCATTCTCCATCCCCTTACTTTCAATCTGCAGGTATCTTTAAGTCTAAAATGAGTCTCTTGTAAGCAGCATGTTGATGGGTCTTGTTTTCTTATCCATTCTGATACCCTATGTCTTTTGATTGGAGCATTTAGTCCATTGACATTAACAGTGAGTACTGCAAGATATGAATTTAGTGCCATTGTGTTGCCTGTTGAGTTGGTGTTTCAGATCAGGAACATTTTGTTTACCTTCCTTCTTATTTCTACTTCATCTATCTGATACTTGCTCAACCTGTTAGGTGTTAGTCTAGAGATTTCAAGTTTCCTAAGAACACTTTTCTAATCAGTGCTAATTTCCCCCCTAACAACACTAGCTCCATCCGAATGAGATGTACCTCTTGTGTGCTTCTATGGCATCTTGCCTTTCATTCATCATAACATTTACCACAGTAAATTACTGTTGCCTGTTTATTTCTCAGGGTCTCAAGGGCTGGGCCAGTGTGTTGCACATCTCTATATTCTACTCCCTTAATGCTATGCTTGGTATACCTTAGGAAGCAGGCATATAAAGATTTGCTAGATGAAGGATCAAACTTTAAAAAAATTTCCCACTTTAAAACAAGAGAAAATGCTCTCAGCATATTGTTCAATCATGTCTAAAGACAAAATTCAAATCTTTTTAAAAAATTTTTTAAACATTTATTCATTTATGAGAGACAGAGAGCACAAGCAGGGTAGAGACAGAGAGAGAGAGGGAGACACAGAATTGAAGCAGGCTCCAGGCTGCGAGCTGTCAGCACAGAGCCCTACGCGGGGCTCGAACTCACAAGCTGTGAGATCGTGACCTGAGCCGAAGTCAGATGCCCAACCAACTAAGCCACCCAGGCGCCCTGACAAAATTCAAATCTTAATGTCAAATATATTCATAAAAATAACAAGATTAAAATATTAAAAATATTTTTTTCTTCAAAATAAATTATTTATTAACTTTGGGTTGCTTCAGTGGATTTAATCATTGGGCATTTTAGGGACCAGTACTTGAGGCTGATATATCAAAGAACATATAAGGAGGAATATTGGCCTTAATTATTTAGAGTCTAGGTCATTTTCTTAGATTGAGGTAGAGAGGAAAATTTCTCTGGGGTTATTACAAACTGAGAGCTAGAAAGGATATTTGACACATGTATGGAACACAATGACTCCAGCACTCTCAGATTTACTTAGAAACTTGGGAAGAATAGAATTATCTGCAAAAATAATTATAAGTCTGTTAGTCATAAATCATAAGAGGAACAAGAGGAGGGAGAAAGGAAAAGGGAGGATGAGATAGACTTCAGATGGGGAAGAGGAGAAATTATTTTTGTAAGAAAGATTAAGAGATTAGATGTTAAGGTCCATAGATATGAAAGGATAAAGAAAACACAGGTACTCAACTCCTTTTAGTTAGAGGGTTATTTTAGTTATTCCTAGATAAAACAAATGATGTGAGGTGAGATCTCAAAGACAAAATTCAACAGACTGACTCAGAGTTTGCCTACAACCATGAAACAATTGAGAAATGCCTTATTAAAGTTGCAGACTGGGAGTCAATTTCAAGAGCTTTGAGGGAGTCTTCCTTGGATGACTGGAAAGGCTATACTAATGATTACAGAAAATTTAGATAAGCCTGAGGGAGCTAAGCTTCAAATTTTACTCCTAATCATCTTGAGAATTATTAAATGAGTTTCAAGGTGACCACAGTTATTTTAAGAAGGAAAACACATGTTTGGTAAGTTCCTTGATTAGAAATTTATAACGTTTTAACTGTATGAGAATATGCATTGATTAAGAGGTACATTAAAAATGAGTCAAACAGGACCAATACAGACAAATAAAGTCCTGGATTAAAGTTGGACTGATGGAAAACTGTTTCCTCTGTGGAATAGCATTTAACTCTGTTCAAGGAGTTGAAGAAAGGAAGAATTTATTTGGACAATAGATGTCTGTAGCGGACCTTGGACTTAATGACTGCATGTCTCTCACTGTGGAGAATGCTATAAGACATAATCTAGAGTTACAAAAAACAATTTGAAGGTAGAGAAGCAAAAGAAAAAAGAGACATATTGAATCAGTAAAGAGAATTATTGTTATTACTTTGGGTGGTAGAAGAGGAACTGACACAGCCTAAAGATCATGCTGAAATGATCAAAACTCACTTGGCCTTTCTTAAAAGGACTAGGGGAGCTACAGTGGGATGTGGAAGGTTGGAAATGTGTTCCATTATTATGAGGAATAAGGTAGTAGAAAGAAGAGTTTCTACTTCTAGTGAATTGGTGCAGGTTATAATAGGTTGGGGAATTCTAAAACTGAAGTAATTAAAAACTTAGGGGACAAAAACATGCCAGATTACAGACACAACAAGTGTTATGGGGGTCATAAGATTTTAAAACATAGAACTATGAAGTGATTGTCTAGTGGGAACAAATGTGGGAACCAAGGTCCTTGGGGATCAAGGACCAAGTCCTGCTTGGGGTGAAGATTAATATGCTGAGGGAATTCTAGACTGGGAAGTAATAACACCTGCTTATTTAATATAGAAATTCTTCCAGGGATGCAAGACACAATGAAGATCAAGTGCTTAGGACTGTGGGAAATATAAGACATTTGTTTGGAGGAAGGTAGAATACGAGTGGTGGCTGCTGATGCTGCTAGGAAATTTGTAACTTATAAATTGTTTTCCATATTGGAGCCTACACTAAAGGATAAAAGGGAGCCTTATGATAGGCTAAGAGGTGAATCCTAGAAGTACTGTCATTGCAAATTTCTACAAGTTTTTAAATTAAATACAGAAAAAAAATTATGAATAAAAGCCACCCTGACTTTCTAGAAGATAAACAGTAGACTCTGGGATCTACAGATTGGTGAGTTTAACATGGATTATCATTATGATAAAAAAATAAGTGAATAACTGGTTTGAACAAGTAGAAGGAATTGATGATTAGTCATTAGTTTTCTAAAAACAATTTATTTTATAAGTTTATTCATTTGTTGAGTCATTCATTCTCAATAAATGGTTGACTGAAATTGGTTGAATATCAGATTGTACCCAGGTGTAGGTATGGATGTCTTTGGAAGAGCAGAGCCCAAGGGAGACAAGTGGGAAAAACCAAAAATAGATAAAGTAGTGAATAAAAAAGATAATCACAGATTATGGAAGATGTTATAAAGAAAATAAGCTGAGAGGGGAGTAAGGTAATGCTCTGAGGGTATTAAGATTGGGTGGCTAGGAAAGGGCTTTCTGAAGAGAGAACTTTGAATTGAATTAGGGAGAATGAGAAAGAACCAGCTGTGCAAAGACCAGTGGAAGAGGGAAAAGCATTATCAAAGACTCACATAAAGGAATTAGTGTGAATAATTGAGTAACATAAGGCAGATCAATGTGTCTGAAGTACAGTGAGAAAAGGAATAAGAAAGGAGTCAAGTAAACCTTGAAAGGAAGAGAGAAATCAAGGCACATAGTGCCTTGTGGGTCAAGATGGGGAATTCAAATTTATTCTTTATTTTATTTTATGTTTATATCTTATTTTTTAGGGAGAGCAATCAGGGGAGAGAGGCAGAGGGAGAGAGAGAGAAAATCATAAAGGGGCCCCACACTCAGCATCGACACTAACATGGGGCTTGATCGCATGATGCTGGGATCATGACCTGAGCTGCAATCAAGAGTTGGATGCTCAACCAACTGACCCATCCAAGCACCCTGAAAAATTTATTCTAAGAGCAGTGGGAAGTTATGAACATTTCATGTAGGAGAGTGATCTGATATAATTTATGTTTTAAGTGACTACTTTGTGGAGAATATTTCCAAGATGGGCGGGGGAAAAATGAAGGCAGGAAAACAAGATGGGAGCTTCTTATAGAGGCTTAGGCAATAAATGATGGTGGTTTAGACTAAGATCATGACAGTGGACAGGAAGTGATGGCTTAAAAATATATGTTGGAGATGGAACAAAGAAGTTGAGCTGATTGATTGGATACAGGAAATAAATGAAAGGAATCAAGGGCAGCTCTTAGACTTTTGGCCAGAGGAACTGAGTGAATAATGATTTTCTGTGACACGGGAGGATTAGGTTTGTTGGAAGTAGGAGGTAGGAGTAGGAGGTAGGAGGTAGGACTCAAGAGTTGGAAAATTTAAAAAAAAAAGTTGGACAATGTAATTTAGAGAAATCTATTAGATATCTAATTAGAGTGGACAGTTGTCTATAAGAATCTGAAACTCAGTGTGAACTTCAGAACTAAAGTGGTATATTTGGGAGCTGGGAACATATAAGATTTATTTAAGGGCATGGGAATCAACAAGAGCACCAGCCCAAGATGAAATCCCGTTTTTGGTGGTTGGGTGAGAAGGACATTGAAAAGCCATGGCAGAGAGGGAGGAGGCAAATCAGGAAAGGTGGAGGAATAAAAACTAAGAGAGAGGTATTTCTCAAGAAGGTATGATCAAATTTCAAGTGATGCTAAGATGATGAATATGAAGACAGGGAAAAAATAATTCTACTATCACTTCCATTTAGTCTGTGGACTTCTTGCTATTCAAGGACTTGTCCTACAATAATCTCTTTATTTGAATTATGAACTTCTATCTCTTTCAGAAGCATGAGCCTTAATATCACTCATCTAAAAAAATTCCTTGAATGCTTGTTCTTCTCAACCACTTCCCATTATCATTGATTCTCTTCATAGAACATTTTGTTAGAAATTGCAAATTGGTCCTTCAACCCCACCATTCTATTGAAATGGCTTTTATTATTATCTCAAATGACTTCCACTTTGCCATATTGAATAAAGAATTCTCTGTCTTCATTTAAAATGAAAGTCCCAGCAACATTTGACATACTTTACCAGAACATTTATATTTGTTTCCTTAAAACCATGTTCTGTAAGTTTTCCTTCTACCTCATTGGTTTCTACTCTTTATTATGTTCTTCTGGCTTCTCTTTGTCCCAGTTTCTATAGTTAGCATGCTTAAGGGCTAGATCTTGGGCCCTTGGCTTATATACCACCTGTAATGCTACCTAAATATGTATCGTTAGCCTCAACTTTTCCACTGAGGCTTACAATTAATTCTCCATGACACTTAAACCTACATTTCCAACTGGTATCTCAAAATTATCATGTCTAGGACAGAACTTTTGATCTCCTATTCTTCCAAATCTGCATGAAATATGTTCTCTGGTCTTCCCCATTTAAATTAAAATCTCTATTTCATTCATCTTTTTTATTATGGCCAAATTTTTTGAGTATTTTCAATTCATCAATAAATCATGTTGGCTTTTCCTCAAAATATTTTCTGAAGCTCATCATTTAAAAATGTATTGCTTTTTTTCATGCTTTCTTAGTACCTATACCCTAAAAGAAGACCCTCCTGTTTTTTTTTTTCCATTTCTGTTCTTGCCTCCTTTTTCTCCATTTCTTACAGAGTCGCAAGATTGTTCTTCTAAAAGGGAGATTCAGATTATATAACTCTCTCTTACAGTGTTGTCTTGTCTTTTTTTTATATCCAGCATTTCCTTTTATTTCTTATGATTTTCATCTTTCTGTTTACATTGCACTTCTGTTCTTGCATGCTATTTACTTTATTCATCATAGCCCTTAATGTATTAGTCATAGTTGTTTTAAGTTCCTACTCTAATAATTACAGCATCCTTGCCATGTCTGGTTCTGATGCTTTCTTTGTCTGTTCAAATTGTGCTTTTTGCTTTTTTTTTTTTTTGATAGGCCTTTGCCCTACCAAGAATAATTGACATACAATATTGGATTAGTTTCAGATGTACAGCATAATCATTTGATATTTGTATACATTACAAAATGGCCAGTACCATATTGCTTTGTAGTATAATTTTAAATCTGGGAGCATGATACTTCCAACTTTGTTCTTTTTTCTCAAGATTACTTTGGCTATTAGTGTTCTTTTGTGGTTCCACACAAATTTTAGTATTCTTCATTTTAGGTCTGTAAAAAAATGCTATTGGTATTTTGGTGGGTATTGCATTGACTCTGTAGCTTGCTTTGGGTAATATGAACGTTTTAACAATACCAGTTTTTCAATCCATGAGCATGGAATATCTTTCCATTTGTTTTTATTATCTTCAGTTTCTTTCATTGGTGTTTTATAGTTTTCAGAGTACAGGTCTTTCACCTCCTTGGGTAAGTTTGTTCCTAGGTATTTTATTCTTTCTGGTGCAGTTGTAGATGGAATTGTTTTCTTAATTCTTCTTTTACTATTTTGCTATTAATGTATAGAAATGCAACAGATTTCTGCAAAAAGAATGAAATCCTGCCATTTGCAATTATGTGGATGGAACTAGAGAGTATTATGCTAAATGAAGTTAGTCAGAGAAAGACAAATATCATATGACTTCACTCATACAAGGACTTTAAGATATAAAACAGATGAACATAAGGGAAGGGAAGCAAAAATAATATAAAAACAGGGAGGGGCCAAAACATAAGAGACTCCTAAATATGAAGAACAAACAGAGGGTTACTGGAGGGGTTGTGGGGGGGGGATGGGCTAAATGGGTAAGGTGCATTAAGAAATATACTCCTGAAATCATTGTTGCCCCATATGCTAACTAACTTGGATGTAAATTAAAAAAATAAATAAAAACAAAAAGAAGAAATGCAACAGATTTCTGTATATTTCTGTATGTTTTGTATCTTGCAACTTTACTAAATTCACTTATTCCTTCTAATAGATTTTTGGTGGAGGCTTTAGGGTTTCTATGTATACTATCATGTCATCTGCAAATAGTGACAGTTTTACTTCTTCCTTTTCAATTTGGATGCCTTTTATTTCTTTTTCTTGCTCAATTGCTGTGGCTAGGGCTTCCAATACTATATTGAATAAAAGTGTCAAGCATGGGCATTTTTATCTTATTCTTGATCTTAGGGAAAAATCAGCTTTTCACTGTTGAGTATGATGTTACTTGTGGGTTTGTCATATGCAGCCATTATTACATTTAGGTATGTTCCCTTTATACCTACTTTGTTGAGAGTCTTTATTATAAATGGATGTTGAATTTTGTCAAATGTTTTTTCTGCATCTGTTAGATGATCAAATGATATTTACCCTTCATTTTGTTAATATGGTATATCACATTGATTGATTTGCAGATGTTGAATCATCCTTGAAATTCTGGAATGTATTCCACTTAATCATGGTGTATGATCCTTTTAAGGTATTGTTGAATTCAGTTTGCTAATATTTTGTTGAGGATATTTTGCTTCTATGTTTGTCAAGGTTATTGACCTGTAATTTTCTTTGTTGTAGTATCTTTATTTGGTTTTGGTATCAGAATAATGCTGGCCTCATAGAATGAGTTTGGGAACATTCTTTCCTCTTCAGTTTTTTGTCATGTCCTTTTGAGAAGGATAGGGATTAACTCTTCTTTAAATGTGTGGTAGAATTCATCTGTGAAACTGTCTGGTTCTGAACTTTTGTTTTTTGGGAGTTTTTTGATTACTGATTCTACTTCTCTACTAGAAATTGGTCTGTTTAGATTTTATATTTCTTCCTCATTCAGTCTTGGTAGGTTGCATGTATCTAGGAGCTTACCCATTTCTGTAAGGCAGTC
Organism: Panthera uncia; assembly: GCF_023721935.1. Lineage (NCBI taxonomy): Eukaryota > Metazoa > Chordata > Mammalia > Carnivora > Felidae > Panthera > Panthera uncia. Next base: position 52,354,511 of record NW_026057582.1, on the reverse strand, counting down.
CCCCTCTCTTTTTTTTTCTTCATGAGTCCAGCTCTAGGTTTATCAATTTTGTTTATTTTTTCAAGAACTACCAGGTCTTAGATTGATTGATCTTTTTATTTTATTACTTAAAAATTTTTTTAGTCTCATTAACTTTCACTCTGATCTTTATTATTTCCTTCCTTTTACTAGCTTAAGACTTTGTTCTAGTTCCTTCAGGTGTAAAGTTAGATTGTTTATTTGATTCTGCTTGTTTCTTGAAAAAAAAAGAAAAAAAAAGAAAATATAGTGAGCTTGCTTCTTCTCAGGCAGCATATGTAAGACTGAGTCAAACCAGTCAGGAGTTGAACTGAAATTGGGTTTTATTTTTGCTGTGATTACCTTTAATGCAGCACATGCTTTGAATTCTTTTTTTTTTTTTATATTTTTTCAATATATGAAATTTATTGTCAAATTGGTTTCCATACAACACCCAGTGCTCATCCCAAAAGGTGCCCTCCTCAATACCCATCACCCACCCTCCCCTCCCTCCCACCCCCCCATTAACCCTCAGTTTGTTCTCAGTTTTTAACAGTCTCTTATGCTTTGGCTCTCTCCCACTCTAACCTCTTTTTTTTTTTCTTCCCCTCCCCCATGGGTTTCTGTTAAGTTTCTCAGGATCCACATAAGAGTGAAAACATATGGTATCTGTCTTTCTCTGTATGGCTTATTTCACTTAGCATCACACTCTCCAGTTCCATCCACGTTGCTACAAAGGGCCATATTTCATTCTTTCTCATTGCCACGTAGTACTCCATTGTGTATATAAACCACAATTTCTTTATCCATTCATCAGTTGATGGACATTTAGGCTCTTTCCGTAATTTGGCTATTGTTGAGAGTGTTGCTATAAACATTGGGGTACAAGTGCCCCTATGCATCAGTACTCCTGTATCCCTTGGGTAAATTCCTAGCAGTGCTATTGCTGGGTCATAGGGTAGGTCTATTTTTAATTTTTTGAGGAACCTCCACACTGTTTTCCAGAATGGCTGCACCAGTTTGCATTCCCACCAACAGTGCAAGAGGGTTCCCGTTTCTCCACATCCTCTCCAGCATCTATAGTCTCCTGATTTGTTCATTTTGGCCACTCTGACTGGCGTGAGGTGATATCTGAGTGTGGTTTTGATTTGTATTTCCCTGATGAGGAGCGACGTTGAACATCTTTTCATGTGCCTGTTGACCATCCGGATGTCTTCTTTAGAGAAGTGTCTATTCATGTTTTCTGCCCATTTCTTCACTGGGTTATTTGTTTTCCGGGTGTGGAGTTTGGTGAGCTCTTTGTAGATTTTGGATACTAGCCCTTTGTCCGATATGTCATTTGCAAATATCTTTTCCCATTCCATTGGTTGCCTTTTAGTTTTGTTGGTTGTTTCCTTTGCTGTGCAGAAGCTTTTTATCTTCATAAGGTCCCAGTAGTTCACTTTTGCTTTTAATTCCCTTGCCTTTGGGGATGTGTCGAGTAAGAGATTGCTACGGCTGAGGTCAGAGAAGTCTTTTCCTGCTTTCTCCTCTAGGGTTTTGATGGTTTCCTGTCTCACATTCAGGTCCTTTATCCATTTTGAGTTTCTTTTTGTGAATGGTGTGAGAAAGTGGTCTAGTTTCAATCTTCTGCATGTTGCTCTCCAGTTCTCCCAGCACCATTTGTTAAAGAGACTGTCTTTTTTCCATTGGATGTTCTTTCCTGCTTTGTCAAAGATGAGTTGGCCATACGTTTGTGGGTCTAGTTCTGGGGTTTCTATTCTATTCCATTGGTCTATGTGTCTGTTTTTGTGCCAATACCATGCTGTCTTGATGATTACAGCTTTGTAGTAGAGGCTAAAGTCTGGGATTGTGATGCCTCCTGCTTTGGGCTTCTTCAAAATTACTTTGGCTATTCGGGCCTTCTGTGGTTCCATATGAATTTTAGGATTGCTTGTTCTAGTTTCGAGAAGAATGCTGGTGCAATTTTGATTGGGATTGCATTGAATGTGTAGATAGCTTTGGGTAGTATTGACATTTTGACAATATTTATTCTTCCAATCCATGAGCAGGGAATGTCTTTCCATTTCTTTATATCTTCTTCAATTACCTTCATAAGCTTTCTATAGTTTTCAGCATACAGATCTTTTACATCTTTGGTTAGATTTATTCCTAGGTATTTTATGCTTCTTGGTGCAATTGTGAATGGGGTCAGTTTCTTTATTTGTCTTTCTGTTGCTTCATTGTTAGTGTATAAGAATGCAACTGATTTCTGCACATTGATTTTGTATCCTGCAACTTTGCTGAATTCATGTATCAGTTCTAGCAGACTTTTGGTGGAGTCTATCGGATTTTCCATGTATAGTATCATGTCATCTGCAAAAAGCGAAAGCTTGACTTCATCTTTGCCAATTTTGATGCCTTTGATTTCCTTTTGTTGTCTGATTGCTGATCTAGAACTTCCAGCACTATGTTAAACAACAGCGGTGAGAGTGGGCATCCCTGTCGTGTTCCTGATTTCAGGGAAAAAGCTCTCAGTTTTTCCCCATTGAGGATGATGTTAGCTGTGGGCTTTTCATATATGGCTTTTATGATGTTTAAGTATGTTCCTTCTATCCCAACTTTCTCGAGGGTTTTTATTAAGAAAGGGTGCTAAATTTTGTCAAAGGCCTTTTCTGCATCAATTGACAGGATCATATGGTTCTTATCTTTTCTTCTATTAATGTGATGTATCACGTTGATTGATTTGCGAATGTTGAACCAGCCCTGCATCCCAGGAATGAATCCCACTTGATCATGGTGAATAATTTTTTTTATATGCTGTTGAATTCGATTTGCTAGTATCTTATTGAGAATTTTTAGATCCATATTCATCAGGGATATTGGCCTGTAGTTCTCTTTTTTTACTGGGTCTCTGTCTGGTTTAGGAATCAAAGTAATACTGGCTTCATAGAATGAGTCTGGAAGTTTTCCTTCCCTTTCTATTTCTTGGAATAGCTTGAGAAGGATAGGTATTATCTCTGCTATGCTTTGAATTCTAAAAATACCTTGTACCAAAAGTACAAGGGAATGGGATTGAGCCTTAAGGGGGTGAGATTCTTCTTAGCACTCCTGCACTTCCTTCAAGCTCTGCCTTATATATATGGCAGGACTTAGTTAAGAGAAAGTGTCCTTTTCCTTAATCAGTGCAGTGTTTTCAACCTTTTTTAAAAACAATTTTATTTACTATGGAGTCTTTTAAGAAACTTTTTTTCCTTTTCTGTCTTATGAAATTTTAATACCAGAGATATATCTGTTTATATATTGTGGCCCTTTGGAAGGTCAATGAATTAATATTTTAGATTTTTTTTTCTTTAGTTTCAAATAGTGTATGTTGCCCCTTTGAGGAATGCGTTCACTTTGTTGAGAATGTATGGCTCAGTGGTATATGACCTTTAATACTATTAGTTTAAGATCATGGGTTTAGGACTGTTTCTTATTCCTTCCCCCAACATAATTTTTTTCTTCTATTTTTTTCCCAGCAGCAATGAGCCTTTATCTGTGCTCCAAAGACAATAAACTTTGTGTCCCTTATTCCAGAGGATTAAGGCTTTTGAGAGTAGAGTTGGGGCAGACACAGCTGTTCCCCCTTTCCCCTTCCCCCCCCCCCCCCCCCCCCGCCCCCCGCTTTCATCATCACTAGGTGATTTCCAACTGCATATCTGCACCAGTCAGGGAATTTGGTCTGCTTTCTTGCATAGTTCCTATGCAATGGAATTTTGAAGAAAGTGCCTATGTGAAGGTGTAAATTCTCCTTCTTTGTGCAGGTCATAGAGATTCTATAGTCTCACACTAACCCACACTTAGCCTTCAGAAGTTGTTAAAATTTCATCTGACTTCTTCTTACCTTATTTCTATGGTGATCGCCTTCTTTTTCCATAGTTGAAGTAAGTCTGTGTGTTTCCTCTCAGATTTGGACTACTTGGTTGATCTATGACTTCAGTTTGATGGGTTCAAAAAAGGTGATTTTTTAAAAATTTTATCTGGACTTTTCTCATTGTTAACCTTGAAGTAATATTCTTTTCAGCTAGGCAGAAATGGAATTTGATGCTTAACTTTAAAGGTCTTTTATGATAAAAATTTGAAACTGAAGAAAGCCTATAGTTCATTATCTCCATTTTGATTTCCTTTTTAGTCCAGCATTTGTTTAGCAGGATTGAAATTATTTTTAAGTAGATATTATTTGGTGGGGGGCATGAGGAGCACTTAGCTTACCCACTTGTTAAATTCTTATACTAAGATTATGCTTTTTAGAATTTGTTGAATTCTCCTCTGTGGCTTTAAAAGTAATATTTAAGAGCTCTGTTGGTGATTTGCCTCTCTGGTTCTAACTTTCCATTTTGGAAACATGTCCTATAAAGATTCATCTGCCTCATTTTCATATTCATTTATTGAGCACTTGTGCTATGCCACACACTATCCCAGCTATTAGGAATTCAAAAGATGATTCTTGGTATTTTAGAATGGTGACTCAGTACAGAAGGTAGTAAAAAAAATAATTAAAATGCAGCATGTAATTACTTTAGAGGAATCTTGGGAACAGTACCTAGGAAAATTTTGGAAACAGTACTTGAGAAAAGTACCTACCACTGTCCGGGTGTTAGGTGTAACTTTCCAGAAAGATTTTATAAGCAGAGGTCTAAAGGATGAAGATTTAGCTAAGTGAAAGATAGGGGATGAATAGGGAGAATAGTGTTTTGAGTTAGAGAGAAAAGCATGCATAAAATTCCAGAATAGAGTGCAATGAGTTCAGGGGATTGATGACAACTCAGTATTACTAGAATATAGAATGTGGGGTGGGAAAGTGATGAGAGATAAATAAGAGAAAGAGTGACAACATGATGCTGATGGGCTTTATAAATCACAACTTATTTGATATTTGATAATTATATTTGCATGTATTAAAAGTGACTATTGATAAGTAAGTAGATTGGATCAGGGCAAGGTTAGAGTTAGGATATCAGTTAGGAGACTGTTGAAGTAATCCAATCAAGAGATGGTAGTGTTGTGAATGAAAAGAGAAGAGTGGAATGGAAAACATTAGATGAATTAGGAAGGCAGTTTGAGTTTTATAGTAACTGTGTTTGGGTGATAAAAGAGAACAAGGTAATAAAGGTGATCTCCCAGCTTCTGGATTGTGGAAGAATTGTGATGAGAGTGGTATGAGTCACTGAGATAGGAGTAAGCTGTAGCTGCAGTAGGTTTTTGAGGTGATGACTCATTTGGGTCACTGAGTGTGAGATACCAATGGCCCAGTGAAGTGCAGAAGTCCTGTAGATAGATGGATATATAGGTCTAAGTTTGAGAGCTAGATTTGTAGATACGGTAAGGATAAGTACAAAAATAGTGTTTAAGCTATAGAAGAGAATATTGAACATGTGTTTGAGGACATTCAAGAGAGATGCAGAAGCTAAGCAACCCATAAAGCAGATGGATACTGATAGACAGCAGAGGGGCAACACGGAGGGTGAAAAGTCATCTGAACTGGGAAGACAATATCTTAAGACAGTGTAATCAACATACAGACTGACAAATGTACATTGGATTGATCTTGGTAGGAATAAATTTAATAGCAGAGTGGGGAGAGTACCAGCTTGTTGTGGGTTGATGAGTAGTGGGAAATAAGGAAGTAGAGATGGTGAATATAGAGAATATTTGGAGAAGTTTAGCTATGAATAAAAGGAAAAGATTGATTTATCACAATGGTTAAACGTACAGGAACCAATATCATTAATACCTGGATTTGAATGTAGGCTCTCCTAGTGGTTTTATGAAGTTGAGTAAACCAGTTAATCTCTTGAAGACCCAGTTTTCCTCAACACTCAAATAGGGATAATAATATAACTACTGAATAGGATGAATTAAGAATCATATGAAACATATCATATCTTTAATTATTATAAATATACTTAACATAAAGTAGGGTTTTTAACCTCTATTTTTTAAACATTTCTATTGTCTTTCTATATGCCAGGCACTGTTTTACATGATTAATAATATTAATTCACCAAGTGTCAGCTATTATTGTGAAAGAAGACTGTTTTATTTTGTGTCTTCTGAGAAGGAGATGCTAAGATGGGATCAGACACAAAAGAGATTTATTAGAGGAAACATCTTGAGGAGAAATGGAAAGGGAGCCAGAGAGCATGGAGAGAGTCTTCAGGTCAGCATGCACATTTGACTGCTGTGCAGAAGAGAGGAAAAAAAAAGAAAGCTTGGTAGGGAGACTCTTACACTGCAGCTCAGTTCTTAGAAGGTTTTGACTAGGTTGATAGGGAGTCTTCATGCCAAAGTTGCATGTCAGAGGAGGGCCACATCTCATGGGGATGGATTAGTATCCGTGCATTTTTATCCTTGGTGTGCTCAGTCATCTGCTGGGCACAGGTCTCAGAAGGGCAGTCTAGGCACAAACATGGTGGTGGATTCAGAGCCTAGGAACTAGGGATATCAGTCAATTATGCTTCTCACAGCAGGAGATCTAGGTGGCATATTTTCATGGCATCCAGAAAAGCTGAGGATTATTTTTTAAGGGTATACATTTAAATAGTATTAATATGCATGACTATGTAATTTTTTTCCCAGCAGATTTTAACTAGCTGAGTCTGAACATGGAGGTATATAGCTGGAATGATTGATTCAGAGTTGCAAGTTTTTTTCAGGAAGTACATTGGATAAGGGGCAAGGTGAAGGGAAAAAACACAGTAGTCTAAAATATTCGCTTATTTGAATCAATATTTTACCATATTTGACCAGATAAGAGGCTTTTACATGAACTTTTACATAGTTCAACCTGTTAGATAATATTAGAGACTATCACCTTTGGCAGGGCTTAATGTTAGTTGTTTTGTAAAACTTTTATTTAGTCAAAAAACTCTGGTTTATGGTTGAAACAGTTTAAAGTCAATGTAATAGGCCATCCATATTCTCTTGCCAAATCATGCTACAATGATCTAGGACACACACTTGTGTGTTGACTGACAAAGCCTAGGCCGCAATATAAGGCTGGACAGTAATCCCGACTTTGACGTCATTAGCTATATGCTTTTACTTTCATTCAGCCTAGGATTCTGTTACATGTTCTATTTCTTTCTTTCTTTTTTTAAGTTTACTTATTTATTTTGAGAGAGAGGGAGCGCATGGATGAGCGTGCGATTGGGGGAGGGGCAGAGAGAGAGGGAGAGAGAGAACTCATCTCAAGAACTGTGAGATCATGACCTGAGCCGAAATCAAGAGTCAGATGCTTAACTGAGTCACCCAAGCGCCCCTCTATTTCCTTTTTAAAAATTTCTTCTCCTCTTCTTTTTCCTGTTTTTCTCTCTCTTGTCTTCATCCTCTTTCCATTCCTTCTCCTATCCTTTGTGGCTTTGCTGAAGGACTTATTTTTACATAAATGAAATGGTTACCACCTGCCAGGGAGCAATCACTCTTTTTTCCTAATTAGTTAAATCGATATATACAACATCACTTTGTTTGTTTTTAGTTGCTCTCATTTAAATTGTGTTGCTTCTTATGCATGGGGACTTTGGGGAAGTATTTCTGAGTCCATGGTTGTACAAGTGGTTTAGGATACTCAGGAAAAATAGGATGCTACTATATCAGATGTTAGTTTAATGCTTTCACTTTTATTTTGGGAAGATAGGAAGTGTTTTCACTGGCAGTTTGTCTAAGGTACAAAAAGATACCACAAATCTATTTCACCTTTTGGAAACTAAGAAATGTGGCAGTCTCTTTTGTATTAAGCAGATTTCCCCACTATTAATCATGATGAATAGTATTAAGTTGAATAAGAACTTGACTTTTCCTGGAAAGTCTTTTAAATGCAGTCTCTGTGGACACCAATACCATGATTCTATCCACTCTTCTTCATCCCCTAATCTTCTTACCTTGATATAATACCCAACTATCCTCTTCAAAAAGATATTTTCCCAGTGAACTGCATAGCAAAGTTGAGGGATTTATTTATTTGTTTGGTTGTTTGTTTGCCAGGAAGTTTTCTCCATTTGTCAGGCCTGTACATATCTTTATCATAAGCTCTTTACATTGTGAAGTAGAATGCTCAAGCAGATGAGTTTGAAAAGCTGCTTGCTTCAGACTATGTGCCTTTAGATCTCTTTAACAGCCTGACATGAACTGCTGTCACTGGGCATTAAGGCAGCTACAATATTGCCTGTCATTAATAGTCTCTGCTACTCTGCTGTCATAATTGCTGACCTTAGCTTGGCCCTCTGCTGTGAATTAGAATTTCTGTTAAGAGGAAATATTAATGAAACAAAGTTAAATTTCTCAGCAGTATGCAACTGGAATTAAAGACAGTCTCCATTTCAGTTTTTAAAAGAGAATGGCTTTGAATCTACACACATTGCTATTATGACTTCAAAATGACAAGCAAGATGCATGAAATAATTATACTTAGAAGCCTGTCTTTTTGAGAATGTTGGGGTAGACATTTTGTTCACTTTATAGAGTTCCTGGAAAAGTTAAAACATTTATTCTGAAGGACTGATATAGATAAATATAAATGATATAAAATAAAGGATATATATAAGACACCAGCTGAAGAATTACTTAATGACAGGTATAAGAGGGAGAAATGTTCTCTTTCATTACCATGTACTTTGCCTATTTTAAATAAAAAAAACTGGGATAGGACATTATTTCTTTAGAAATGTACAAATATATAGAATATAGAGCATATTCTATTTTGTTTCTGAATGTGGGTGTTTTTCAATTTTTTACTCTACTTCCAAAAGATACTGTGTACATATATTGAGTGTTCATTTATATATTGTATTTTTGTTTATTTATTTATTTGAGAGAGAGCTTGGGAGGGGCAGGGAGAGGGGAGAGAGAATCCTAAGTAGGCTCCACCCTGTCAGCACAGAGCCTGATGTGGGGCTCAATCTCATGAACTGACCTGAGCTGAAATCAAGAATTGGACAGCTAACTGACTGAGCTACCCAAGCGCCCCTCATTTATATTTTTATAGTGGAAATGAAATAAAAGTTGAATTATGCATCAGGCCAATCATGGAAATGACTATAAGGTTGTTAGAAATATGTCTGGCTTTGGGGACTTGGTAGTTGTGATGTGTTTGAAGTGCTCTATAACCCTTTTTAGGGGTCATACATAATTTTAGAAGTTAAAAACTTATACTTTAAATCATCTCTTATTGTACTGTTATGTGGGATACCTGATACTATGTAATCCATAATCATAGAACCTAGGAACTGGAGGAAATCTTTTCAATTGTATATTCTAATCACTTCATTTTTTAAAATGGGAACTTTATTTTGAAATTATATCCAATGTTTGGTCATTTATTTCATTGCAAATACTTCATTGCTTCGAATAAATGTTTTGCTTTCGAGATTATTTTCTTAGACTAATTTTCTCTGCTCTTGTCTTACCTAGCTTTGAAGACCATTACTAGTTCACTTATCTTCTTGTGAAGAATATTGACTAGGGTAGTAAAGGTTAATAGCAAGAGGAATTATGTAATTCATCTGGCATTTCGAGTTTCATTTAATACCTCAACATGATTCTATTACATCTGAACATTACTATGGAACCGAATATTCACAAAGCCTTCAGAAATGGCATTAAGACTCACTATAAAGATATACATATATATTTAAAATAAGTGATGTTATTAGTCCAGTTCAAATGATGGAAAGATGATAAGATTGACTCATTAGGTGCACTTAAAGAATTTGTACATGATGACACAGATGATACCTATTTCTCAAATAGCGTACCAGTTTTCACCTAGTAGAGATGTTGCCCCAAGAAGTTATAATCTTAAGACACTCATAAGCCTGGGTTTGGCCCAAGGATCCAAAAGCTGTCATTCTTACTGTGTTGCCTACCTTCAGTCATTTCAAAGTGGAAAATTTTTTGCAAGCTAAATAAAGCAATAGGCTTGAATGTGAGATAGTGGGGACAGTGGACTCTAAGTGAAGGGAATCTGGCTAGAAAATTTTATTTGACTATCCACCATCAACCATTCTCTCAGAAGTCTACCAGGATAAGGTTTTAGAAATAGTCATCTAGGCTAGGACATGATCAGTTTGGTATCTGTGTTTACTTCTCTGGCAAGAAAACTTGCCTTTCCAATCCCAGTTAAAAGGATTGTGGTTTCAGAAGAAATACAAAATAAAAATTAATATTATAAGACAAAAAATGAAAAGACATGTCAAGCTATTTAATTATCAGGGCAGCTCAAATAATTTGGCAATCATCTTGTAAATGTAGAAGTATTTTTCCTCCCCCTCAATCTGGCAGCTATAAAGGGAGCCAAGGAGAAAATCAAAGAAACTTTAGCAAGGTTAGTTAAAGTCTGACCTCCCTGCTCAGACTATGTGCAATCCCCTTAGTAATTGCATTATCATTTGGCCTTCTTTTCTGGGTAGACTGTTGGAGTAGCTGTGGTTCAGTTCGGAATACATATAAAAACAAAGTCAATGTTTAAACTATTGTTAAGATGATAGTAAAGTTAGGTAGTTCTACTAAAGCCTAAAAGGAAAAATGACATTTCATTTTGGTTTCAAACTATGAGCATTTTTGATATAAACTGTGCTCTGGGAAGAATGCACATTAATCACTAACAAGATTATTTCAAGGTTAAAATTTTGGAGTGTTCAGACAGAAGCCGGGCTGAAGTTTATTTTTAAATTGTCAATGAAAATTGGAATAAACAAGCAAATTTATAATATAACATTTTAGGAAAATTAATGAGCACAGTAAGATGACAAGATTGTTTCCAAATATTTTGATATATAGTAGTATATAAATACTTTATAGGATTGGAAATCAGTTTCAACTTTTTGTTGGAATACATCCTGCTGTGGTAACATATTAGTACTGGAAATTAGTAAGCTTTCAATTACTTAGCATAAAATACAAAATGACCTTCATTAATTTCCATTGTTCTTCTCCTCATTCTGAATTAGGAAGTTGTGGTAAGGTATGTGATTACTCTTGAGACACTTTGCAAATTTTAAATGAACAAATAGCTTATAGTAATATTGTGTTGGTAACAGAGAAATAGATAGGATATATATAAGAATATCTTAAACATAAGTAGAGGAGGCATAATGTGACCCAAAGGTGTCAAAATGCACCCTAGCTGCCAATATGAATGAATGTGGGTTAAAATGGGTTAAAATTTTGGGTTAAATGCAAAAGCCCTCTGATAATTCCAAGCATGTTAAACTACTCTTAGCTAATGGCCTTAGCTAGAATGACTATATCAATTCTGTTTACTCTCAACCTGCCATCTAAGTTGGGGAGCCATTCAGAGAATAAGAAGGGCACTAAATCTCTGGGGAAGAAGGAGGAGGAGGAAAGGAATACTGATCCAGAGTGGACATTGCAGGTAAAGTTTGCTTACTTTGCATGTTAGCTGAGTGTGTATGTATTGATTATATGGGTATAAAGTGGTAGAAAGTGAGATAAAATTATGCTATCCTACCTTTCAAACCTATGCTATGTTAGATTGTTGCCATGGTGAATATTTTTCCTCTAAGTGACTGCTTAATACTAACTTTAGGTCATGAAATAATTTTGAAATTATGATAAAGTGGCAAAACACTCCCTGCCTTTGATAGAAAGTTACCGTGGCTCAGGGGCAACCAGCATCAAATGTAAACAGTCAAAGTTGTGCCATTTGATTTTTATTCTAAGACCTACAGCTTGACTTGAACTAAACCCATTATTTTTGTTTGTAACCTAGCAAAGAAGCAGAAGAATTTGGATCCAGCCAATGAAGTCATTATATGTGAATGAATTATGTTATCTAATAAAGCTTTTGCACATAGAGAAATATTTAATGGAAACATTGACTTAAGCCATAACAAGTGAAATAAGGAGTTGAGAAAATTATCTGCAATAATTCAGACTTAGAGTAACTTTCATCTAAACTTTGAGATAATAGAGAAAAAATTATTTGGAATTTTTCTTTTGTGCAGATTATTGTATAATTGCCTTTTCTACTGTGTGTGAATCTGGAAACCACCCATTCATCCATTTTCTATTCTACAAATGTTCATTGAACACCTACTCTGGCTAAGAACTGGAAATGTGAGGCTAGATGAACAATACCAACCATCCAAAACTTATTGTATTGTGGAACTGTTAGCCTTTTAATAACTGGTTTTGTTACTTTGTAAAATATAAGCATAACATGTATATACCTAAGCAGCTTTAAGGCCTACTCTTGAGATATCAGCCATCAATAATAGAACCAGGGGCGCCTGGGTAGCACTTCACCAAGCTTCTGACTCTTGATTTTGGCTCAGGTCATGATCTCACGGTTCATGAGATTGACATCAGGCTCTGCACTGACAGTGTGTAGCCTACTTGGGATTCTCTCTCTGCCCTTCCTCTGCTCACATGCTCTCTCTCTCACTCAATCTTTCTCAAAATAAATAAACTTAAAAAAAAAAGAATAGAACCAGACCAATGGATAGTTTTAAAAACAATTTAAAATATTCACCTAAATCTCTTAAAGCATGCCAAGGTGAGATTGCAGTAGTAAAGCCCAGCTTAGTTTCCCACTCCCTACCATTTCTCAGCAAGTAGGCTCTGTTCCCTACATCTCTAAGCTTCTTCACTGCAAATACCCTAAACTTCTCTCTAGGCCTTTATTTCTCCCTTCCACATCTCTGTATTCTATTCCCTAGTAACTCTGCCTTTACAGACTTTATCAATTTTCCCTTACTCACTTCCCTGACTCTGTACAACAAAGACCACAGCATCGAGCTAGGACACACACACACACACACACACACACACACACAGAGTTTTTTGTTTTTTTTTTTTTTTTGTGACATAAAACTTATGGAGGAGTATTTGAGTTAGATATTTAGGTTATCCAAAAATCTCAGAAAAGTATATTCACAAATCTGAAAATGTCAATTTTTTAATTGTTTCAGCCACTTAATATGAGTTGAATATGGTAATTTTATATCTCTTTGCCTTGGATCTTTGTAATTGTGGTCTGAAGAAGCACACATAGGCTAAACCATTTTGCAGTTGTAGTGCAGCCAAATAGACTATGATATATGTGCTGTGTTTTTCTGGAAACACATTTAAATAGATATCTTCTTCCCACACTGACACCACAATCTGGTGTATGTTAATGTCCTTTAATCTCTTAAAACCAAAATGTTTTTAAAGACCTCAACTATTTATATTTGGAAAAACTGCTGCTTTGTGCAGTAGCTTGAGTATGTCTCATAAAAATTTTATCTCTAGTGCTAGCTATGTCTATAAGATGTTATGGTGGCATTGAAATCATAATTGTTCTATTGATATCATAATTGCTCTGAAGGACTATTACAGTGTAAATATGCAAGTGCTCCTGACAAGCTACACTGCTAAATGAAGCCACCAAAAACAAGCTAAATGTAACAGTGCAGATATAACAAGCCTGTTGAAGAACTGGTGTTAGAGACAAACCCTTCCTTCTTAGCCAAATGGGTAGGGACTGAGGAAGCAACTTGTTTGTATAAGTTTTAAGAATTAAAGTAAAAACCACAAACCTGGAAAAGGCCTAAGTAGTCATTTAGCTTATCTCTTTTGCTTTTGAGAAGAGAAGATAAAGGGAGCATAAGGATTTATTTTGAGGTATCAGAGCTAGTGGCATAATCAGAACTAGAGTTTAAGGCCTGACTTCTGTTCAGGATTTCCTTCGCTATGTAGTTACCATTCAGTAACACTATAACTCCAGGCAAATATACCTGTTTTTAATACATGTTGTCTCTCCATTTTGGAAAAGGTGTTGTTCCTGTCCCATTATGAGATCTTGATTACCATCTGTGCTGTTCTTAAGATGAGCTGGAGTGTTAACTAACTCAAATGAGCAGAACATTCTTTGCATATAAATGAGAAGATTTGGTGGGGGGTGGAGGAGGAAGGAAATGCTCTTTGAAACAGGATGGAATACCCCCCTCCCCAGAGGGTAATTAGGTGATTGTCTGGTGGCAGGTTCTTTCTGTCCATTGCAGGGTAGAGAACAAGAAAAGTTGAGGCAGAGGATTGGTAAGGACAACAGTGGCCTACTAGCCTGGACACTTGATTAAATGTGGTAATTTGGGGGTGGCTTGCTTGATGGTCCTAGATCATCTTTGCACTGAAAGAGCTAAAGAGTTTTAAATGTTAGATTTCATTATACACATACACACACACACATACACATATATATGTGTGTATATGTGTATGTGTATGTGTATGTATATGTATATGTATATGATGTATATGTATATGTATATGTATATGTATATGTATATATATATGGCATGAGTTCATCTGAAACTCAGTGTTCTGATTCAGCCTTCATTGTTTACAGCTCCTTTCCATAAAATTAAGGATGAGGAAGCAACTTCAGGAGAAGGAATGACATCTTAACAGTTTTTTTAATTAGTGATTTAAATTAGTGATTCTTTAGATAGATGCTAAACAGCCATTAACAATTATTTTAAAAGCTACAGTTATGTGAGTGCCTGGGTGGCTCAGTCAGTTAAGCATCCAACTCTTGATTTCAGCTTGGGTCATGATCTCACAGTTTGTCATTTCAAGCTGTGCATTGGGCTAGGTGCTGTCAGCACAGAGCCTGCTTAGGATTCTCTATCTCTCCCTCTCTCTGTGCCCCTCTCCTGCTCGTGTGCTCTCTCTCTCTTTCAAAAATAAATAAACATTTAAAAAAACCTTTAAAAAAGTTACAGTTATCCCTTGTGGGAGAAAGCTAGTGGGCCTTGAGAGGGTAAAATGCAGGACAGTGACTTAGTGGAAGAACACAGATGGCATTTCTTAACAAAGTGACACTTGAGCTAAACTCAAATTAAAGAATGAGTAGGATGTAACAAGGCACAGAAAAGAGGAAAAACTCTCTAGCAAAGGGCAAAGACCTCAAGATTAGAAAGATCACAGTATGTTTAAGAAACTGAGAAAAAGTTATAGCTGGAAACCAGAGAGCAGAATGAGAGTGGCCCAAAAAGAGACACATGGGAGGTGGGGGGAGGTGAGCAGATGATGCTTAATAATCAAATATTCAACAAACTATATATATAAAAGTATATATATTTGATATAGGTTGATTTTTTTTAAAAAAACAGTTAAGTGGGATGACATTTTAAATGAAAAGTTTTATACTTCTAAATATTTTTACTGGAGAGAGATAGTAAGAGAATTTTAAGGAAGAATATATTAGTGTGTGAAGTTAATGACAAGCTCAATACATTAGTTAATTAGTTGTGTTTTTTTAAATGAGTATATTTCAAATTCAGGGAAGATCAATTATTCTATTTAGAAGTAAATGTAACACACTCCTAGGTTATAATGGAATACGTTAAATAATGAAATAGATTGATTTTAGTTACCACTATCATTTTTCCAAGCTGAGAGATACTTTTCTTTTCTAATCATTCATTATGATTGGATTAACTTTGTTTTTTATTCAGCACTTTCCTTCCTCTTGGTTGATTATATTCTGAAAGATTGCAATTTTTAAGGGTGAAAATAATTAGAAAACTTATTTAACACTTAATTGGTTGATTCGTTCCTTGAACTTCATGCTAGTTTGCTGTTAGCTCTGACTGAGGGAAATATGCTAGTTCTAGCTACCCGAGTGATGGCGGGGAATGGGCTTATTTATTTGGAGATCAAGCAGCCTTACGAATAAAACTTGTGACTGAAACTGTTAATTTCGTGATGAAAAGTTAGCTAGTCTGGCTATATTGTAAGTACATGCAATTACAAATGCATTTTGTTTGCACACTTAGTAATACCAAATAAAAATTCCTGTACTGATCAGCCTTAACCAGTGATAACATGGTTACCTTTAAGTGGGTTTGATGTGGAATTTTCTTTCAGTGATGATAGTGATGTGGTAAAATGTACCATGTACCAGTGTAGGAATCAAATGGAATATTTGCTATTTTTATACTTCCTGTAGCAGTTTATTATTCAGGTATATGTATGTTCCAACCTCTTTCAGGATGGCATCACACCTCAAGTTGGAGTGGAGGTGCAGATGGACTTTGCATCAAACATTGATCAAAGGTCAGATGTTGTTCTGGGTGCTAGGCACAGTCAGAGGCTTACCAAGACAGGCATGATCTTTATGTTCATGGAACTTCTAGTCTAGATGGAGAGACCTACATTTCAAACTAGTCATTTAACATACAGTCTGACAGTCTTACTAGAGCACATAATAAGGGAGCTAGCCTTGTTTTGAGTAGTCCTGAGGAGATGAAGGTACTCAGGAAAACTTTCTTCTGAGTAAATTACACTGAAGCAGAAAGCTGAAGGTAATTACAAATGAAGTTTGGGCTGAATGGGTGGAAGAGCCCTCAACTGAGGAAAAGCCTTGAGGTATATGGAGGGAGCTGGCATCAATTCAGGCATTTAAAAAAATGTAATTTTTATTTTGCTTATTTTTTTTAAATTTTACTTTACTTTTAAAATATCTATTTATTTTTGGGAGAGCGCAAGCAGGGAGGGGCGGTGTGTCGGGGGCAGACAGAGGATCCAAAGTGGGCTCTGCTCTGATGGTGACAGTCTGACAGCAGTGAGCCCGATGTGGAGCTTGAACTCAAGAACCATGAGATCATGACCTGAGCCAAACTCTCAACTGACTGAGCCACCCAAGTACTCCTTATTACTTTTTACTTTAAAAGTATAGTTGATATATAATATTATAGTAGTTTCAGGTGTACAACAGTGATTTGACAATTGTATACATTACAAAATGCTCATTGCCATAAGAGTAGTTACCATCAGTTACTGTACAGTTATGACAAAATTATTGACTATATTTCCTATGTAGTACTTTTCATCATTCTGACTAGTTTATTTTAAAACTGCAAGTTTGTACCTCTTAATATCCTTCACCTAGTTCACCTATCCTCCCACCTGGACTCCCCTCTGGCAATCCCTAGTTTGTTCTCTGTATTTATGAGTGTTTCTCTTTTGTTGTTTGTTCATTTGCTTTGTTTTTTAGATTCTACATGTAAGTGAAATTATATGGTATTTGTCTTTGTCTCATTTATTTCACTTAGCATAATACCCTAAAGGTCCATCCATGTTGTTGAAAATGGAAAGATTTCATTCTTTTTTCTTTTTTTGTGCTCGGGTAATAGTCCAATGTGTTTATGTACCACAATTTCTTTATCTATTAATCCATTGATGGATGCTTAGGTTGCTTCCATATCTTGGCTATTGTGAATAATACTGCACTAAACATAGGGGTGTATATATCTTTTAGAATTAGTATTTTCATTTTGTTTGGGGATAATTATTGATAACAATTAATAATAACTACTGGCAGAAGCCAGTAAGTGAGAGACTCACCAAAAGGAAATACTACCTACTCTGCTACTCTACCTGAAGAGATTCTTTCTGTTGTGTTAAATTTGTTGATAGATTTTTAAAATTTAGGATGGACTGTTCTTACTTAAAGATGGCAAAAAATAACTAAGAAACCATTGTTGTTTACTGCTTTTTCTTCTCCTTTGCCAAACATTGAAGATCATGAGAATTTTCTTGTTTCCAGAATTATGAGCTGTTGCACAAGAGTGAAATGTAAAAAGCTTTCCAGGAAAAGATGAAAATAGAAGTAATCACACATATGGGAGTGGGGATTATCTCCTTTTTTTTTTTTTTTTTTTTTTTTTTTAGCTAAAGCCAGTGAAGATATCACAATATATTAACCAGGATTTTAAAAGAATGCCACTTTTAGGTATAGATTCCAGTTAGCTCACAGACTTAAGTCTGACAGAAAAAAATACTTTAATTCAATATTCAATGGAAGGCCTTTGTCAGCCATTTACTCAGGCGTATGTTGAATATTCACGTTGGCAGTCTCACTGGGCTTTGGTCTTAGCCCAGCTTTAACTAAGGTTAGTTCGACAATTTAGTTCAATGGTTAGTTAGCCATTTAAATATCAGCATCCAATTAATCAAAGTGTGATGACATATGCCTTCCTGGGGCAGAAAAAAAGTTCAAGATGACTAAATATGGAAGGACAGTGACAGCGTCTTTGAAAGTGATGTTAGATCTGTTTGGATTGTGGAATCGGACAGCATTTGGAATTGTTGACCACTTTGAACTTAATAGCTATCCTAATTTCCACCTCTGATGAAATTTTGTTTCTTATGAGTAGTCTACATACTCAAAGTTATGTCTCACCAGTGATAGGAAAGGAAGACAAATTCATTCTACTGACAACCATCTACTGCAGCACTGTCCAATAGAAATGTAATGAGAACAACAAATAAATTTTAAAAATTTCTGGCAGCCACATTACAAAAATAAACAGAAAGCTAATAGACTAATTTTAATAGCATATTTTATTTAACCCATTATATCCAAAATATTACAATTTCAACATATAACCAATGTAAGATTATTAGCGAGATATCATACATTCTTTTTTTAATACTAAGACCTCAATGTTTAATGTATATTTTACACTCACAGCACATTTCAATTCTGAGTATTAAACACATTTATCAAGTGTTTAATAGCCACATATACTAATTTTCACTATTGAAACAAGGATTTTAGAGTTGTTTCTTCTTGTATATAATTTGTTTTCACATGGTTAAAATTGTCTTTTTTGTTTTGTTTTCTATGTATTATTGACCATTAATTTTTTGTTGTCTATTGATAATTTTTTAGACACTCATACACATCAAATAATGTACAAATTTCTTTTTCTTTTTCCTTCCAGACTTCCACCTCCTAGTCTTTTGTCCTGCTGCTATAGTCTGAATCAGTTGTTCCCTAGGCTTTGGTGCATAGCTGAAATTTGGTGCTTCCCTTTGTCATTTTTTGTTCTGGATCCACTATTTCTTTCATGCCACGCTTTTCTTCTTCTCGGTTCACTCCCTTGTTTTGTTGGCCCTTATCCTTCAGTAGCTTCTTAGCAAAAATGGAAAAGGCATGAAAGATAATGTTTTTATTTTCACTTGTATTTAAATTTGCATGTTATATTATAAGGAAAATTTGGGGATTTTATGGGTGTAGTTAGTGTAGTTTGTATGTGAAATGGTAGCAATCACTTGTTGAATACCTACTTTCTCTCAGGAGGTCATAAAAACAGTACAAGTCTGCAATTTGTATATTGTTTATTACTCTAACCCCATGGTAGAGGATAAATTGTGCATTTTAGAAATTGTGGCAGAGAATGGGCTATAGCCAAAACTCAAGTGAGAGAGTGTAAGGCAGCAAGGTTGAAGAGAGGGTTATGGATGGTGTTATAAAGGAGTAGACCTTAAATGGGTTTGTAACCAATTAATTCAGCAGTCAAATAAGGGAATGTGCACATGTACATGTGCTCTAATTGAATGCATACCTGTGTTTGTGCAACATGTACCACCCTTCCCTCTCCGTCTTTATATGAGTGATAAATATTGTAATCTACCTTAAGGGGCAGTGATGAGGATTAAGTGAGATAGTGTATGTATAATGCACTTAGATGAGTGCCTGGCAGGTAGTAAGCACAAAATAAACTTTAGTTATCAAATTGAGTTACCTCTTGAACCCCAAAGTGCTTGGGGAGGCAAAAAGATTGAGTCCCTACTATCTGCTCAGGTGCAGTGTGAGCCTGGTAGGATGGGCCACAGAGAAGAGAGATATCCCTTGTGTAGCTTAGAGACAGGACAGAAACTTAATAGTGATTAGATGAGAGGCTGGTTATGCTGCTAATGTTTCCTTTCCTGTGGAAAATGTAGTTAAGGGGCTCCTTAGAACATTTTAAGAAGTAAAAAAAAATTAGACCATGCCTTGCTAACTTCAGAGACTTATATTCAGTGAATCAGGGAATGTGTGTCTTTGTTCAAGATTAACGTATAAAGGAGACTTATCCCCATCCTTATTTTTGGTTTTCCTTTAGGATTGAAAGATAAAGTATTGATCTCACAAGGGGTTGTGATTTCTTTGAACTTAGACTTAGGCAAAATGAGGAGAGGTGAGATTTGTTGACCACTGCATCTTGTCCCTGTTCATTCCTTCATCTTTCTCACTTTCTTTTTCAAAAATTTCAAAATATTTTAAAACAAAACAAACCATGATGCACTATTTGTATCTTCTTATTTCTTGCCCCTACTCTTTCTTCCTCTCTCAAGCGTTCCTCTTCTTGCTCCTTTTACCCGTACTGCCTTCTTAGATCTCTATACTTTCTCTCCATCTTAATCTGTCCTTTTTTCTACAAATCTTGCCCATCTTTTTATGTATTGAGGAAAGAAAAGAGAAAGATTGGTTTGGGCTGCCAGAAGGGAAAGAGATGAAAAGAGGAAAGTGTAACAAAAAGTTATAGGTGGTGCTAAAAGACAGGAGCAATGAACATATCTGGCTTCATTCTTTGTGTCCTCACATTCTCATTTAGCTGGGAGTTCCCCAGACTTAAAAACGTTTAATCTTCTATTTATTTGAGTGATGTATGTATGTATATTAACTATTTCCAAATGGATTTTATATTCTGATTCTCCCTCATCCTGCCCACTCCCCTCCTTCAGTAAGAGAAGGAGGCAGAGGAAAGAAGAGATGGGAGATAAAATTACCTAAAGAGCCTCTTCCTTTTTGTCTTTATTTTGTAATTTAATATCTATTTTTTTAAATTTTGCCTGTTGATTGTTGTTGTGCTCCCAGGGGCCAGCTATGCTCTGCCACAGGGCCAGTTGCCTTTTATGCTGACTAGCTCTCCTCAATCAGCAGGAGTTCTGTCCATCCAGGACCCTGTGGTGCCACACTCCATCCAGCTTAGCACTGAGTTTGGCACTGAAGCTCTATTTCATGTTGCTGTGACCAAATGCCTGTTGCCCTCCAGAGCTGCAGGTTCCTATTTTTCTTCATTGAACCTTCTTGTGATACGAATTCTGAGTTCTGCTGAAAATGTGAGACTAGTCCATGGAGTATGCGTATTCATGTATTATAGAGGAAAGCCAAAGGTAGCTTGGCTTCCTTTCCCCTGCTTTTTGCTCTGTATTTGAGCAATGGCATCCAGAGGGTCTTGAGCTGCCACTACTATCTCAGAAGAGTAGTTCATAAAAGGCTTCCTTGACACGGCTTATAGTCCAGTCACACAAGGGCTCTCTGAGCATCAGCTTTCTCCTGCTATTCTTTGTATTTGCTTACTGCTCCATCTACCAGCAATGCCTTCTGGGCCTGGTTTAAGTGTCAACACCCAACCTACATGTCTTTCCTGACACTGTGCTGTGTCAGTTAGATGTGATTTCTGTTGCAAAGAACCATGTACATTCCTTTGTCAAGAGTCTTTGCACAATTTCTTTTACATGCTGAGCTATCTGGTTATCGTACTTTAAGTAATTTAAGAGAGGCCCCACATTCATTTTGAATTATCAGCACTTTTTACATTGCTTGGCATATTGTAGGTAATCAACACAATCTCATCACATTGCATGAACATGTTCCTTTCATGGAGAGACTAATAGGGGAAATTATGAGCCAAGTGATATAGGTTCTAAAAGGAGGCAGAGAGCTATGCATGGGCCATGCATTAGTATCTCCAAATGGTATCATCTAAGGCAGTTGTTTCCAGGGTCTTTTCCTAAGGCCAGATAATTTTTCTTTAAAGACATTATTTTGTACATATCCCCAAATAGATAACCTGAGAGATTATTTTTTACATGACTAGTATAAGAAGCAACACAATAGATTTTCTATGAATAAGCACTTCAATCTTCTGTTTCTAATTTTTAAAATTTCATCCTTAAAATATCAATTTTGAGTTAGATGGTTTTGGCTTCCATTTTTATGAGCTAATTTATTTTATCAAAATTTCAACCTTTATTTTCTATCATTTTCTCTCCTTATTTTAGCTTGCTTGCAGAGTTGTGGGTGAAGAAGGTCCATGTAGAGAGGTCATCTGTTCTATCCCCTTGCCCCAGGTAGGACAGCTGTGTCAGCAAGATAGTTGGCTAGAATCTTATAAAGGGACACAATGAAAGCTTGGCAATCTGTTTGTCAGTCTGTATTTTGAAGGAAATGGCTAGTTTAGAAATCCTGATAGTAAAAGTCAGTGCAAACCCCTTGTTGCTTTTCCTCCATTATGCACTGCACAGAAATGATTTCAACCCTAATGACCTCAATTGGCGCAAGGAAGAAGTATAGTAATTTCTTGTGCACATGTCCTAAAATGTGCACACATTCTTATTACTATTCCTCTGTGAAATATGATACCTTTTCCTGTTCTTTTCAAGTAGGCAAGGAAAACAGGAATAAATAAACCTATGGATTCTCTGTCTCTAGCATGTGTTACATAGATTTATGAAACGTATGATTGATTAGAAAGAGCTACTAATCAGATAAGTATTACTTTGAGAAAAAGTCGACCAAGAAGGAAAAATGACTTCTACCAATATAGCATGTTAATGAAAACCAAGATCTGAAATATCCATTTACCCACTTTCTAATTTTCATCTTATCTGTAGTTTGAACTTGGATAAGATTCACCTTTACAATGTTAAACTGTTTGCTTTTTGCATCTTTAAAACAGATTTATCAAATACACAAGTTAGTAACATTTCTGTTAATTGCCTCTGAACATACTGAAAAACTGCTGTGTGTGTAAAATTGTTACATAAGTAGGATTGAAACCCTGCAGAGCAGATTGTGAATTTTGCAATTGCATTTTTAGAGCCAACTCAGTCTAGCCTATAACTATTTTCTTGGCTTGAATTCATATAATGGATAATGGGTGTTTTCTATGAGGTAAGCAGATTGAAATGAATATTGAAGTTTGTATTTCTTTGCTTGAGAAGGCTGACTTATTTTAGTTAGGTCCAAACCACAGCAGTCTTTACAAACAAAAATAATCTAACATTTGCAAAAAAGTATATTTCAAGCCTATCATCATAACAATGGAATGGGGGTTGAGAACAGCTCCCTGAAGAAGTGGTTCTTAGAGTTATGACATAAATTTCTCTCATAGAGAAAAGTAGCACAATTGCTTTCTCATCTTCTTTCCCTTCTCTACCCTATCTTCTGCCTTTTATTTCCCTTCATCCTGTGAAATTCAACAACTGTAAAGAAAAAAAAGTAAAGAATGACATTAAACTCTATTTTTCTTATTTTACATTAAATACCTAAGTAACTATATATAATATATGAATTCCAATGTGTATACCATTTTGCATTCCATTAATATCTAATGGCGTTATCTTTATAAATATACTTTCAACACATTGACATATTTAAAATGTTTATTTTTAAAAAATAAAAATAGAGCAGGTTTAGTTTCACAGCAAATTGAGCAGAAAGTATAGAGTTCCCATATATGCCTTGCTTCCACACACTTACCACTTCCTTTGCCATTAATATCTCACAGGAGAGTGGTACATTTGTTACAACTGATGAGCCAGCATCAACACATCATTGTTACCCAAAGTCTGTAGCTT
The DNA here is from genome assembly GCF_023721935.1 of Panthera uncia. Taxonomy (NCBI): domain Eukaryota; kingdom Metazoa; phylum Chordata; class Mammalia; order Carnivora; family Felidae; genus Panthera; species Panthera uncia. The sequence goes on along the minus strand of NW_026057582.1, from coordinate 52,331,078 downwards.
ACATTAGGGTTCATTCTTGGTATTGTACATTCTGTAAGTTTTGACAAATGTTTTATGAAATGTATCCATCATTGTAGTATCATATAGAAGTTTTATTGCTCTAAACATCCCCTATGCTCCATATTCCTAATCTTGGGTATATGGATCACTTTCAACATTTTTTTTTTAATTTTTGTTTTTTAACATTTTATTTATTTTTGAGACAGAGAGAGACAGAGCATGAATGGGGGAGGGGCATAAAGAGAGGGAGACACAGAATTGGAAGCAGGCTCCAGGCTCTGAGCCATCAGCCCAGAGCCTGACGCAGGGCTCGAACTCATGGACCGCGAGATCATGACCTGAGCCGAAGTCGGACGCTTAACTGACTGAGCCACCAAGGCGCCCCTCAACATTTTTGAATTATAAATAACACTCATTGGAGAAATTGACTTTTTCTTTGCTTTTGGATCATATCTTTAAGGTACATCGTTCAAAGAATTGGGTTAGAGTATACTAGACAGTTTATAGTTCTTGCTTCGCTTCATCCAATAAGAATCTTCTTAACACCATCTATGCCCAGATGCTAGGGTTACAGTAATAAATAAATAATAAACAAACAAACAAATAAGTAAAGTAAAATTCCTGCTTTCAAGTTTGAGTATATGGGATGAGGGTGACAGAGTAGATGTGTTAACTAGAAAATAAATATATAATGCAAAATGCAAAGTGTCATAACTGAGATATGAAAAGTGTTTTTTGGTTCTCAATGACATGTGTGATAGCAGAGTAAAAGAAAGTGAAAAAAAAAGCTTTAAGAGGGAAGGATTTTTTCAGGTGGGTTTTGAAGGATAGCTATGAGTGTCTAGGCAGAGAAATGGGAAAAGGGTTTTCCAGGATGAGGGAATCATATGCGCAAAGCAAAGATCCAGTAGCACTAGCTACATTTTGGGAATGGTAAGGCTGCAGTAAGTGTCTGTATAGGTTGTGGGGATAGTGAAAATTATGGAAATTGTGGGGAATGAGACTGGATTCTTAAACTGGCCAGACTCTGGGATGTCCTGTGTCCCCAAAGGAGCTCAAGCTTTACCTTTTCGATAATAGACTGTCAACAGTCTATTATCCAAGTTCTGGTTTACCAGAACTTCCCCCGATAATCTGGGGGTTAATAGACAAGTGGCGTAAATGATAACAGCAAATATTATGCAGCCCAGTGGTTTTCAAACTTTTGTGTGATTCTGCATCACTTGGAAAACTAATAAAGGCTAGGGAGGACTAGACTTGTTGAAGTAGGATGGAGCTTAGACCTCTGGATTTTTGCCAAGTTTTCCACCTGTTTCTGATAAATGCCAAAGTTTGAGAACCACTGGTAACATATACAACAGCCATTGTGTGGCTCACTTTCAGTAGCATTACAAGAACCATCCTTTCACATGAAATTATAATAAGAACACAATTCAAATATTCAATAAAGTCTTTAAAATACCACCAAAGTAGAATGCCCTTTATAACTTCTTGGATCTTGATCTTCCCATCTCTCTTGTTATGAGCATATATTTTTGGTAACATAGCAGACCTGAATTTAGGGTCCCAGCCACCTCTACTACTTGCTACTGGAGTGATCACAGGCAAATGATGCTTTGATTAATTCATTGTCTGTGAAACACAGAAATGATAATAATGCATAACTAACAAAGACTGTTGTGAGATATGAAAATGTCCAGCATAATGGCTGGCAAGGATAGGCTCTTAATTAGTAGAAAGTTGTTAAGAGACTGCAATCTGCAGCTGAAGTTCTTGGGCTGGAATACAGATTCTACCACTTTCTGGCTATGTAATCTTGGGAAAATTTTTTTTAATTTAATTTTTTTAAATTTACATTCAAATGAGTTAGCATATAGTGCAAAAATGATTTCAGGAGTAGATTCCTTAATTCTCCTTACCCATTTAGCCCATAGCTCCTCCCACAACCCTCCAGTAACCCTCTCGTTTGTTCTCCATATTTAAGAGTCTCTTATGTTTTGTCCCCCCTCCCTGTTTTTATATTATTTTTGCTTCCCTTCCCTTACATTCATCTGTTCTGTGTCTTAAAGTCCTGATATGAGTGAAGTCATATGATATTTGTCTTTCTCTGACTAATTTCACGTAGCAATAATGCCCTCTAGTTCCATCCATGTAGTTGCAAATGGCAAGACTTCATTATTTTTGATTGCCGAATAATACTCCATTGTATATAAATATACCACATCTTCTTTATCCATTCATACATGGATGGACATTTGGGCTCTTTCCATACTTTGGCTATTGTTGATAGTGCTGCTATAAATACTGGGGTGCATGTGTCCCTTCAAAACAGCATACCTGGATCCCTTGAATAAATACCTAGTAGTGCAATTGCTGGGTCGTAGGGTAGTTCTATTTTAAATTTTTTGAGGAACCTCCATACTGTTTTCCAGAGTGGCTGGATCAGCTTGCATTCCCACCAGCAATGCAAAAGAGATCCTCTTTCTCCACATCGTCACCAATGTCTGTCATTGCCTGAGTTGTTAATGTTAGCCATTCTGACAGGTGTAAGGTAGTATCTCATTATGGTTTTGATTTGTATTTCCCTGATGATGAGTGATGTTGAGCATTTTTTCATGTGTCGGTTGGCCATCTAGATGTCTTTTTTGGAGAAGTGTCTATTCATGTCTTTTGCCCATTTCTTCACTGGGTTATTTGTTTTTTGGGTGTTGAGTTAGATAAGGTCTTTATAGATTTTGGATACTAACCCTTTATATGATATGTTGTTTGCAAATATCATCTCCCATTCTGTCAGTTGCCTTTTAGTTTTGCTGATTGTTTCCTTTGCTATGCATGAGCTTTTTATTTTGATGAGGTCCCAATAGTTCATTTTTGCTTTGGTTTCCCTTGCCTCCAGAGATGCATTGAGTAAGAAGTTGCTGTGGCCAAGATCAAAGAGATTTTTACCTGCTTTCTCCTCGAGGATTTTGATGGCTTCCTGTCTTACGTTTAGGTCTTTCATCCATTTTGAGTTTATTTTGTGTATGGTGTAAGAAAGTAGTCCAGTTCATTCTTCTGCATGTCGCTGTCCAGTTTTCCCAGCACCACTTGCTGAAGAGACTGTCTTTATTCCATTGGATATTCTTTCCTGCTTTGTCAAAGATTAGTTGGCCATACATTTGTGGGTCCATTTCTGGGTTCTCTACTCTGTTCCATTGATCTGAGTGTCTGTTTTTGTGCCAGTACCATACCGTCTTGATGATTACAGCTTTGTAGTATAGCTTGAATTTGGGATTATGATGCTTCCCACTTTGGTTTTCTTTTTCAAGATTGCTTTGGCTATTTGGGGTCTTTTCTGATTCCATACACATTTTAGGATTGTTTGTTCTAGCTCTGTGGAGAATGCTGGTGTTATTTTGATAGGGATTCCATTGAATATGTTGATTGCTTTGGGTAGTATCGACATTTTAACAATATTTGTTCTTCCTATCCAGGAACATGGAATATTTCTCCATTTTTTTGTGTCTTCTTCAATTTCTTTCATAAGCTTTCTATAGTTTTCAGTGTATAGATTTTTCACCTCTTTGGTTGGATTTATTCCTAGGTATTTTATGGGTTTTGGTGCAATTGTAAAAGGGATCGATTCCTTGATTTCTCTTTCGGTTGCTTCATTGTTTGTATATGGGAATGCAACCAATTTCTGTGCATTGATTTTATATCCTGCAACTTTGCTGAATTCATGGTACAGTTCTAGCAGTTTTTTGGTGGAATCTTTAGGGTTTTCCATATAGAGTATCATGTCATTTGTCAAGAGTGAAAGTTTGACCTCCTCCTGGCTGATTTAGATGCCTTTTATTTCTTTGTGTTGTCTGATTGCTGAGGCCAAGACTTCCAATACTATGTTGAATACCAGTGGCTAGAGTGGACATCCCTGTCATGTTCCTGACCTTAGGGGGAAAACTCTCAGTTTTTCCCCATTCAGGATGATATTAGTGTTGGGTCTTTTGTACATGGCTTTTATGATCCCAAGTTATGATCCTTCTATCCCTACTTTCTTGAGGGTTTTTATCAAGAAAGGGTGCTGTATTTTGTCAAATGCTTTCTCTGCATCTATTGAGAGGATCATATGGTTCTTGTCCTGTCTTTTATTGATGTGATGAATCACATTAATTGTTTTGCGGATATTGAACCAGCCCTGCATCACAGGTATAAATACCACTTGGTCGTGGTGAATAATTTTGTTAATGTATTGTTGGATCCGGTTGACTAATATCTTGTTGAGGATTTTGGCATCCATGTTCATCAGGGAAATTGGTCTATAGTTCTCCTTTTTAGTGGAGTCTCTGTCTGGTTTTGGATCAAGGTAATGCTGGCTTCTGAGAAAGAGTTTGGAAGTTTTCCTTCCATTTCTATTTTTTGGAACAGTTTCAAGAGAATAGGTGTTAACTCTTCCTTAAATGTTTGGTAGAATTCCCCTAGAAAGCCATCTGGCCCTGGACTCTTGTTTTTTGGGGGATTTTTGATTACTAATTTGATTTCCCTACTGGTTATTGGTCTGTTCAAATTTTCTATTTCTTCCTGCTTCAGTTTTGGTAGTGTACCTGTTTCTAGGAATTTGTCCATTTCTTCCAGATTGCCCATTTTATTAGCATATAATTGCTCATAATATTCTCTTATTATTGTTTTTATTTCTGCTGTGTCTGTTGTGATCTCTTCTCTTTCATTCTTGGTTTTATTTATTTGGGTCTTTTCCTTTTCCTTTTGATCAAACTGGCTAGTGGTTTATCAATTTTGTTGATTCTTTCAAAGAACCGGCTTCTGGTTTCATTGATCTGTTCTACTGGGTTTTTTTGTTTGTTTGTTTTTGTTTTTTTTTATGTTTCGATAGCATTTATTTCAGCTCTAATCTTTATTATTTGCTTTCTTCTTCTGGTTTTGGGTCTTGTTTTCTGTTATTTTCTAGCTCTTTAAGGTGTAATGTTAGGTTGTGTATCTGAGATCTTTCTTTCTCTTTTAGGAAGGCCTGGTTTGCTATATATTTTCCTCTTATGACTGCCTTTGTTGCATCCCAGAGGTTTTGGGCTGTGGTGTTATCATTTCCATTAGCTTCCATGAACTTTTAAATTTCCTCTTTAACTTTTTGGTTACCCCATTCATTCTTTTGTAGGATGTTCTTTGGTCTCCAAGTATTTGTTACCTTTCCAAATTTTTTCTTGTGGTTGATTTTGAGTTTCATCGTGTTGTGGTCTGAAAATATGCACGGTATGATCTAGATCTTTGTACTTGTTGAGGGCTGATTTGTGTCCCAGTATGTGGTCTATTGTGGAGAACGTTCCATGTGCACTGGAGAAGAATGTATAATTCTGCTGGTTTAGGATGAAATGTTCTGAACATATCTGTTACATTCATCTGGTCCAGTGTGTCATTCAGAGCCATTGTTTCCTTGTTGAATTTTTGATTAGACGATCTGTCCATTGCTGTGAGTGAGGTGTTGAAGTCCCCTAGTATTATGGTCTTACTTTCAATGAGTTTCTTTATGTTTGTGATTAATTGATTTATGTATTTGGGTGCTCCCACATCTGGCACATAAATGTTTACAATTGTTAGATCTTCTTTGCAGATAGACCCCTTAATTATGGTATGAAGCCCTTCTTCATCTCTTGATACAGTCTTTATTTTAAGTATGGCTACTCTGGCTTTCTTTTGTTGACCATTAGCATGATAGATGGTTCTCCATCCCCTTATTTTGAATCTGAAAGTGTTTTTAGGTCTAAAGTGGGTTTCTTATAAACTGCATAAGGATGGATCTTGTTTTCTTATCCATTCTGTTACCCTATGTCTTTTGATTGGAGCATTTAGTCCATTGACCTTTAGAGTGAGGACTGAAAGATATGAATTAATTGCCATTATGTTGTCTGTAGAATTAGAGTTCCTGGTAGTGTTATCTGGTACTTTCTAGTCTTGTTGCCTTTGGTATTCCTTTATTTGTTTGTTTGTTTATTTATTTATTTATTTATTTATTTATTTATTTATTTTAATCTTTTTTCCCCTCAGTGAGTCCCCCCTTAAAATTTCTTGCAGGGCTGGTTTAGTGGTCACAAACTCCTTTACTTTTTGTTTGTCTCGGAAACTTTTTATCTCTCCTTCTATTTTGAATGACAGCCTTGCTGGATAAAGAATTCTTGGCTGCATATTTTTCCAAATCATCACATTGAACATATCCTACCACTCCTTTCTGGCCTGCCAAATTTCTGTGGATAGGTCTGCTGCAATCCTGATCTGTCTTCCCTTGTAGGTTAAGGACTTTTTTCCCCCTTGCTGCTTTCATGATTCTCTCCTTGTCTGAGTATTTGTGAATTTGACTATGATATGCCTTGTTGATGGTCAGTTTTTGTTGATTCTAATGGGAGTCCTCTGTGCTTCCTGGATTTTTTGTCTGTGTCTTTTCCAGGTTAGGAAAGTTTTCTGCTATGATTTGCTCACATAACCCTTCTACTCCTATTTCTTTCTCTTCTTCTTCTGGGATCCTGTGTTTCTGACATTGTTCCTTTTTAATTAGCCACTGATTTCTCTAATTCTTAAATCATGCTCTTTTGCCTTAATCTTTTCTTACTTTTGCTTCATTATTCTCCATAAGTTTGTCCTCTATATCACTGATTCTCTGTTCTGCCTCATCCATCCTTGCTACTGTGGCATCCATTCGTGATTGCATCTCAGTTATAGTATTTTTTATTTCATCCTGACTAGCTTTTACTTCTTTTATCTCCACAGAAAGGGATTCTAGTCTATTTTTGACTCCAGCTAGTGTTCTTATTGTGATTCTAAATTCTGGTTCAGACATCTTGCTTGTACCTGTGTTGGTTAAGTCCCTGGCTGTCATTTCTTTCTGTACTTTCTTTTGGGGTGAATTTCTTCGCTTTGTCATTTTGAAGGGAGAAAAGGGATTAATGAGGTGAAAAAATTAAACTGAAAATAATTTTAAAATAAAAAAAATTTAAAATTAAAAAATTAAAAATAAACAAAGAATATCGGATAAATGATGCTAGATCCTAGGTGTGTTTTGGTCTGGGTGTTGAAAGGGGCTTGACAGAGTAGAGAAAAATGGGAAACTAAAAAAAAAAAAGAAAGGAAATAGTTCGAAAATTTGAAAAAATGAATACACTGAAGTAGACTAAAATGAAATGTTGGAAGTTAAATAGAATTTGAAAAAATATACATGAAGTAAAAAATATAGTAGAAAAAAATTAAAGAAAAATATTTTTAATAAAAATTGAAAATAAAACGAATTTTTTCCCTTTCTGTATTCAAGAAAAAGAAAAGAAATGAAAAAGAGAAAAAAGATGAAAGAAAAAAAAGAAAGAAAATTGATTAGATGGACTGGCCAACAGACTGAAATACATCTAAAATTACTTCGTTTTCCCCTAGAAGTCAAACTATGAACTGCTATAGTCCATAAACTAAGCAGACGGAGAGACTTGTGTTCCTGAAGAGCGAGGTTGGCCCAATTGGGTGGGGCTTAGTGTAATGGGCCCATTCTCCACTAGATGGCGCTGCTTAGCTTCCTGGCTTGGATTGTTGTTGTGTCTGCAGGTGCGTAGGCACATGCACGGGGGCGGTGAATATGGCGTCACCCAGCTACCCAGTCTCTAGTATGGGAACTCTGATCTCCCAGATCAGCAATCCTGCACCCGTCCTTTGTCTTTGTCTTCCACCCACTCCCTGCTTTTACACTATGACCAAGTCCCAGGCAGCACCTCCCTCCTGAGTTTTGTCTCAGATGCGGCTGTTTTTCCCGACCACTTACTTCTGATGGACTACGGCTTTGACCCATTCTGCCCCTCTGCAGGAGGGTCTCACGAGCAATGGACAGGTGCCTGCTGCACCCAGGAACGTTTGTGGGACTGTGCTGCTGCCGATGCCCAGAGACTGTAGCCAGGTGCCAGCCCTCTCCAGAAAAAGTTCACGAGATATTGTAGCAGCAGTGTTTCAGGAATATGGAAAATCACAACACTAATCTGGCACCAGGCTTCATCCTTAGGACCTTGTTCCAGCACCAGCAAATGCGGTTGTTCTTCCAGGTCCACTGGGGTCTTGCCTTTGGGGGACCCACACAGCCTTTACCAGGTGTCCTCCCAGCAGGGCAACTGCCTCTCCTGGTCTGAAGAATCCTGGACTCCACTCTGCTCCTGGGGCTTCAACCTCCCTACTAGAGCACTGCCAGGGATTGAGCTGCAGAGTTTCAGACTGCGCTCCCCCTGTTTATAGTCTTAATAGAATTTAAACCCTCTCCTTTCTCCTTTCTCCCTTTTTGCTCAGTCCCTGCAGCTGTTTCCCCTTTTTCCACTTTCTCTCCAGCTGCTTTTGGGGGCAGGGTGCTTTTCCCATATTCTGCCCCCCATCTCCATCCTGTCTCTGCATGCAAAAGTGGCTCCCTGCCCTCAGCGGCTTCTCTCTCCCCCAGTTCACCTTTCCATGCTGTGTACCTGATAAATTCTGTGGTTCAGGTTGTGCAGATTGTTGTGTTAATCCTCAGATAAGTTTTCTAGATGTGCAGGATGATTTAGTGTTGGTCTGGCTGTATTTCCTGGTCTTGAGACACACAAAACTTCCATGCTGTTCTGGCATCTTGGCTCCTCCCCCTTGGGAAAGCTTTTTAATCATTTCTTTTTTAAAAATTTTTAAAAGTTTATTTATTTATGAGAGATAGAGATAGCATGAGTGGGGGAGGGGCACAGAGAGAGGGAGACACAGAACCCGAAGCAAGCTCCAGGCTCTGAGCTGTCAACACAGAAGCCAGACATGGGGCCTGATCTCACAAACCATGAGATCATGACCTGAGGCAAAGTCAGATGCTTAACTGACTGAGCCACTCAGGTGTCCCTTTTTAAAATCATTTCTATGCCTCAGTTTCCTGTTACTATAAGTGGGTGCAATGAATCCTATGATTGGAGATAATAGAATCTATTTTGTGGAGTTTGTAAAGGTACATGGTAAGAGCTGATGTGACAGGTTTTTCTTTATAAATAACAGTCTCAATCTTTTGGATTGAGAAATTGAAATTATTTCATTTTTTTCTTCAACTACTTTTACTCTTTTTTAAAGTAAAAATTTAATTGATTGCTACCTGCATCCTTTACTGATCAAAGTGTAATGTTAAGTTTTACTTTTACCTTCTTCCTAGAACATATATACACTTTGGAGTATGTTGGCTTTATTTATCTCTCCTTCATCTATGTGCTGTTATTGAATTTTAATTTCTATCTGTATTTTAACCCCATGAAACATAATTGTTATCCAGTGAATATTTATTTATATTTATCCATGTATTTATATGTTTCATTCTCATTCATTCTCTCTTGCATCTCTTTCCTTTCATCTGGGATAATTTTTCTTCTGTTTGGAGAACACTCTTTAGTATTTCTTTTAGTATATCTTTTCTGGGAAGAAGTCTCTCTGTTTCTGCCTTTCTGAAAATGGCATTTTTTTTAACTTTCATTTCTAAATAGTATTTTCACTAGGTGAAGAATTTTAAAGTGGCAACTATTTTATTTTCTTTCCTTTTTATTTTATTTTATTTTATTTTTTTTAATTTTTTTTCAACGTTTTTTATTTATTTTTGGGACAGAGAGAGACAGAGCATGAATGGGGGAGGGGCAGAGAGAGAGAGGGAGACACAGAATCGGAAACAGGCTCCAGGCTCCGAGCCATCAGCCCAGAGCCTGACGCGGGGCTCGAACTCACGGACTGCGAGATCGTGACCTGGCTGAAGTCGGACGCTTAACCGACTGCGCCACCCAGGCGCCCCTTTTCTTTCCTTTTTAAATTAACTTATTAATCAATTAAAAATTTAAAAGTTTTTAATTCCAGTTTATGTACAATGTTTTATTAGTCTCAAATGTACAATATAATGATTCAACAATCCCACACATTACCCAGTGCTCATCACAACAAGTGCACTGTTTAATCCTCATCACCTATTTAACCCGTCCCGTAACCGCCTCCCCTCTAGTAGCCATCAGTTTGTTCTGTTAGTTTGTTTCTTGATTTCTCTCTCTCTCTGTCTCTTTCTCTCTCTCTCTCTTTTTCTCCTTTGCTCATTTGCTTTGCTTCTTAAATTTTACATATGAGTGAAATCATATGGTATTTTTTTTCTTTCTCTGACACTTATTTTGCTTAGCATTTTACTCTCTAGTTCCATCCATGTTGTTGCAAATGGTGACATTTCATTCTTTTTTATGGCTGAATAATATTCCATTATATTTATACATACTACCTCTTCTTTAGCCATTCATCATTCAATGAATACTTGGGCTGCTTCCATATCTTGGCAATTGTAAGTAATGCTGCTATGAGCATATAAAAATAATGCTGCTGGCGCTCCTGGTGACTCAGTCAGTTAAGGGTGTGACTCTTGGTTTCAGCTCAGGTCATGATCTCACAGTTCGTCTGTTTGAGCCCTTCATGGAGCTCTGAGCTGGCAGTGTGGAGCCTGCTTAGGATTCTCTCTCCCTCTCTCTCTCTGCCCCTTCCCCGCTTGTGCTCTCTCAATTAGTATGTGTGCTCTCTCAGTTATCTTCTCTCGTTTAGTAGGTTGCCTTTTCATTTTGTTGATTGTTTCCTTCACTGTGCAGAAGCTTTTTATTTTAATGTGTCCTGGTAGTCTATTTTTGCTTTTATTTCCCTTGCTCCAAGAGACATATATAGAAAAAAGTTCCTAAAGCCAATGTCAGAGACCCTATGTTTGTGTTCTCTTTTAGGACGCTTATGGTTTCAGGTATCATATTTAGGTCTTTAATCCATTTTGAGATTATTTTTGTGTATGGTTTTCAAAAAAATTTTTTTTAACGTTTATTTACTTTTGAGACAGAGAGAGACAGAGCATGAACGGGGGAGGGTCAGAGAGAGGGAGACATAGAATCTGAAACAGGCTCCAGGCTCTGAGCTGTCAGCACAGAGCCTGACACAGGGCTCGAACTCACGGACCGTGAGATCATGACCTGAGCTGAAGTCGGCCGCTCAACTGACTGAGCCACTCAGGCGCCCCATTTGTGTATGATTTAAGACAGTGGCCCAGTTTCATTCTTTTGCAAGTTGCTGTCCAATTTTCCCAACACCGTTTTTGAAGAGGCTGTTCTTTTTCCTTTGGATATTCTTTTCTGCTTTGTCAAAGATTAATTGACCATATGATTGATTTTTGTTTCTGTTTTCGTGCTAGTACCATACTGTTTTGATTACTACAGCTTTGTAATACAAATTGAAGTTTGGAATTGTGATGTCTTCAGGTTTGCTTTCTTATTCAAGATTGCTTTGGCTAATCAGGTTCTTTGTGGTTTTATACAAATTTTAGAATTGTTTGTTCTAGTTCTGTGAAAAATGCTATTGGTATTTTGATAGAGATTGCATTAAATGTATAGATTGCTTTGGGTAGTATAGACAGTTTAACAATATTTGTTCTTCCAATCCATAAGCATGGAATGCCTTTCCATTTCTTTGTGGCAACTATTTTCTTAGTATGTTGAAGGCACCTTCCATTTTCTTCTGACTTTCTGTTTTTTGTTTTTGTTTTTTGTTTTTTCTTTCCATTGAGCAGTTAGCATAAAGGCATTTGAAATTAATCTGTTTCTTTACTCTTGCTGCTTTTTAGACTTTTCCTTTCTTTGTTTTCCTGTTATTTTAGTATGATGCATCTAGTTGTGAATTTCTTTACTTTTTTTACTGGTTGTGTTATATGGATTTTTATATATGTGGTTTGATGTATTTTAATAGTTTTAGAAAATTCTTAGCCATTGCCTTTTCAAATATTGATTCTACTTAATTTTCTTTGTCCTTTCTCATGGTCCTATAATTAGTTATAATGAATATTATAACTTATCATGAATCTTCTCTCTTACCCTCTCTTCCATATTTTTCATGCTTTTCCTCTCTGCTTAATTATTGATATTCTGGACTATTTTCCTTTAAAAGAATATTATTTCACCAGTGTCTAATCTGTTTTCTAAATCCACCCACAAAGTTCTTAATTTCAGTTGTACTTTTAGTGTACAAATAGAAATCAAAAATAGAAATCAAAAATTTCTATTTGATTTTCTTCCAAAGTTATGCCATTTTTATGGTTTCTAGCTCTGTGTTTAAATTTTGAATCTGATTTTTTATTTCTTTAACAAGCATGATCATTTCAAATCTATACCTGAAAATTTTATCAACTGTAGTTTTAGTGGTTCATAAAAATGGTGTGTTAATTCTACTTATTTTTGCACATGCTGTCTTGATCTCATTTACTGGTTTAGTTTTTTATTGTTTTTCAGACACTATCTTGACAAAATTGTTTGTAAAAAAATGTAAGGTCTATGGTAATATTTTCTTTCAAAGAATACTCCATTTATGTCAAAGTGCAGTAATAGTTTGGATAGCCAGCAATTGTTTTTTGTGGGTCCATGCAAATGACTGAAAGCTGTACTGCAGTCTGTGTGAGGATATGTTACTTCTGATTCACTCTAATCCTTTTGGAGTTCCCAAACGAACTTGTGAGGGTCTTTGTTGGAGCACCAATCCTTCATGGATTTTGGCTTCCAACATGAAACTTCTAAAAGTACCACTTAACCTCTCCTCTGTCTCTCCTGGAATTGGTAAATACCTTCAGGGGTCAAGCAACCACAAATGATACGTTTACTTTTCTGGATATATCTGTCATAGATCTTGCCTATGTAATTCTTCACTATAATATTAGTTCTCATGTATTCAAGTAGATAATTTTAATATAGTATATATTTTTTCAGGCTTTTCTAATTGGTCTAGGTGGGAGAGTTTATCTGATTTGCCTATCATGGTGGCTGTGGAATTCCAATTTTCCTTTCTTTTCTTTTTTTGTGAAACATTTTTAATTGGAAAACAATTCATAAAGCAGTGTGGAAGATAAATTGGAGGAGGGGAGGTTATGTATGGCTACCACCAAATTGGTTCCAAAGTGGATGTGTTAGTTGACACTTTCACTGGTATTATATGAGAGTTCCAGTTTTTCCTTGATTATTTTTTTAGCCTTGTCCACCTGGCAAGGAATTCTTGAAAAATCTGTTTGCAAGAAAATGAATTATATCTTCCTTATAGGCGCTATGCATCTGATATGTGGATGGAAAGCAATGTTGACTGGTGGGATGGGGGGTAAGTAGCTTCTTTCTTTCTTTCTTTCTTTCTTTCTCCCCAGCCCTCTTTCTCTCTCTCTCCCTCCCTCTTCTTTTCTTTCTTTCTTTTTTCTTTTCTTTCTTTCTTTCTTTTTTTTCCTTTCTTTCTCTTTCTTTCTTTCTTTCTTTCTTTCTTTCTTTCTTTCTTTTCTTTCTTTCTTTCTTTCTCCCCAGCCCTCTTTCTCTCTCTCTCCCTCCCTCTTCTTTTCTTTCTTTCTTTCTTTCTTTCTTTTTTTTTCTTTCTTTCTTTCTTTCTTTCTTTCTTTTCTTTCTTTCTTTCTTTTTTTCTTTTCTTTCTTTCTTTCTTTCTTTCTTTCTTTCTTTCTTTCTTTCTTTCTTCCCAGCCCTCTTTCTCTCTCTCTGCCTCCCTCTTCTTTTCTTTCTTTCTTTCTTTCTTTCTTTCTTTCTTTCTTTCTCTGTTTCTTCCTGTCATGGAGGCTCCCTGTTCATTTTAGTAGTACCAGGATACTGCTCACTTTTCTGGCCCCATTGCTCCATCAAAATGTATCTTCAGTTAGAACTCCGTCTTCAGAATTTATTAGAACATCATCTTGGGGACAAATAAAATTAAGTGCAAATATTATGCTGTTCAATGATTACCTGATAGAATCCACATGGACCTTTCCTTTCCTAAGCCCCACACCCCCATGTCTCTGATCTTTGTACCATATCTATGGTCTGCTGGGAAAACGTTGTTTGGAAGGTTCTTCCTGTTACCTATGTGTGGTTGTGGGTTTCTGGCAATGTTGGATTTCTCCACTAATTTGTTCTATTGTAATTTTCCAGGAATTCCTTATTGCTTCTGCTGGCATTTCCCTTGGTTTTTTTTTTCAAAAATTTTAAATAAAATATTTGTTAATATTATTTCATTTTAAGGGAGAGGTAATATTTGTGGACGTCATCAGCCATCTTGATCAGAAATCCCATAAATTTCCAATATTATTATCATTGATATATTTCAAAATAACTATTTTTATAACTTCTGTTATTTGTACTATCACCAAGCAAATAATATACTTCTCCAAGAAGATCTAAAAAGAATAATTACTTGGTTTTACATTTCCAATCCCCTTTCTTTTCTTCATTGTTTTATCTCAATAGTCTGAAATCCATCTGAAATTCAGCGTCCAAATTTTATATTAGCAAGGCTGTGTCATCTAATAAAATAGTGTTTATCTTCATATTTCTTCATTTTCAAATCTGTTTATCTTCTAGAAATATTTATCTTGTAGCTTCTGTGGTTCCTTGTTTTGATCAATATATTTATAAGACTTTTGTTGACAAATTGTTCCAGGTTTTGAAATATTCTTTTGTTTTCCCTTTGGTTTGAAGGGATAGTGTCTTGGTTTATACTCTTTTGTGGTATCAACTGTGTCTCTTTTAAAGTTTTGTAAATTTTTCTTCAAACTTTTTTTTAACATCTGTAATCTTAAGACAAAGGAGAAATTCATTCTTATTGTCCCTAGTTTAAATATTATGGATTATTTTCTTTTTGGTGTATTGTTAGAGTCTTAGCACTGGCAATCAAGTATTCATGGTAGGCTGGCAAGGGCTTGGAGTTCAATGAAAACAGTTTTTTACAGGCATCATATCAGACATTGGGAACACAGTGGTAAATAAGACAGACAGTAACTGTCTTTATAAAGCCTACTAATGGAGAAGGGAGAAAATCACATGAGTGATAGTAATTAAGTATGATTAGCCCTATGACAAGGCAATTACAAGGATTTATCAGAATATACAGTAGCATTTCCTATCTTAATCTAGAGGAGAGAAAATCTCCTAGGGACATTGTAATATTCCTACCAGGACTGTGATTTACACATAAGCTGTATTGTCTGAAACTAATACATTAATTATAGATTGAATCTTCTGTTTGTGTTTTCTATTTTATCAGATACTTTTTATAGTTCTTATTTGTATATTTTAGTTCTGTGCTTCTTAAACTAATATAACCACCATAGGGATATCAAGACATAGGACACATGTGACTTGTTTTCCCAGTTTTTGTTGTAGAATACAAAATTTACATGAATTTATTTTAAGAGAAAGAATATGATTTCAAAGAGAGTTCTTCCTTGGGAAAGGCTTGGGGAGTACATTCACTGTCCTCTGTCATTATTTCAGAAGAAAAATCTGAAAAGCACCAATTTGAATATTCTGTATTGTTCCATACTATGAGTTGTCTTCTTATTTATCTTTCATATAATTTATTCCACTCTACTTAAATCTACTCTTTCCCTTAATTTTGAATGAATTCTCCCTTCTTCATTTTTAAGTATTTTAAATTAAATGTCAAACTTCAGTGACTCCTCCTCTCAAGTCAGTTGTATGATGTTTAAGGTGGAGGCTGTTGACATTAACTCTTAGGTGTTTTTGTGGCTCAGTCTGATTCTTGTTAAGAATGAAGTATAGTCACTAGTGTGATGAGAACTGGCTATTACAGGATCCTAATGACTTGTTTTTCTAGCAACTATATGGTAAGTACTAAGTTCTCTTGTTCAGTAATTTCAAATATCAACCTTGAATTGTGTCCTTGGAGTCAAGGCTGGTTTTAGAGTTCCTTGTTCGGTATTAGGTTTTCCATTTCTGTTTCTATCTCAAGATAGCCTGGGAGTATTGCCCAGGTCTGGATTTCTGAGTCCATTTGCCTTAGAGCCATAGGAGTCTTCCATCACAGAACATTGGGCACTCCAGATTGGAGGACTAACCCAGTTTTTTTTACTTTAATTTTTAAATGAAGCTAACCTAGGTTTTTTTGGGGGTGGTAGTGGTGCGCGTCAAGACCTTGAGAGCCTTGAGACTCAGAGATAACTTGTGCTCTTGATGTAATGGTCAGAAAAAAGTTTAGTTTAGATGTTGAGAAAGACTAGCGAATCATACAAACATAATCCTTTAAAAGGAAACTTAGAGATGAACCAAAGTGTGTCTAACACAAGGATGTGTTATAGGTGAAGACAATTCTAGGCTAAGCAAGTGTGATAGACTTGCTCAAAGATGAGGGACTTAGTCAAAGAAACTAAGTTGATTACAGACTTAAAAGTAGGCTCCTAGTCTTAGGATGATTTTTGCAACTTTAACATTTTTTGCATTTTTTGTACATTTAACACTGTATTTTGTACATTATTTCTGCCCAGAATCTCAGTGGCAAGCATGTCAGAACATTCTGGTAACTGGTTTCTTGGCACCACCACATTCAGCCATTAAAATTTAATTCCACTTCTCTACCCTTTGTAGCAGACTTTTTCTACACTTTCTCTCATGTTCCCTGGAGCTTCTGCAGAAAGTTAAAAACATTTTAAAACTTAAATGGAGAGATAGACAAGAAAGAGGTGAGCACCTATGAATGCTTAAATCTATTCTTATATTTTATTAAAAGCTCTTTTCAATATTGTTAATAGGCAAGGTTAATTTTTATGATCAAGTTGTTAATATTACTTAGGCTTTTTAAACGTAGAATTCTGTAAAAAAATTCTATATATTTCATGATTCATTTTATTCTAGTTATACTATAATTTGTGGATTTAAAATTTTTCTTTCATAAATGGTGACTATGAGTGATTTTGTAGAAATTATTCTCTTAAACTTCTTTCTAGACTAAAAACAAAACAAAAAAACCTGATATCACTATAAATCATCACTCTTTTGGTATGATTTACTTTATTTGAAAAGAACTGCTCATAAATGCTTTTATATGCTGTATTTGTTCTTATACAAGTAGATGCTTTTCCGTATAATATTCTCTCTGTCTATAATGTCCTTCTTCCCCCTTCTCTCTTGATTGACCTGCTTGTTTGCTTACTTATACGTAAAGATTCAATTGAAGAGTAGCTCCCTCCATGGTAGTCCTCCTCAGTAACTTAACGCAGTATTAAAAATAGTTCTTTTCTCTGTGCTCCTTCACTACTGTGTACGTGTACCTTTTCTTATAGCTAGAGAAAACTTGATTGCTCTAAAAATTAGCAACAACAACAAAACGATAGCTGTATGTCTGTGATCATTTATAGTCTCCATTATGTATTATTAGGTAATCTCCTATGTAGAAAAAACATGTGCTTGTCAAAATCTATAGGGAAAAATGTAAAAATTCATTGAAAAACTGCTCCAGAATCAAATTCCTGGAGTGTTAATACATTCATTGCACTTTAATAAGCGTCAGTCTCTTTTTTCCTTTTTGACTAAACTTTTTAGAGAAGGGACTGTGTCTCTTTTAATTTTGTATTTTCCTTACTTAAAAATGTGTTTTGCCTATAGAGGGACTCAATTGCTCTTTATGGAATGAATGGGTGAGCAACTAGGAATGTGGTAAATAATGTACAGTCTTAATGCCTGCTCAGTACGTTGCATATTTTTTCCATTTGCCCCTCCAGATCCATTATCTGCCCTAACCACTCTGCTGCCTTGACTTTTAAGGCTTATGTTAATGGGCTCCCATGTCCTCTGGATCTCAGTTGTGTTTAGCCAATGAGGATTATTGGAAGGAGATTGGAGGGAGAGATGGTTTATTTCTCAGGCACTCTTTTTGTCAGGTCACTTTGGGTTAGTCGTGTGCCTTACTGAAGATCTCTGCTCCTCTCAAGGGGGTTTCTTTACAGGACCCTTTGGTTCTTGATTTTGGTAACTGCTCCTTTCTCTTATCTCTTTGGGCAACTCTTCTAAGTACTATCTCTTGTGGCCCCTCTACACCCATTTATATCTTTGTAATTCATCTCTTCATAAATAAATTGTCTTGAATTACCCTAATTTGAGTGTTCCATTTGTTTCCTCTTGGGACTCTAACTGGCAAACTCATAAACCATTCTCCCTTTTCCTTGGATGAAAATTCCTCTTTTCCTCTCAAGAGCACCCTTTCTCCATGTGTAGCTTAAGGGGCTGATGCCACCCAGGACTCAGATTTGGTGGAGTATCTGTCCCTCTAGCTTAAGTTATTGATTTATGTATGGGTTCAGTGCCAGAAGCATTTCTCCTCTTGCTATTTTTTTCTAATACTACTGGGAAGGAGGCAGTCTTTCCTGAAATTATGGTAAACTGGGGTTCTATAGGAGCTGTCTTTGTCTTCACCTGAAGAGTCTTTATAAAAATGAAGGCAATGTACGTGGCATTATTAACAGTCACAAATTATGGTTGTGTGTTAGGAACTGGGGGAGGTAAAATGACTATATTTGAAGGATGTGATGTTCTAATTTATGACCAAAGCATCTAGAGAACAGAGGTCATTTTATTACTGTACATGTCTACATACCTGTTAGTTTGTGGTTGTCAAAATTTAAATATTAATGATTCTGATTCTAGGTGAGTATAAGAAATTCATCTGCCTGATATTAAGAAGCTTATCTAAAAGTTTTTCAAAACATTGTAGGATAGAACTTTTTTTAAAAAATCATTTTTCTTATATATTTTGAGTATCCGGTAAATGTCTTATTTTCCTACTTGAAAAATATTTGTAAACTTAGTCTTTTTATTCCTCCATAGACCAATGTTTTCCAAATAAAGATTACTGAGTTTACCTTTAGTTTGAAGGAATATATCAGATTGATTTCACTTGTGATCTAAGTTTTATTTTTCACTTAAATCTCCAGGGCAGGAAATCTACCAGTTGCACTAACTCTTCTCTTAGTGAGACTTCTGAATGAAGCTGAGAGCAAATTGCCAAAGGCAAATAGAATATATTATTGAAAAATGCCTTGTTTCTGGCTGCATCTCAAAATAATTCAAACATGATAATTTCCTCAAGCAGGATTTTAAGGTACATAATGTATCCAAGAGACATATATCCTAAGGCGTCAGCCAGTTAGGTGGGTCTTAGAATTCAAAAGTCATGGTTGCATTTTTATTCAAAAGAGTCTGAACATTCAAACAAACCATACTTCTATTTCTGAAGACGATGAAGATGAAAAAAACAAAAACAATGTGTTCGTTTTTAAGGGGTTGGGATGAAGGGATGCTTTTTGGTCTATTTAAAAACGAATAAGAGAGTTACAAATCTCTACATATAAGTGTCAATTTTTTTCAGGAATCTTTGAATTCTTTCAAATAACACAGATGAGATTCTTTTCCCTAAAGGTTTATTCTTTGGACCTCAATTGTCAGTTTTTCTAAAAGGAAAATACTACAGAAACAATATGTTTCAGGCCAGGATAAAGAAGCACATAGCTGGGGCGCCTGGGTGGCTCAGTCGGTTAAGCGTCCGACTTCAGCTCAGGTCATGATCTCGCAGTTCGTGAGTTCAAGCCCCGCGTCGGGCTCTGTGCTGAGAGCTCAGAGCCTGGAGCCTGTTTCAGATTCTTGTCTCCTTGTCTCTCTCTGACCCTTCCCCGTTCATGCTCTGTCTCTCTCTGTCTCAAAAATAAAAATAAACGTTAAAAAAAAAGAAGCACATAGCTTCTAATTTGATTGTTGAAATCCAGAAACTTCTGCTAACAAGTCTGAATCTTGATTGTTCAAATTTCCTGAGTCTCAGAGGTACCCTTATAACCTCCCTTCAAAATATCACCTTCTTATTTAGTAGATTTTTTACCATTTTTTTTTTTGTTATTTGTTTTGTTTTGTTTTGTTTTCTGGACTAGCCTGAGTCGATTCTGTTGCTTGCAGTTAAAATATTTTAGCCAGGAATTTTAGAGGCCAAACTTCTGAAATCAAGGTGTTGATTCCAAAATCAAGGTGTTGATTCCAAAATCAAGGTGTTGGCAAGGTTGGCTCCTTCTCAAGTCTCTGTGGGAGAATATATTCCTAGCTTCTGGTGACTGCTGGCAATTCTTTGTACTTCTTGGCTAGTAGCTTCATTCTCTTCTCTAGTCTTCATGTGATCTTTCCTTCTGTGTCTCTGTGTCTTCTTCATTTCTGTCTCTTATAAAGACCCTTGTCATTGGATTTAGGGCCCACTCAATATCCAGATTGAGATTCTTGAGATTCTTAATTAAATCTGCAAAGACACTACTTTAAAATAAGGTCATATTAAGGGGTACTGGGTATTAGGACATATCTTTTTGGGACTGCTGTTCAACCCATTAGATCCATCAGTAGTCTATGAGATGGGTGACAATGTTATCCCCATTTCACACATGAGTAAGCAAAGGCTGAAATTATACAGCCAGCACAGTGAAAAAACAGGACACCAACCAAAACCCCATTCTAAGGCCAGTGCTCTTTCTTCTATGTCATAGCCTCTCTTGACAATACTATTTTTGCTTCCATAATCATTTCATCTTTTAAATAGAAAATAATACATGTTTTAATGTTGTCAATAGACTTGAAAAAGTTGTATATTTTATCAGAATCATGTTTAGTTTGCTGCATATGAAATTATTCTTGTTAACAAGCTATTCCCAACAAAATTCCTCAGCTTTTCAGAAAGCTAAGGAAATTAAGAGAGAAACCAAATATATTTTTCCTCATCATCCTCAGCCATTATTTTTTTTATTCATTATTTTAATCTTCTATTTATATTGCTCTCCTTCTGCTTAGTCTCATCCAACTTCCAGATCCCTGGGGCTCAGCTACTGATGAGCACTCTTGAAGAAGCCCAGGGAAGGTATCCTGGCTTTGTCTGCAATCCTCTTTTCCTGGCACTCTGTGTAAATAATCAAGGATGCACCTGTCCCATTACAGACATGGGAATGGGGCCATGATGCATGTTTGGGTTTTGGTTTTTAAAAGCATCTATTTTGTAGACTGGTCCTGTTGAGGTCAGACCACAGAGCACAAGATAACATGTGAATAAACTTGCTGCAAGGTATGACACATGGCAGTAATTTGCCTGAGTGACTAAGAAGCCTTGTCTTTCTTTCCATGCTTTGCTAAAATTTGGAACATTCTACCATATCACAAAACTCAAATATCCAATTCACATTGAGTCAGTTATGGAAATTCAGAATACATATCAAGGATGCAACAAATTGATTTTCTAAACCAATTCTTGATTTAAAAAATAGTTTATATTCCTGTATCATTGAATGCTTCCCTTTTATTAATCTTATTTTATTGTTTAAACAGGTTAAAAAGTAAACAATATGCAGGTAAAAAGACTAATCTAAAAAATTGAGCATCTAAATTTTTTTTCAACTTAAAAGCCTACTCCCATATACATTCTACCTTCATGAAAATAATTCTTACTTGAAGACAGTTCCACATTTTCCAAGAAGTCCTGAATCCCAGGTTTTGATGTGCTTCTCTTCTCAAATTTGGTTAGCAATTAGCTTGTACTCTACACTTTAATTTTTTATTATTTAGCATATACATTATAGTTTTGAGTGCTTATTTCATATCTTGTCACCAGACTGTAACTTCCAGCAACTGGTACTTGTCTTGTAGCTACAAGTATTAGCCATACCTACCAAATATTGAGCTATGACTGAGGCAAAGTACAAACTACAATTATTTTAACCCTGGAGCTGATAGCAACATGTTTCCTACTGCATTACATGATACTTAACATTATTGCAGGTTTGCTGTGTACCAGGCACTGTTCCAAATGTCTTCTATGTATGTACATAGGTTTATGGAAAATCTGAAGACTAAATGGTTTGTTGGGAAGTCACAGTAGCATTGTCATTGTTTTGAGGAATACAATTTTCATCAAAGTTTTGGTTCATATCTCTTTCTGGAGGATATTATTGCTATTATGCAAAGTCAAGATCAACTAGACTTTCATCTTCACTTTCCTCTTCCACTCGGTCCCTTTTCAATGTTTTCCAGAATTCACATTTTTTCAGGGCCCATTCAAATCAGATTTGATAGATGAGGCTGTTGATTAATTTTGTCAACAAGTGAAGAAGAGTTTGAGTGATTACACTCTTTTATTAAATTTTTTGCACTAACATTCTTGGCAGCTGATTCAAAAGCATTAAAATTGCCAATATTGTAGGGGAACTTATGAGTGAAAGAAGTACCAGCTATAGGTTCTTTAGTTTGGCTTTTCCCTAGTGAGCTTTTGCAGGAAGAGCAGCAAACATATTTAGGAACTAAGCCTTTTATACCACTTGGACCTGCCTTGTTCTTAACTGACTGTCACTAAAATTTTCTGCTCCTGGGAATCCAGATATCTGCCAGTGTTTTATAATATCTTCCTCAATGACGAGCATTCTTAGTACTCTAGATATAGGTTTTAGAGGCTATTCTAAGAAAGAAGCTCAGGAGACTTTTTTGGTTGGGTATTTGTGTATTTGGGAATGCAGGCCCTTTATAACTATAGCTAAAGATGTTCTGATTTAGTTCTTTCTCATATTCAGGAGGTAAAGATACAAGATCTTTAGCCTCAACTTGTTTGCATTCTCTTGTCTCCCATTGGGGACATCCCCACCCTTGATTTCATCATCAGGGATGTTATTTTTGTGAAGTCTTTCTCCCCCCGCCCCCCAATGGAAAGTACTGCTGTAAGAATAGGAACTTCTACCATAGTATCTGTCATGGGCTGAATGTTTATGTCCCCCCAAAATCATAAGTTAAAGCTCTAACCCCCGATGTCATGGTATTTTGAGATGGGCCTTTGGGAGATTATTAGGTTTAGCTGAGGCCATAAAAGTTGGGTCATTATGATGCGATGGTGCCCTTAGAAGAGACCAAAGAGCTTGTTCTCTTCTCGCTATGTCAGAACACAGCACAAAGATGTCTTGTCTTCTGTAAGGCAAGAATAGATCTATTTTTTAATGTTTATTTATTTATTTTGAGAGAGAGAGAGACAGAGAGAGAGAGAGAGAGAGAGAGAGCATGATCAGGGGAGAGGCAGAGATAGAGGGAAGAGAGAATCTCCAGCAGGCTCCACGGACACCCCAGAGCCTGACGTGGGGCTCCATTTCATGACCCTGAGATCATGACCTGAGCCGAAATCAAGAGTCAGATGCCTAGCTGACTGAGCCACCCAGGCGCCCTCACCTCCTCACTGCTCACCCACTTTTTTTTTTTAATGTGGAAAAGAGAGCTCTCACCAGGAACCTGACCATACTGGTACCTTGATCTTGGACTTCCCAGCCTTCAGAACTGTGAGAAATAAATGTCTTAAGCCACCCAGTCTATGGAGTTATGTTATAGCATTTTGAACAGACTAAGACAGTATATTCCTTATGTTTTCAATACCATTTATTCCTTATGTACACCATCCAATTTTTCCTATAGTGTTACCTCCATTAGGATGCCCAGAATTTTGTCATCATGATTTACATCTTGATAACTTTCTGTCCATGAAAAGTTTTCATAATTTTCAAAATTCAATTATGATTTTTGATGGTAGAGATGAAAAATTAAAAGTCATTCTGTGCCATTTTGGGTGAAGTCTCTGATTGAGTAAACACAGTTTTCAACATCTCATGGCAAGTTCAAAATCCAACAGGAGTGCACAGAAATGTGTTAGAATTTTTCTCTGAAATTGTTGGGTTTTCCAGTTTGTTTTTAGACTTTGTTTCCTTTGAAATAATGTCCAAGCTTTTTTTTTTTTAAAGGTACTTAACATATGGCTAGTTGACATAGTTATTTCAAGTCAGCTACCTATATTTCTATTGAAAATTTTTATATGGTGATCTTCAGAATTAGTCACTTTCTTTGCTTTTAAAATTATAAAGTATTCTGAATCCTGTTTCTATGTTATTCCATGTACTTGTAGAGTTGACATTCTTTCCAGATGAAATAGGTTTCAGGAACTAAAAAGCAAAACCAAAAGAAAATTTCACATCTGAAGGAAAAACATTTTGAATCATCATGGAGACATGTAGCTATCTTGGCACTACCATACTCTGAGACGGCAACACCTCAAATAAATTTATACTTTTAATGTCCTCATTTAGGGAAGTTGTCCCGCTATGATACAGAATGAGCTAACATCAGAAATTCCTATAATTTTTAATAAAGGTAAAAAATATCTATTAGGAAACTTCAGCCATATTTAAACAGTAATTTGAAACTGTTTAAACTACTCTGTACACAGATCAAAATTATCTTACAGTTCTGGCTGAATAATGTCAATGACAGGGAAGGAAGAAAAATTCCACCAGCTTGAATTCCTTGCCATTCATATAACCTGTTTGAACCTAAATATGGAAGAAATGTCTGAATCTTTAAAAAATATTAAAATTTTACTCTTTTGTTTTAGTAAAAATCATATCAAAAATATCCACAATTTAGTTTTCAAAAATTAATTTTCCACTGTTATTTTAATAAACTTTAGGGTTAAAATTATTCAAAATGATTATATTCTAAAAATGCCCATCTCAAATATCTGGAACCTTTTATATAAAACCTAGATGATGTTCTTTGTATATGAATGGAATCTGAGTAATTCTTTTCTACAAGGGATGTCCTGGCCCTAGGGTGCTGCTATGTTCCATCCTAGGAAATGGGCTTCAGTGCTGCTCTTCCCTTCCTACAACTGGTCTCAGTCCCCAGATGGCTCTAACTTGATTCACAGTTTTCTGGGCCCAGTTTCACGAGAGGCTCTAGAGTTTGGTTTTGAACACATTGAATTTGAGCTGACTACAGTCTATCCAACTGAAAATGTCCAGAAGACTGTGCCAGACTAGGTCCTCTGACAAACAGTCACCAAGATAGAATTTGAAATATAAGAGATTAGGAAAATACCTGTGAGAAATAAATAGGGGGGCATCAGGAGTCCACAAAGAGTCTGTAGATGCAGGCATGACACATGCAAAAGAGAGGGGGAAAGGAGGAGGGTTGGATAGGAATTGCTTCAGACTACTGTGAAATTCAGAGCAAGTTTTGGCCAGGCCAGTGGGAGTAGAGCAGAGACTATCCCTCAGGGTACTGTATTCCCAGTTCCAGTGTGCCTTCTATGTTTGGTCATTGACAGGGAACAGCCAGCAAGACAAGGCCTCAGTGTGGGTGTGAATGCTGATCCTGAAGGTAGAGGTTGTCTTGAAATCAAATATAATTGGGAGAATGGAAGCCTGGGAGTTGGCAGGAATCTTAGGGAAGGTCTTGAAAGTGGTATTTGAGCAAATCTTATTGAATTGCAGGAGGCCTGACTCCAGCTGACTTCTGACTTAAGGCAAAGTTAGAGATTTAATTTTTTGAGATACCCCTTATAGAGATAATGAATAGTAGAGGAACTCTTGGAGGGAAAATACCAGAGGAAAAAAAGTCTGTACTTTAGTAATTATTCCAGATAGAAGAAAGAAATGGTAGATTTAGTAATGATAGTGAAAGACTTAAATGATAGCTACGAACCAATACCATCTCTAGTGATAGTCTACTGGTTTCCCACCCACATCCAAATTTCTGTTTCTTACTTACAACCCCTAATTTTTATTGCATGGATAAAATATTGTATTTCCTATTCTCCCTGTGTAGCAAGGCTTGACTCAGTTCTTGGCAAGGAGATATGTGTAGAAGAAGTTGGATGGAAGTTGTTGACAGAATGAAAAGGTGCTTTAAAAGCATACAGGCAGCTGGGATGAGTCCTTTTTGTTTACCCTTTCCTCTTTTCTGTCTTCATGAAGTTGGAAATACTGTGATGGCTGAAGCTTCAGCAGTCATTTTGGACCATTAAATGCCCTTGAGGGTGGGCAATAATTGCTAGGATGTTGGAACAAAAAATAGTAAGAGTCCTGGGTTTCTTATCTCCAGACTTCTTTTATGTGAAAGAAAAATAAATGATTTTTTTCTTACTTAAGCCACAGCTAATTTTGGTTTTCTCTTTATGGCAATATAACTGCCATGTAATAATGGCACTCACTATTGAGCCCTATTATATCTCAGGAATGGTGCTAAGAACTTTATATTATTAGCCCAATTATTTTTTTTTACATTTTTTTAAAACGTTTATTTATTTTTGAGACAGAGAGAGACAGAGCATGAACGGGGGAGGGTCAGAGAGAGAGGGAGACACAGAATCTGAAACAGGCTCCAGGCTCTGAGCTGTCAGCACAGAGCCTGACGCGGGGCTCGAACTCACGGACCGCGAGATCGTGACCTGAAGTCGGACGCTTAACCGACTGAGCCACCCAGGCGCCCCAGTTATTAGCCCAATTAATCGTCACAGTAATCCTGTGACATAGGTGCTTTTATTTTCAATGATTTAACCGATGAGGAAAATGAAACAGAGAAGGGTCATGTAAATTGCCCAAGATCACCTAGCTAGTGTGTAGTTTCAAACTTATTTGTTTGATTTTAAAGCTTGTGTATTATCTACTCCAACATGCTGTCAGTTGGGGATACAACTTAATTGAGGTTCTGAGAGTCTTATTTGAAGCTACTGTGTTTCTCTAAACTTAACACTTCATCATCGACCAACTGTACTTCTTGGCCTGTCTTCTTTCATATGTGGTTTTGACAAATCCCCGTCCCACCTAAGACCTTATTCCACTGCAGCTATGCTATAGCCCAGCATGATGTTTAAATCCTGCCAGAATCCGCTTTGTACAGTTCTCTATGATAGCAATCCCGAGGCAGGGCGAGAGCTGTGCTCTCAGAGGGTATTTCTTTGTTCAAAATCGAAAGGAGGTAGCAGCTGGCCTAAAATTATGACTGGCAACTGGTCTCAGACTTATTATGGTTGCCCTGATGCTTTCTCAGATTCACTGAAATGTTTTTCCTCTGAGAACAAAGCTTGCAGAAACTCAAAACACCTGTATTAACTGGTGACCTAAAAGGAGCACTTACCTGCTAACTTCCTGGCTGATTTTCAAGTAGGTTGGCAGAGCCTTCCTGCTGTTACTAGGCTTCTATAAAGAATTAATTATTCTGGATAGCTAGGCCTTTTTCAACAGAAACTGCCTCATTTTAAAAGTCTGTCTTTTGAAATTTTCTAATAACCATTAAGAGCCCATTAGCAAAATTGTCAGGAAAATAAGAAAGACTAGTAAAGGCATTATCCCTATCATCCCTACTGAAGACACAGCAGCATATATTAGTTTATATGGATGTTTTTGTTTTATAATTATTCTAGATGACGGAGATGAAAGAGCTTAAAACCTTTTTATTTATGTGTGTGATTGAGAGTGGAGTATGAGAGAGTAGGGATGAATGGAAAGGATCATTTAAATATTTTATTCAAAATTACATGAATAGATACCATTTACTGAATGCCTGTTAGGTGTCAGATGCCACAGGAGGTACTTTACTTCTCTCATTTAATGCAATCTTTTCACCAGTCCCTATGAGGTAGAGCACAGTTTGTAAATATAATGATGTTCAGAGATATTGATTGAATTGCCCAAGGTCACACAGTGGGAATTTACATAGAGATCTGTCTGTCTCCAAAGTACATGTTTTTTTCCATTTTATTATTCTATGACAAAAAGCATTCAGTGTTACGGGATATTTTAAACAGAGATTCACTTTCTAGAACTTCAGCAATGCTGAAAACTTCAGTGCCACTGGTAAACAGCTTTGGATCACTGATTATGGTCTAGTTTGAAGTTTTTAGATCCTACCTTCTTTTCTTTCCTGCAGCTACCCTTTGACCATGGTATGTATACTAGAAGAAAGAATGAAGTTAATTAATATGTTCAGTATTAACTGCCTTGGCAAAAGTTTTGATGAAGAAGGAAATGGAAATTACTGATGAGAATGAACTTTGTTTATTATTTTTCAGTTTCATTTAATGGTACATTACCATTCTTCATTCCCATGATCTCTTGAATTGACTTTAGGTTTTTAAAAAAATCTCAAAATTGCTCTCATTTAGCAAGTGAATACAGTATTGCTATTACAAATAAGAAAACTAAATTATATTTGCTTATAATAGTTTATAATTACCCTAATAGTCACATAAAGAAAATATGTAAATCCTTAAAGCAACCAGTTTCATTTGTTACTTTGAGGAAGGTCAACACCCACAAAATAGTAGTTCTGTGAGAGCTTAGTGTGGTAGGGTCTCAGTTGAGTGGTGTATTGGTGCACTTGATAGACTACCTGGCCATGTATACAGCTGATGCTTAAAATCTTTAGCAGTAGCTGTAAGATTTTATGACCATTAGTAGTAACCAACATCATTCAATGTACCATAAAGTTTCTGCTTAAAGGAAATTTATCATTTGCTGAGTTTTACATGAAGGCAGTGCAACATTGACTATTTTAGTAGCCAATGAAATACATAATAAATACTCTTTATCAGCTATCCTCTATGGAAATTTTGAATCCCAAATGAATATTATTATTTAATTTCCATTTTGTGTGTATTTCTAGCTAATGAAGTTTGGAGAAAGTAATCATGAAGTTATTGAGTTTTTCTCTCTTTACATTAGAATAAGTCAAATATTTTTCAGATTTCTTTATGGGTTGGATATTGACTACAAGTTATCACTGACTTAGGAAATTATGCAATAAATTGATTGTTCAATGTGTGTAGAACACTTGCTTCTTTGGAAACATAAAAAGAGAGAAAATATATAAATATTTACAAAGTGTTTGACAAATTTAAATAATCTTCCTATTAACTTGGTGCTGATAATATTTATGGGTGAATGTATAGGAAAAGGAGAGTTTATCTACAGACCTAGACTCTGGCTTGTCTGTTTCCATCCTGTCTAATAGCTTTCCTAGAGAGGAGGGATAACCAGGAATCATGTACTTCCATTACAAAAGGCAAATTTGTTTGAGGGTGTAATTTTGCCTGGATTTGGTTTGTTTTAGGATTGCTTGCCTGGGTGTCTTGGTTGTGCCAGTCCCTGTTCTAGGAGTAGGTTGCAGCGAATTCTTCAGGGGACCCATCAAGATGCTTTTCCTTGTAATCCCAGGTTTGAGAAGGATGGTCCTGGGGCAGAAGGAGGATTAATTTGCATTAGGAACTTTCCTCATTCCTTCCCAGGATTTAGAACGGGAGACTACCAGGGTAGCTTCAGTCAAGTTCCAGTGACAAGGACAGGAAATAAAATGAAGCAATACAATGGCCTTGAGCACATAGAGTCCTAGTCAGGCAGGCCTAACACAAAGGACTAAATGTCCGTGAAAGATGACTGTTTTTCATCTCGAGTGTGTGTGTGTGTGTGTGTGTGTGTGTCCAAAACCAGTTATTCTAGCATGGTGGTTCTCAAACTTTGACAGGCATGAGAATCTCCTGGAGGGATGGTAAACACAGATATTTGGGGCCCACATCCAGAGTTTCAATAACCCTAGATGATGTGTGAGAGTTTTTATTTTCAACCAGTTCCTGGGTGATACTGCTGCTATTGGTTCAAGGACTGCTCTTTGAAATTCATTGCCCCCACCACACAGGTAAGCTGTATGTAAGGGGTTCCTGTGAACCCAGAGGGCTGTGACTATGTGGGGAATTATGGGGCTTTGGCAAGAATCCAGCCCAGAAAGGGCAATGCTGGAACAGTGCATAGCTTCTTTTGTCCTTGTCCTGATATCTTTTGTAGGTGTTTTATGAGGCAGTGAAAAGCAATGGTGGTGAACTTGTACCTTTTAATCTCCTGCTACCTAAAATATGGAAGCAGGACTGACTAGCCATACTATTCTGAATCTTTATTCTTGGAATTTTTGAATATTCTTGTTGCCAAACTTATAATATATGTTTTAGATGATGCACTTGCTTTTGTTTCTATTATCTTAGTTTATAAAGGTGAACTTAGGGAATATATCTGTATATTTTCATTAGTACTAAAATCTTTTTACTTTATTATTCACCTATACAAAACAATATTTCCATACTATTTCTAAACCATAGTAATTGTAAAACTTATTGACTAGAAAATGAAGATGTTCTGAGAAGTTGAAGGTTTTTCACCTAACCCCTGCTCCATCCTGAAATGGACTTTATTTGCATTGTGCATCTGGGAGATGGCAAGAAGTTTAACGTTTCAAGTTTCCAAAAAGTAATGTTAAGTAAGCAGTCAATAGAGAAGGGGCAATGAGGCAAAGCAGAGTGCCCCCAGATGCTAACTTGCTATTTGTTTTTTTCTTTTCATTTTTCCGCTTTTTAATTAAAGAAAAAAGTCTTGTGGGCATGGAGTGAGGGTGAGTGTACATGCCAGGGCTGGGAAGGCTGGTAGCAGGAGCAGATCAGGCATTCTACCCACTCATTTATCCTTTATGTATGTCATAGCTGGTACCATATGTTTAGAGCCAATCAATTTATGCATTTGGAAATTCTTTCCTTGGTTTATACATTTAGCTAAATAAAAATGTAAGGTAATGTTTATTTAATTGACTACAAATTGCTACATTCAGACTTCAACCTTTTTTTCCCTTCCTCTTTATTTGCTGAACCAGTTTACTCTTCCCATTATTTTCTCTTATTTGGCTTTGTTTTATAGTAAGATGTTCACTCAGGTAACAGGATGGTACCTTTATATATATATTTTTGTCCACCTATACCTATCTACTATCTACACCTGAATTAGAGAGAGTAAACTCAGAAAACTCTAGAAAACTGATTTCTTCTCTTTAACTTTCACATGGCTTTAATTTTATCCACTTATTCTTAGTTTCTGTGGACTTCATCTCATGACAGGACAACTTGGAAACATTTTTAGCATAGTTTTATTCACTGGTAAAACATAGTATGATCAATAGTGTAGACAATATAAAAAAGTGTTGGTTTAGCATTTAGTAAATTGACTTCGTTTTAGTAACTACAAGCAAAAGTTTTACACAACTACATAATTTTATTTTATTTATAATTTTTATAATGTTTATTTATGTTTGGGGGGG
This sequence comes from Panthera uncia, assembly GCF_023721935.1. Taxonomy (NCBI): domain Eukaryota; kingdom Metazoa; phylum Chordata; class Mammalia; order Carnivora; family Felidae; genus Panthera; species Panthera uncia. Next base: position 52,300,320 of record NW_026057582.1, on the reverse strand, counting down.
GAGGGGCAGAGAGAGAGAGGGAGACACAGAATCCAAAGCAGGCTCCAGACTCTGAGCTGTTTGCACAGAACCCGACATGGGGCTTGAACTCACAAACCGCAAGATCATAACCTGAGCCATGTTTCACCTACTGAGCCATCCAGGCACCCTCAAAACTACATAATTTTAACAACTTGTTGGAATGGAAATCTTTGAAAATGATGATCTTATCAAAGTCCTTATAAGATTACAGAAACTTTACAAAACGGGATGACATATTAAAGTATCAACAAAGATTTTGTCCTAACATGTTTCTAAAAACCTTTATAGGCTTCAGATCTGCCCATATTCATATTCTGAAGGGAACAGAATCAGGCAAGGATCTATTCTAATGACTCTTTATTTGGGTTAAACTACCACAAAGGAAGAATACTTTTGTGGATCTGTGAAATGTTAATTTTTCCAATTAATGCATTTTATGAAAGACCAGAGAGTTTAAAAAGAGGAAAACAATTGATTTTAGTTTCTGAGTTAGGTTAGTTCACACTAGCTGTGGTCTTTGGAAATTTAGAAAAAATTAATTAGTTTATAATTCTTACGAGACAACATCGAGATACTACTACTCAGATTTTTCACTAATTTCTCCTGTAACTCAAGTTTACACTGACAAGAAGTCCTGGGTAGCTATACAGCCCTGTAGGGCCATCCCTTCCATATTTCATATCCCTTCCTGATATTGTGGGATTGCTTGTCTGTACCTGGTAGGAAGTGTTTCAAGCTGGACCTCCAGATGGAAAACTCCAACAGGGTTTAATTATACAGGTAAACTGATTTGCTTGGTCATGCACCTGGAAAATCTAAGATGAAGAATAACTTAAAAGTGAATTAAATGTAGGACAGGTGCATTATCATTTCCCACCACTTTACAAACATAGAGAACAGTCTCTTAGCTCCTTTACATCACTGAATAAGGTCAGAAAATCATTTGAATTGAAGCCCTAAAAAGGCCTTTCTGCAGGAAAAGGTGATCACACACAATGGGTAAATTCTGCTTCTATTTATGCTAATTTATTTTATAATCTTAGACTTCTTCTGGGAAAATACAGTTCAAAGAACAGAAGAAATATAGAGGAAGAGGTAAGGAATTGCAGCTAAAGAAGAAGGGATAAGGCAACTTTTGTTGAGGCCATGACATCAACGCTGGGTCTTGAAGAATAAGTTCTTCAGTAGAGAAAATGTTTCAGGCAGAGGGCACAGCTTGCACAAAGGCAGAAATCAACATGGTAATGTAGTGACTGGTATGTATGTATGTGCACACATGTGTACCTAGGGAATAACAGGTGGAGCTGGAAAGGTAGGCAGGGAATGGAATAAGAAAGGACTTTTGTATGTGCAGGGCAACGTGGACACTGATCTAGTCCTATGATTACAGACAGTGCTCCAACAGCAATTTCAGGTACCTGGTGGTGTCAGTAAAGAGGGCTTTGGGACTCATCTTCATTTCAGCCAGGGTCAATTTACATGTTTTATAAATTTGAGTTCTACCTGGTCTCTATATTAAACAAAGCATTCTACAGCTTTCATATTCACCCTAGACAGTTATATCTTTCTTGCCATTTTTGGCAAGAAGCCTTTAAAACTATAGGCAGTTATATTACCTAGTCTATGAATTGCACGGAGCATAATATTTCTTTATTTTGGTTACTTTACTCTTTTCTTTTCTCATGAAGATAATTTGTAATTTAATAATGAAAATTATGTCATGTGGAGCACTAGATCTTTTGACCTATTTTCCCTTTTAGGGTTATATGACTTAGAACTTTGCATTTTTCTCTGAACTTTCAAATTCTTGTCTTACTATATTTTAGACTTCTATAAAGCCATCTAACTCAACTTTTTTTTTTTTTTTTTTTGCTGGGTATTGTAAGGCTCCTGAATCCTAAGATTCCTATTACTTTGCTTCCCTAATGAATTCTTTTTTGGTCTTAAGTCCCAAACTGTTTCTTTGACCTTCTTTTTTGTGTCCAAATTATGAAGACCCATCATATGCTTTGTTTGAACTAAATGACAGACAAGACCTAATTGAGGTCCTCATTATGACCGTGTCTATTTTGTGACCTGTCTTAGTAGCACATTCTAGAACTGACTCAGGAATGTTGCAATATCATAATACCTTTCATTTCTTTCCTCCCACAAATTTCTACCAAAATTTTTATTCCAGTGTTGAATGAAGAAGAGGGTTTATAACCCAACAAAGCCTGGTGACAAAATATTTAGCGATTAAAGGGTTGCCTTGTCCAATGCCTTCCATGCTATAATAGTGCTTTTCTTATTTCAGTACTTTTTTAAACTATGGTTATAGAGATGAGATATTGACTTCCTTATTTTGAGGGATAAGAGAATGTTATTTTATTAGAGGTGGAATTGAAACATGGTTACTTTACCTGCGGAATTTATAGTGTATATTTCCCCTGGATTATAGGCAGTCAAAAGGTGATCTGTTAAAACTTTTTAAGATTATAGATAGTTTGACTGGAAGTAAATTAATGTGTTTTTCTGGTAAGTGGTATATAGAACCCAGAATTTGAGTACCTGAAGCTTGGAAAAGGAAGGAAAAATACAGGCAAAAAGAAGACTAAAAGTCTGTGTTGTGCATACCAGAAATCAAATGTAAATTTAGAACAAACTTACATAATAAAAAATCTCTTTTAAAAAATAGTTATAAAACAAATGATGTTTTCTCAAATCCCTTATTTTGTGATATTTCAGTCTAATAAATCTACATTGAAACTTCTAAAAAGATTAAGTTTGCTTGGACAAGATCATAAACACTCTTCAGGCTAGCATAGGAAAGAGTTTCCATCTACTTCCCAGGTTTTGTTTATATCTCTTAAATCATATTCCAGGGACCTTTGAACACTAGAATTTCTCTAGTTCAACCTTTCTATGTTTTTTTATACTTTACCACACCTTCTTTGTTCACTAAGGAGAATGGATGGAAACTTTCCATAAGAGGTGAGCCCTGTAATGTTTGTCATCAGGTGAAAGCATGGCAAAGCTTTCTGATGAGAATAAAGAAAAATACATGAACAAAAACACAACTGCTGCTTGTACTTTTCCTGCAGATGGCACTGGTGTTACTTAGATAAAAAGACATTTTTGTGCTCAGCAGCTTTTAGTTCATTGTGCACACTGGAAAGGCTCATATGTACTAGGAAATAAGTAGATGTCTTGCAGTAAGTAGTCACTTATCTGTGCATGATTGAACCCCAGCATGGTTCAACCAGTCTTTTTGGAGGTCTGCTTTTCAATTAATGCATTCACATGGACAATAAAATCTGATGAGGTGCTCTTTTTGACCAGGGGAGAGGCCTACTACAAAAAGCACATTACAGACTGAAGGCCCATCCTCCCAGTTGCATCTACATGAAAAATCCAGCCCTGTCTGAAAATGCATAAATGTCACAGGAGTACAGAGGGAGGTAATATGATTGTTTTTAAGTAAAAACTCCTAGGAGATTTATTCTGATAGTGTTAAAAAGGACTTCAACAAAAACTTATTGAATACTTATTTGAGGCAATGCATAGTGCCAGATTATTATGGACAGTTCAAGGACTAAAAACCAAACCCAAACATAATAAGCATCTTCTCAGATGTCTCAAGCTAATTGCAAGAATAGATATATGCATAAATATGTGAGATATAAGTGTCTAAGTCCATTAAGACTATTATAATAAAATACCACTGATGGGTAGCTTACAAACAACAAAAATTTATTTCTCATAGTTTGGAGGCTGAACGTTTGAGGTCATGTTGTGATTATGGTGGGGTGAAGGCTTTCTTCTAGGTCACAGACTTCTCATTGTATCCTCACATGGTGGCAAGGTCTCAGGGTCTCTCTCAGGAGCATCTTTTATAAGGCACAAATTTTAGTCTTGAGGGCTCCACTCTCATGACTTAAGCATGCCCCAAAGACCCCACTTCTAATACCTTCATCTTTAAGGGTTAGGATTTCAACATGTAAACTTTGGAAGGACACAAACTTTCAGGCCATAGCATACAAATTAGTTTCATAAATGATAAACAGATTACCAATAGGAATAGGGAAGGAAGGAGTAAAGAAGGAATGTTGAAGTGGGCTTGAGAGGGAGAGTGAAAGGAGGGCCAGTCTTCAGCTGAATATGAAGTGGGAGGAGACAAAATAGAATTTCCAATAAGAGAATTGTAAAAACACGGTGGTCAGCAAAGCAGTGTATAGAGAATGGTTGTTCTCTTTAGATTTAATGATTTATTCAGGGACTGATATATTTTGTGTTTTCTGTTAGGTGCTCTAAAACCTGACTGTATTTCACTTTTGTCTCAGTTCAAGCTTCTGTAACAAATATACCATAGAGTGGGTAAGAATAAGTATTTATATCTCATAGTTCTGGAGGCTAGGAAGTCCAAGATCAAAGTACTGACAGATCCAGTGTCTGGTGAGAACCTACCTGCTGGTTTGCAGATGGCCATCTTCTCATTGTATCCTTATATGGTGGAGATCAGAGAGAGAAGAAGCAAGTTCTTTTATGTCTCTTCTTATGAGGACACTACTTCTATTGATGAGGGGTTCACCTCATGACCTAATTATCTCTCCAAAGGCCTACCTCTAAATACTATCACATTGGGGATTAGGCTTCACTGAATTCTGGGGGAACACATTCAGTCCATAGAGACATTTCAATTCTGTGCTCTTGGGTTATTTAAACTCTTTGTGCCTTTGTTTCCTCATCATTAAAATGAGGTAAGAGTATTTACCTCAAAGGGTTTCTGAGGGGATTAAATGAGCAAACATATGTATAGTACCTGGCCATAGTAATAAATATTACTGTAATCATAAAATAATTAGATGTTATTATGCACATTTGTGTTTTATGCTAATCAGTATATAAGGAGAATTCTAATTCTATCAGAAGACTAAGAATTAGGTATCCCTACAATTTTACTTATAAGAAAATTTAGGCTTAGAAAAACTACTTGCTAAAGATAATACAGGCTATGTTATTTATTTATTTATTTATTTATTTATTTATTTATCTTTTTTAAGTCTTCCTTTAAAAAAAGTTTATTTATTTATTTTTGGCAGAGAGAATTAGTTAGAGAAAGAGCACATGAGCAGGGGAGGAGCAGAGAGAGAGAGAGGGAGAGAGAGAATCCCAAGTAGGCTCCAGGCTATCTGTGTAGAGCCTGACGCAGGTTCTCAATCCTATGAATGATGAGATCATGACCTGAGCTGAAATCAAGAGCCAAATTATTGACTGAGCCACCCAGGCACCCCTAGGCTACATTTTTTAAATTGAAGTATAACTGACAGTTTAAAATTGTATGTTTAAGGTGTAAAATTTGATGATTTAATATACATATGCATTGTGAAATAATCACCATAATCAAACGAATGAATATATCCATTGATACAACCTGCATTTGCACCAAGGCTAAACTCACCCATTTTTCTTCTTCACCATTGACTTCTTAATAATTAAGTTTATTGTAATCAGTCTCTGTTGTGAGTGGGTGGCAAGAAGCTACAGTAGGATGTAAAAATGGTAGGGGGCCAGAGTGGAAGGCTTCTAGTGCTTGGCCAAGCATTTAAAATACTACATGTCTAACATCCATTCCTTTATCAGTTGGTGTTCTGGTCTAAGGTAATGATATGAGGCTGGTCTTATCCAGGGAGATAGTCAAGAGATGTGAACACAGGAGAATATTTAACTTTTAGATAAATACTGAGGAAAAAAATTAATCTGAGTAGTTAGGGGAGAACCAGGAGATATTTTGGGTGTCATGGATTCAGTTGGTAGGAAAGTTTCATGAAAGAACAAAGTGTTGACTGGTTGTAAGCAGTTAAACAAGCAAAATACTCAAAATGATTGGACTTCCTGGTTAGATGAACATCTGTAACAACTAGCAGAATAGACTCAGTCCAGTGTGGGGGTTTCTAATTTATGGGTGAAGTAAAGGGAGATTGAGAACAATAAGTGGGGACAAGTATAGATTAGCCTGGCTAGAACAAAGCTTGGAGATACTACTTTGTATCGGAGAGGTATTTGTAACTTAAGGAAGAGACTTTAGTACCCAAGGGGAAGCATTATCACTGAGGATTTTCTTTTAGTATAGAGAAGAGAGAACAGTAGTAGTTCAGGGGACTAAAGTAGCAAAAGAGATGAAAAAGGGACAGCTGAAGAAGGAGAAGAGCAAATAATGGGATATTTTTGGATAAGCCTAGACATAATGGTCACGAGGGTATCAGAGGAGTGATCAGTAATGTCAGGTGCAGAAGAGGAATCAACTAAGGTTTCAGTGGAGGAGTGAGAACAGAGGCTGTGTGGAGAAACTTCTGTTGAAGAGCTCGAGGTGCTTGGTTATGAAAAAAAGAGACGGGAGGAAGCCCCAGAGGTGGTGGCTTTTTTGTTTGTTTTTATTTTTTATTGTTAAAGATAGGCCTGTATTTATGTTTTTGAGGAAGATGCCAATAAAGCTGAAGCCAGAGAAAGAGATTAAATGATAAAGTAAAGCCAGAGAGATGATAGTAGAGAATCAGGGAAGGATTTAGTCATTCAGTGCAATGAAGATTGGAAAAGAGAAGAGTTACGTGGATATAAGTTTGTGAATGAAGGTGGAATATTGAAGGAGCTTCTTTTTGCCTCACAGAGGAAATAGAGTGGACAGGGGCTACTACATACATTCGAATTCTCATGTATGACATGTAAAACCTTTGACTAATTCCCTAGTTTTCATCTTCTGCTCCTCTGGATGCAACACAACACCATCTAGAACTCTTACCATGCTATTCATATGCTGTACTTTTGCATGTGATGCTCCCTCTATAAGAAAGTTCTTTCTTAAGATACCTCTGCTGTTGAAGCAGAGTTTAATGTCTCTCCTGTGTCTTGAACTATAGAGCTCTCCCAAACAGACTTTATTAGATTGACAGCACCTTAGAAACAGGGACCATTTTTCATTTACCTTATTATAAGTTACTAGTTCCTGGCACATAGTAGTTGCTTGATAAATATTTGTTGAATTTATTTATTTTCCAAAACAACGCTTTTGTGTGCTTTAAAAGTTCTTTTAGCAATTAGAGATTATTCCAATTTTTGTTTTCTTTCTCTTTCTTTCTTTCTTTCTTCTTTCTTTCTTTCTTTCTTTCTTTCTTTCTTTCTTTCTTAGAGAGAGAGAGAGAGAGCGAGCGCAGGGGAGGGCCATAAGGAGAAGGAGGGAGAGAATCCCAAGCAGGCTCCATGTCTAGTGAGGAGCCTGATACAGGGCTCAATCCCACTACTGTGATATCATGACCTGAGCCGAAACCAAGAGTTGGATGTTCAGCTGACTGAGCCACCCAGGTGACCCTGTACTTTCAATTTATAATGCTAAATTAGAGGCAGATTTGATTTTAAAATTGGTGGAAATGCTAACTTATTGGCTAAATCACTCTTAAGTACACACTGTCTTTGATTCATGTGTAGCTGGCTATCTTTTTGTGGATCAGGGAACACAAACCAGTGCTAAATCTCTCAAGGGCAGAGTGTTTGTTTTAATTTCTGAATCTACAACATACAGTTGCCACAACCATGCTTAATAGATGCCTAACAAACAACTAGTAGATTTTATTAAATAAGTAGACTTACGTAGTATTTATGGGTACAGTGTCATTTTGGGGAAGTTATTTTACATCCCTGTGTCTTAGTTATTTGTCTCTCTGTGAAGTGGTCCCATCTATTAACTTCTTTTCAACAATTATAGTTCAGAATTGATCAGATTACATTTGATCAGTAATTTTTTACTTATAGAAGAAAAGCACTATATAAATAGTTATTCAATCAGGGGAAAAGTTCTTAATCATGTGCTGGCCTTTCTAGTGGAAGACTATACATAGATAATATCTGCAACAATCATCTTTTTATGCAGTCCTTTAATAAATAATATAACGTTACTTTTGTTTTTATTTAAATTAACATGAATATATTGCCTCTGTTCCTTAAATGATCAGTTCTCTCTTATTTATATTACTTCATATTTCCATCTCCCTTCTTCCATGGTTTGCTATACTTCTCATCTCAGTTCAGGATTTTACTTCCTGATCTATGTATTTCCGTCTTCAGCTCATAGAGTTTCTCACCACCTGGAGTGAAAACACTGTCAACATGTATTGATGGCTTTCATATTATATGTTGACAGTGCTACTACTCAGGAGTGGGGATGTGGTCAAAAAGGCAGATATGACTGTTCATCTTTTCCAGAGAATATTGCTGTGATAAGAAACATTCACAGGAGGCTTTTCTGTTTTTATTCTCAAGGTAACTTTGGTATGTACACCTTACTTTTTATTTCTCAAACCTATAATATTGCTAAATTTCTGTAGGCTTTGCTTGACATCGATCCTAGTGTTTTGCTTCTGTGAGTTTTACTTAGCAGGCATGCAAAGAAATAGTGGTGTTGACATTCTCTATCTTATTTAGAATATTTTATCCAGGGCTCAATGTACTGTGTAATTTAATTTGAAATAATAAATTGAATACAAATGGAAATGGTGTGCTGTCTTCCAAAACACATTTCCTAGAGCCCTTTTCTTGAGATTGCTGTGGCTACCAAAGGACACCATTACAGAAACATAACCTTATGTACCGTTCCATGTTTGAATGTGCATTGGGAGGGCAAAACCCAAGATAAAAGGCAGTCACATTGTATTTTAAGTTTCAACAATAAAAAAAAAATCATGTGTCTAAAATGTGATTTTCTATAAAGATTTATCCCATGATGTTTCCCATAAATTGATTTCTTAATTAATATATACAAATATAATTAGTTTTGTTCAGACTATAGATATCATGAGCAAAGAAAAATGGATTAAATTGGGTAAAAATGAATAAAGTAGGAAAAAGTAGCATAGAATTAGAGGGGAATAAAGGGGAATCCATTTACAACCTTTGGTTGGAATGGTTATAAGACAAGACACAAAATGTAGAATATCTAGTAGAAGTAATAAGTGTAATCATATCAAAGTTTTAAAACTTTTATTTAAATTAGACACTATAAAGTCAAGACAAGCAGTACTGAAAACATGTTTACAACCTCTTTATTTATTTGCTTTCTTATTCATTCTTCCAATAAACATTTATTGACTACACGGTATGTTCCAGGTACTGTTTTGGGCCCTAGGTACTGTTTTTGCCCTCTAGCAGTGAACCAAACAGATAAACACCTCTGCCATCACAGAGTTTATAGTGGATCAGTATTCAGAATATACGAAGAAAGAACTCTTTCAAACAACACAGCATAACATAACATAACATAACTCAAAACAAACGCACAACAGGGAAATGAGCAGAGGAGATGAGTAGGGAATTCAAAGGTAAACTATAAAGGGTCTATGAACATTGCACCTCATAAATTTTAATTCGTTTTACAAATTAAAACAATGAGATAGCAAATGTTCCTCAGAAAATTGGGAACAGGTAGGTAAGAAAGATTGAAAATCCAGTGGTAGTGATGGTGTGGGGTACTGGGTAGTTTCAAGCACTTTGGTGCTCAGGTAAGTCAGGAGTCCTTTCAGGAAACAATCTGGTAAAATCTTCCACCCCGCAACTCCCCTCATAGTTGTATATCTGTTGCAGATTGAATGTTTGTGTGTCTACAAAATTCATATGTTGAAGCTCTTACTCCCAGTGTGATGATATTTGGAAATGGGGACTCATGGAAAAAATTAGGGTTAGATGAAGTCATGTAATTGGGTCCTTTTAAGGAGAGACATGAGGGAGCTTACTCTCTCTCTTTGCTATGTGAGGTCACAGCAAGAAGGCTGCTCTCTGCAACCATGAAGAAACCTCAGCAAAACCTCACCATGATGGCACTTTGATCTCAGACATCCAGCCTCCAGAACTGTGGCAAAATATTTTTTTTTATTTAAGTCAGACTATGGTATTTGGTATTTTGTCTATGGTATTTTGTTATGGCAGTCTGAGCTGACTAATACAATATCCTAGAAAAAAAATGATGTATAGTCATGTTCATTGGGTTTTGTAGCATTTTTCTTCAATGACAAAAAAGGAAAGATAGACAACTAGAAAACAATGAGAAAAAAGGCAATAAATACATACCTATAAAATTACTTTAAATGTAAATGGATTGAATACTCTAATCAAAAGACATATGGTGGCTGAATGGATCAAAAACAAGACTCATCTCTGTACTGCCTACAAGAGACTCATGCAGACTGAAAGTAAAGGAATGAAAAAAGGTATTTCATGCAACTGGAAACAAAAAAAATATTGGTGTAGCAAAATTCATATGACACAAAATAGACTTTAAGGTTTTTTTAAGTTTTTTAAATTTATTTTTGAGAAAGAGACAGAGCATGAGTGGGGGAGGGGCAGAGAGAGAGGGAAACAGAATCCAAAACAGGCTCCAGGCTCTGAGTTGCTTAACTGACTGAGCCACGCTGGTGCTCTTAGACAAAATAGACTTTGAAACAAAAAGACTGTGTAGGCACCTGGGTGGCTCAGTCAGCTAAGTGTCGGACTTCGGCTCAGGTCATGATCTCATGGTTCATGAGTTCAAGCCATGCATTGGGCTCTCCACTGACAGTGCGGAGCCTGCTTGGGATTCTCTTTCTTTCTCTCTCTGCCTGTCCCCCACTTTCTCTCTCTCTCTCTCTCTCCCTGTCAAAATAAATAAATAAACTTAAAAAAATAAAACAAACACTGTAACAAAAGACAAATAAATGTATTACATAATGATAAAAGGTATTACATAATGATTACAAAATGATTCTTTCAAGAAACAGATACAACACTCATTAATGCACCCAACACGGGAGAATATAAAGCAAATATTGACAGACATGAAGGGAGAAATTAACAGTAATATAAAAAATGGAGGATAGGTAAAGGAAGATGAATAGATGGAGCACAAAGAATTTTTATGACAGTGAAAATACTCTATATGATGCTAAAATGGTGGATACATGCCTTTGTATATTTGTCCAAACCCATAGAATGTACAACATGAGATTAAATCTAATGTAAACTATGGACTTTGGGCGCCAATAATGTGTCAATGTAGATTCATCAGTTGTAACACCTGTACCTCTCTGGTGCAGAATGTTGATAATGAGAGACACTATGCATATGTGGGGGCAGTATGTGGGATATCTCTGTATCTTCTGCTCAATATTGCTATGAAGTTAAAACTGCTCCAAAAATTAAGTCTTTAGAAAAAAATCAGGAGACAATAAAACAAAACAAACAAAACAAAATGGACATAACCCAAATATCCATAGTGGGTGGATTCTTAAAGCATGACAAATTCATACTTGACCTGTTACAGCAGATCTCTACTAACAATATGAAAATATCTTTAAGAAAATAGGTAAGAAAAAAAGTTAATATTATTGGGGTATAATCCTATTTGTGTAAAATGAATATAAATACACAAATGAAAGCCATATATATATGAAAGCCATATATACATATATATGTATTTTTATATGTACACATGTCAATATGTACAAAGAATTATGCTAACAGTGATTGATTGTCCATCTGGAAAGAAAAGGTAAATTGGATAGAAATCCAAGGAACCTTTACCATCACTTAAGTTACTTGAAATTCCATGCAAGGATGAATTATTTTAATAATTTTATTAAAGTTATTTTAATACATTACATTATTTAATAAGATAATTTTGATAAAGTTATTTTAAATAAATACAATTGCATAAAATTTTTTAAAAAGTCAATGAGAAATTAAGAAAATTGGAAACTGAGAGGATTATGGGAACTGAGTTCTCCAAAGTGTAAGAACATAATGTTTAGTCAGGTTTGTCTGATGAACAGGTTGTATATTGAAGAAGTGAGAAAAAAAAACACTAAACAACTGAACTGAAAGTGTCTGTGTATGGTTTTAAGTTGGACTACATTGTGTGGATTACATTTTAAGCAGAAGTATGAGGTTATTGAACCTATATTTTATGAAGTTTTACCTGTTGTACAAGATGGATTGGAGAAACTAGAGACAAGAGGCTTAAGGGGTGTGTGTGTGTATGTGTGTTGTGTGTGTGTGTGTGTGTGTGTGTGTGGACAATTACTGTATTGCATCTCAAAACAAAGTTAGAAATACACTACTAATGGTTGGAGAATAGAAATAAGTGGACACACTTATACATTAATGTGTTTACATAATTTCTCCATTTTAGCTACTGCTAACTTTTTTATATACTTAAGGAAACTTGAACATACCAAGTTAGCAAAATTTTTTTATCTGGTTTTCAAGAACATTTGTTCTGCTTTTTAAAAATTTCTTTGACTTCAGTTTCTTATGAAACCATGAACCTTACATCAGGCCAAAAAGATAGATGATACCTACTTTAGCATCGATCTCAAGATATATTTTTGACTTTTTTAACTAAAAAAAAAAGATAGATATCGAAAAAGCTATCAGTCACCACTGTCTTTCCTCTACTGGTGATAGAGATGGAGTCAATCAACCTGAGCATTTGCCCAGGTCAGCAGACTAGAAGAGACTTTTGACATGTGAAAAAATTTCATGATATAGCTCTGTCTCCAGATTGCATCCTAATTTTAACTGTGGACTCTCATTGTTTTTAAGAAGGAAACTTTTTTATCTCAGGAAAACGGTCTACCTTTTTCTATACTGTTTTTCATCACCAAGGCTTTTTAAAGTTATGTATCTCATAATTTAACCCAAAACCACATTTCCCAGGTGCATTCTCACCTCCTACAGCATGATTTTATATTAATTAATTAATTAATTAATTAATATTTATTTGAGTATAGGTGACTCACGATGTTACATTATTTTTAGGTGTGTAACATAGTTATTCAATGTCTCTATGTTATGCTATTGCTATGCTCATCACAAGGATAGCTACCATCTGCCACCATACACCACTATTACGGTATCATTGACTATATTCCCTGTGTTGTACCTTTTATTCTCATGACTTGTTAATTCCATAATTGGAAGCCTGTATCTCCCACTCCCCTTCACCCATTTTGCCCACCCGCCACCTCCCTCCCCTCTGGTAGCCATCAGTGTGTTCTCTGTACTTATAGGTCTGATTCTGCTTTTTGTTTGTTATTTAACTTGTTTTGTTTTCTTAGATTCTGCATATAAGTGAAATTATGTGGTATTTGTCTTTCTCTGTTTCACTTATCTCACTTAGCATTATACCCTGTAGGTCCATCCGTGTTGTTGCAAATGGCAAGATCTCATTCTTTTTTTATGGCCAAATAATATTCCATTGTGTATATATACCACATCTTCTTTATCCATTCATCTATTAATGGATATGAGGGTTGCTTCCATCTCATGGCTATTGTAAATAAAGCTGCAATAAATATATAGGTGCATATATCTTTTCAAATTAATATTTTCATTTTCTTTGGATAAATACCCAGTAGTTGAATTATTGGATCATATGGTATTTCTATTTTGAATTTTTTGAGGAACCTACATACTCATCCACGGTACCAGCTTACATTCCCACCAACAGTGGACAAGAGTTCCTTTTTCTTCACATCCATGCTAACGCTTTTTGTTTCTTTTCTTTTTAATTTTAGCCATGCTAACTGTTGTGAGATGATATCTCATTATAGTTTTGATTTGCATTTTCTCTGATGATTAGTGATGTTGAGAATCTTTTAATATGTCTGTTGGCCACCTATATGTCTTATTTGGAGAAATGTTTGTTCATGTCTTCTGACCATTTTTAATTGGATTATTGGGTTAATTGGATTATTGGATTTAATTAGATTATTGGATTAATCTGTCAAAGATTTCTGCATGAGTTCAAAATAAAAGTAGACTCTGAATTCATTTGAAGAGAGGTCAAGGAAGGCATCATAAAGAGATGACATTCAGATAATCAAGGTAGAAGTGCAGCAAAAAAGGAGAAAAGGCTATTCCAAGCAGTGTTCATTAATAGTTCATTTTTGCTTTGGTTTCCCTTGCCTCCAGAGGCGTGTCGAGTAAGTTACTGTGACCAAGATCAAAGAGGTTTTTGCCTGCTAATTCCTCTAGGATTTCGATGGCTTCCTGTCTTACGTTTAGGTCTTTCATCCATTTTGAGTTTATTTTTGTGTATGGTGTAAGAAAGTGGTCCAGTTCATTCTTCTGCATGTCACTGTCCAGTTTTCCCAGCACCACTTGCTGAAGAGACTGTCTTTATTCCATTGGATATTCTTTCCTGCTTTGTCAAAGATTAGTTGGCCATACATTTGTGGGTCCATTTCTGGGTTCTCTACTCTGTTCCATTGATCTGAGTGTCTGTTTTTGTGCCAGTACCATACCATCTTGATGATTACAGCTTTGTAGTATAGCTTGAATTTGGGATTATGATGCTTCCCACTTTGGTTTTCTTTTTCAAGATTGCTTTGGCTATTTGGGGTCTTTTCTGGTTCCATATACATTTTAGGATTGTTTGTTCTAGCTCTGTGAAGAATGTGGGTGTTATTTTGATAGGGATTCCATTGAATATGTTGATTGCTTTAGGTAGTATTGACATTTTAACAATATTTGTTCTTTCTGTCCAGGAACATGGAATATTTCTCCATTTTTTTTGTGTCTTCTTCAATTTCTTTCATAAGCTTCCTATAGTTTTCAGTGTATAGATTTTTCACCTCTTTGGTTGGATTTATTCCTAGGTATTTTATGGGTTTTGGTGCAATTGTAAAAGGGATCGATTCCTTGATTTCTCTTTCGGTTGCTTCATTGTTTGTATATGGGAATGCAACCAATTTCTGTGCATTGATTTTATATCCTGCAACTTTGCTGAATTCATGGTACAGTTCTAGCAGTTTTTTGGTGGAATCTTTAGGGTTTTCCATATAGAGTATCATGTCATTTGTCAAGAGTGAAAGTTTGACCTCCTCCTGGCTGATTTAGATGCCTTTTATTTCTTTGTGTTGTCTGATTGCTGAGGCCAAGACTTCCAATACTATGTTGAATACCAGTGGCTAGAGTGGACATCCCTGTCATGTTCCTGACCTTAGGGGGAAAACTCTCAGTTTTTCCCCATTCAGGATGATATTAGTGTTGGGTCTTTTGTACATGGCTTTTATGATCCCAAGTTATGATCCTTCTATCCCTACTTTCTTAAGGGTTTTTATCAATAAAGGATGCTGTATTTTGTCAAATGCTTTCTTTGCATCTATTGAGAGGATCATGTGGTTCTTGTCTTTTCTTTTATTGATGTGATGAATCACATTGATTGTTTTGCAGATATTGAACCAGCCCTGCATCCCGGGTATAAATCCCACTTGGTCGTGGTGAGTATTTTTTTAAATGTATTGTTGGATCTAGTTGGGTAGTATCTTGTTGAGGATTTTAGTATCCATGTTCATCAGGGAAATTGGTTTGTACTTCTTTTCAGTGAGGTCTCTGTCAGGTTGTGGTATCAAGGTAATGCTGGCTTCCTAGAAAGAGTTTGTAAGTTTTCCTTCCATTTCTATTTTTTTGGAGCAGCTTCAAGAGAATAGGTGTTAACACTTCCTTAAATGTTTGGTAGAATTCCCCTGGAAAGCCATCTGGCCCTGGACTCTTGTTTTTTGGGGGATTTTTGATTACTAATTTGATTTCCCTACTGGTTATGGGTCTGTTCAAATTTTCTATTTCTTCCTGCTTCAGTTTTGGTAGTTTACCTGTTTCTAGGAATTTGTCCATTTCTTCCAGATTGCCCATTTTATTGACATATAATTGCTCATAATATCCTCTTATTATTGTTTTTATTTCTGCTGTGTCTGTTGTGATCTCTCCTCTTTCATTCTTGGTTTTATTTATTTGGGTCCTTTCCTTTTCCTTTTGATCAAACTGGCTAGAGGTTTATCAATTTTGTTGATTCTTTCAAAGAACCAGCTTCTGGTTTCATTGATCTGTTCCACTGTTTTTGTTTTTTGTTTTTTGTTTTGATAATATTAATTTCAGCTTCCTTATTATTTGCTGTCTTCTTCTGGTTTGGGGTTTTGTTTGCAGTTATTTTTCCAGCTCTTTAAGGTGTAATGTTAGGTTGTGTATCTGAGATCTTTCTTCCTTTTTTAGGAAGGCCTGGTTTGCTATATATTTTCCTTTTATGACTGCCTTTGTTGCATCCCAGAGGTTTGGGGCTGTGGTGTTACCATTTTCATTGGCTTCCATGAACTTTTAAATTTCCTCTTTAACTTCTTGGTTATACCATTCATTCTTTAGCAGGATGTTCTTTAGTCTCTAAGTATTTGTTACCTTTCCAAATTTTTTCTTGTGGTTGATTTCGAGTTTCATAGTGTTGTGGTCTGAAAATATGCACGGTATGATCTAGATCTTTTTGTACTTGTTGAGGGTTGATTTGTGTCCCAGTATGTGGTCTACTGTGGAGAATGTTCCATGTGCACTGGAAAACAATGTATAATTCTGCTGGTTTAGCATGAAATGTTCTGAACATATCTGTTAAGTCCATCTGGTCCAGTGTGTCATTCAAAGCCATTGTTTCTTGTTGATTTTTTGATTAGATGATCTGTCCATTGCTGTGAGTGAGATGTTGAAGTCCCCTACTATTATGGTCTTACTCTCAATGAGTTTATGTTTGTGATTATTTGATTTATGTATTTGGTGCCCTCACATTTGGCACATAAATGTTTGCAATTGTTAGGTCTTCTTGGTGGATAAACCCCTTAATTATGATATAATGCCCTTCTTCGTCTCTTGATACAGTTTGTATTTTAAAGTATAGATTGTCTGATACATGTATGGCTACTCTGCTTTCTTTTATTGTCCATAGCATGATAGATGGTTCTCTATCCCCTTGCTTTGAATCGGAAGGTGTTTTTAGGTTTAAAGTGGGTCTCTTGTAAACAGCATCTAGATGGTCTTGTTTTCTTATCCATTCTGGTACCCTATGTCTTTTGATTGGAGCATTTAGTCCATTGACCTTTAGAGTGAGGACTGAAAGATATGAATTCATTGCCATTATGTTGTCTGTAGAGCTGGAGTTTCTGGTGGTGTTCTCTGGTCCTTTCTAGTCTTTATTGCTTTTGTGTGTGTGTTTTTTTTCCATCTTTTGTCCCATCAGAGAGTCTCCCTTAAAATTTTTTGCAGGGCTGGTTTAGTGGTCACAAACTGCTTTAATTTTTGTTTGGGAAATGTTTTATGTCTCCTATTTTGAATGACAGCCTTCCTGGATAAAGAATTCTTGGCTGCATATTTTTCCAAATCAGCACATTGAATATATCCTGCTACTCCTTTCTGTCCTGCCAAGTTTCTGTGGATAAGTCTGCTGCAAACCTGGTCTGTCTTCCCTTGTAGGTTAAGGACTTTTTTCCCTTGCTGCTTTCATGATTCTTTCTTTGCCTGAGTATTTTGTGAATTTGACTATGATATGCCTTGTTGATCATCAGTTTTTGTTGACTGTAATGGGAGTCTTCTGTGCTTCCTGTATTTTGATATCTATGTCTTTCACCAGGTTAGGAACGTTTTCTGCTATGATTTGCTCAAATAACCCTTCTACCCATATTTCTCTCTCTTCATCTTCTTGGACCCCTATGATTCTGATGTTGTTCCCTTTTTAATGAGTCACTGATTTCTCTAATTCTTAAATTGTGCTCTTTTGCCTTAGTCTCCCTCTTTTTTTGTGCCTCATTGTTCTCCATAAGTTTGTCCTCTGTACTGATGGTTTTCTACTCTGCCTCATCCATCTTGGCTGCCATGGCATCCATTCGAGATTGCAGTTCAGTTATAGCATTTTTTATTTCATCCTCACTAGCTTTTACTTCTTTTATCTCTGCAGAAAGGGATTCTCATCTATTTTCGACTCCAGCTAGTATTCTTATTATCATGATTCTGAATTCTGGTGCAAACATCTTGCTTGTATCTCTGTTGATTACGTCCCTGGATGTCATTTCTTCCTGTCCATCTTTTGGGGTGAATTCCTTCATTTTGTCATTTTAAAGGAAGAAAAGGAATTAATAAGTTAAAAAAATATTAACATTACAAAATTAAAAACAACACACAAAAAAGCAAATAAATGTTGCTGGATCCTAGGTGTGTTCTGTTCTGGTGGTTGAAAGCAACTTGATAGAGTAGAGGGAAAAGGGAAAGATAAGAAAAGAAAAAAGGAAAAAAAAGGAAAATGTTTGAAAATTTGAAAAAATGAACACAATGAAGTAGAATATAATGAAATGATGGAAGTGAAAAATGGAATTTGAAAATTTTACAGAAAAGTAAAATATATTAGAAAAAATTAAAGAAAAATAATTTTAATAGAAATGGTAAATAAAAATCTTTTCTCTTTCTGTATTCAAGAATAAGAAAAGAAAAAAAATTGAATAGATGGACCAGCAAACAGAGTGAAGTATGATTGAAATTACATCAGTTTCCCCTAGATTTTGAACTATGAAGAACTTTATAGTCTGTAAACTAAGCAGGCGGAGAGAGTTGTGTTGTTCCTGAAGAGTGAGGTTCGTCCAGTTGGGTGGGGCTTAGTGTAATGCCTCCTTTCTCCACCAGATGGTGCTGCTTAGCTTACTGGGGTGGATTGTTGTGATGCCTGTATGTGTTTATGCACATGAGCAGGAGTGGTGAAAATGGCATCAGCCCACTACCCATTCTCTAATATTGGAACTCTGTGCTCTCCCTACTGGTAATTATGTACCTGTCCTTTGTCTCTGCCTTCCATCCACTGCCTGCTTTTGCACTGTCAGGTTGCCAGGTGGCACCTCCCTCCTGAGTTTTATCTTAGATGCAGTTGTGTTTCCCAGCCCCTCACTTCTGAGGGACTGCAGCTTACCCGTTCAGACCTTCTGGAGGAGGGTTTCAGTGAGCAATGCCTGGGTGCTGGCCCACCCCCAGGAATGTTTGGCAGACTGCACTTCTGCTGATGCCTAGAGACTACAGCTGGGTTCCAGTCCGTCCCAGAAAAAGTTCACACAATCATGTAGCAGCAGTGTTTCAGGGATTTTGGAAGATCACAACACACATCTGACACCAGGCTTCCCCCTTAAAGTCCTTGTTCCAGCAGTAGCAAATGTGGTTGTTCTCTGGGGTCCATGGGACCTTTGCCTGTGGGGAGGCCACATAGCCTGTGCCAAATGTCCTCCCAACAGGTGAACCATCTCTCCCTGTGTGGCCCAAGGACCCTGAGGACCTCATTCTCTGCTCCTGGAGATTCGCCCTTCCCACGAGAGCAGTGGCAGGTATTGAGCTGCAGATTTTCAGACTTTGCATTCCCCCTGTTTATAGTCTTAATGGAATTTAAACCCTCTCCTTTCTTCTTTCTCCCTTTTTTTTCAGTCTCTTGTGTACTCTTCCTTTTCCCTCCAGCTACTTTTGGGAAGGGGTGGGGGTGCTTTCTGCACTCTCCCCCCATCTCTGTCCTCTCTCAGCAAGCAAAAACAGCTTCCTGCCCTCTGTGGCTTTCTCCCCTAGTTCACCTCTCTGCACCATGCACCTGCTGAGTTCTGTGGTTCAGGTTGTGCAGATTGTTGTGTTAATCCTCGAATCAGTTTTCTAGGTGTGCAGGATGGTTTGGTGTTGGTCTGGCTGTATTTCAGGGAGGAGAGATGTAATAAAAATTTCCATGCTGTTCCTCCATCTTGGCTTCTCCCCCAAGACACATTTTAAGTAATAGCAAAGGAATGGCCTATTATATAGAAAGAAAAAAGCACAGTTTTTCCAGAATTTCTTTTGCTAACATTAGTGATGTATAGTCATTAGTATTAGCTAAAGATTTGATTCAAATCATATAATTGGGAAGGAACAAAATATAATTAAATTGTTCAATGGTAAGTGGATGTAGTCACCTATATAGAATTAAACTAAATTTATCATTTAATTTAGGAAAGGACCCTGAAAGGGCCAAAAAGGTAAAGCTAGCTGACTGCATGTTTTTCAGTACATTCTCAACTCTTAGAAATTTAAATGAATTAAGAACAGACACCAACTCCAATACATTTGTAAAACTACTGCTTCTGTGATAATTTAGGGTTAATGTCAACAACACAGGATCCAAACAAACCTAGTGTGACACAATGATTGCCTTAGCCAGGGTTTTCAAACTTGGTGATAAATTCAAAATCTGTATAAATTTAAAACAAATCGGTATGAATTTGTTAGCATCAGGTGGAAATAAGTACATTGCTGCCTTATATGTCCCAATTTTTTATCTTAAACAAAAGGCATGCTGTAATCTGTTGTTCCATAGGAAGTAAAGTATAAATTAAGAAGGTCCCTATTTAGACCTTATGATGTCCTTGAACTATGTGCATAGAAGCTCAATTGATGCTAAAATTACAATGACCTGTTATGTGGCAAACGTCTTTCTCTTCTATTTTATTTTATTTTATTTTATTTTATTTTATTTTCTTCTTTCCCTTTCCCTCTTTCTTTCTTTCTTTCTTTCTTTCTTTCTTTCCTTATTTCTTTTGAGTGAAACCATTGGTAAGATTGATGTATTAATCTTCTCTTCCTTTATTACAAAGTACATGTGTGTTATAAAGGAAATCTCAAATTGGAAAATATTTTTTTTTCAAAATGGAAAAGTGAGGAAATAGTACTTTTTTCTCTGAATTTCATATTTAAAGATGATTGTAGATTGAGTGGCCTCATTCAAGCTGATTCTCTACTTTGAAGTCTGATTCTTCCACTTACTAACTGTATGACCTGAACAGGTTAACAGCTCTGTGGTTCAGTTTACTCAACTAGAAAATGGGTATGAAACTCTCCTCCCTCTAGACCTGATATGAAGATTAAATATGATAATGAATAGGGGATGGGTAGGTGCTCAGCTCATGGAGGCTCCCCACTGCCCTGCTTATAGAAGGTCACATATAAATTGTTTTGGTTGTAACATCTGGTTACTATCAAAGTATTCATTCTGCTGAGAAATATATTTGTTTGTCCACAATACATTAAAGATGATTATAGGTATGAATCTTAGACTTTGTCTGAATATTAAAATGCTGCTTTATATTCATATTGGTTATTCATTAGAAACCCAGAATTCTGATGTTTCTGCCTTCCTTGAAGCAGTTGTAGTTTATCAAGAGATTTTTAAAGAGGTAACAGCAGGGCAGGGTGGCCTGCTCATGAAGAGATTCTTATCTGACACATGACTTATGAAAATACCTTCTTTACTCCCCACATCAAGCTTTAGATTCTTGCTGTGCATAGATAACTTGGTCTAATTGCCAATCTACAGGATAAAGCACAATCTTGCTGTTGCCCTCTTGACAAAGATGGTTTTGAAATCAAACCAAAGAGATTTCAAAATGCCCAGGATAACAATGCCAAGAACTAGGATTAGGGTATTTTTTTTCTTGAAATTTATTTATTTTTTTCCTTTGCAGCTGAGTTGGGGATCTGTAGTTTACAGGTTGCCATGGAAACAAGTCATTTGTGTGAGTTCCCATGGCAAGAGTGCCATCCTGTGAATGGTGAAAGTCAAGGTGGCACCAGGCTCATCTATGCTGGGAATAGTTCAGCTCTAAAACAACCAAAATCTTAGTAAGCATGGTTATAGCAAAGAGGGCACTGTTTCAATGAGCTAAAAAACAATTGCCTAATACATTTTCTACCAACTGGAATGTGCCTGCTTAGACAGAATAAGTTCTCTAGTGCAGGTGTGTCATGGTGCATATTTACATTTTGACCAGGACAAATTGATTCCTTTTCTCAAATAATGAATGCAATATTAATGAGAATACTGACTTGATATATTAGCATTAATTGGTTTTCATTCAGTCAGAAGTCACCTGTGCAATTTTTAAAGCACTCAGGAAATAAATCTCTTTGTAATATGCTGGTTTAGAAACCACTATTTTTTTTTAGTTTAGTTATTTAGTTTAGTTGAACTGTCCACAGAAAACCTTACACTAATGGGAGGTTAATGTGTTAAAAACTATTTTCATCATTCTGTGGGTTGTTTTTTATACTTTACAAAGAATAGCTATGTTTTAGGGTTTTTTAAAAATGTTTATTGATTTTTGAGGCATAGAGAGAGAGAGAGAGAGAGCGCGCGCGCATGAGTGGGGGAAGGGCAGAGAGAGAGAGACACACACACAGAATCCGAAGCAGGCTCCAGGCTCTGAACTGTCATCACAGAGCCCAATGCGGGTCTCGAACCACAAACCATGAGATAATGACCTGAGCTGAAGTCGGACGCTTAATGAACTGAGGCACCCAGGTGCACCTATTTATGTTTTAGTTTTTAATGTATTTCTCTGATCCTCAATCTGCTCACCCATTTCTTACCTCTTTCACTTGTTAAAATAGATAGCAGACAGTAGAATGGAGGTTATAAATATAGAAATCACCAAAAGGTATGCTTTCTGAGGTGAGGATGTGCAATTTCAGAGCTCAAGACATCAGAGAAGTCATATTTATGTTTTATCAATATTTTTATCATGTTTTGATATACTTTGCACTTAGCTTCCTCTGACATGACTAATAAAATAGATTTATTTTAATGACCAAGAGGTTCTCATTAAAGAAACACAAAAAGAAATTTCTTGTTGTTTTGGCTATTTCAAAAAAAATTTTTTTTAACTTACTATTGATATGTATGGTTGGGAATTCCCATTCCAATTCTGTTATCATAATTCAGGTCTCAACTGATCACCTTTCCCAGGATTTACAAATCCAGATAGTTATTTTCTACTATACTCTGACTACTTTGGATAACTATACTTATATGCCTTATCTTTTATTTTCATAAGTACAGCTTCTTTTAATTCACCACCTACCACTGTAGATGTAGTATGTGTGTATGTCTATCAACATCTTATTATCTTTCAAACATTACATATGCATATTCAAACATTACATATGCATAGACAACACTATTTCTTCCTTGTTTCTAGCTGCCTTGATCACAGAATTTCACTTGAAGTTTACAGAATTTGCCATAAGTAGTTATCATAAACAAGTGCTAAAATAAAAAAGGTAGAATCACTAACCCTCAAAGATAACATCCCAAATCCCCCATAATAACATGAAAAAAAAAACCCCTCCATTGTCCAATTCCCCCCACCACTTGGTATGTGTAGAAAAAGTGTCATGATAAACAATTTTTAGGCTTTGTCAGATTTAGTTTGCCAAATGTATATACACAAAACCAGAGAGTGACTGGATAGAATCCCAGCAAAGCAAGATAGAAAAAACCCAAAACAAAAATGGAGAATGGAAAGAGGGGTAAAGGTGAGAACTCAAGGGGAAATGCTAAAATGAAACCAGAGGGAGGTATTGCAGAGGGAGAGAGAAACATTATAGAGTAAAAAAAGAAGTAAAAGAAAATTGAACAGATTGCAGACAGAATCATTCTAGAACTGAACATATCTGAAGTGTCAGGCAATACATCTCTAAAAATGTATTTTGGAGTGCAGTTATTTCTTTTTAATAGTAGGCTATTCTCAAGTGTTATGAAAGACACATGGGATTCAGTGTCAATTGTACTCTTGGTATTCACTCTTTCTGTATGGACTCAATGGAAACCACACAACTAAAAAAAAGAGGTAGAAGGCAGTTTTCATAAAAGGGGAAAAAAGAAACAAGTTATTGGCATTACTGGAAAAAGCATTTTAGGAATACTATTTTAATTGCTCATGCATCTGTGCTGTGAAATATAGGCAGCTTTGATGACATTGTTGCCAAACATTGATTTGAAATCAAATGTCTTGCATACTTCTATTATAATTTTTAAAAAGCAAAAGAATTGTATATCATGACCTAGTGATATTTATTGCAGATATGCTAGGATGGTTCAACATTTGAAAATTAATCAGCATAAGTCATCATATAAATTGACACAGTGAAAAAATTTGACAACATCCAATAGCCATTCATGATAAAAAAAACACTCAGCAAACTAAAAATTAAGGGTAAAATTTTCAATTTTGTTAAAAAAATCTATACAAGATCTGCCTAAAACATACTTATTAGTGAGAGACTGGATGCCTTCAAGATCAGGAATAAGGCAAGGATGTCTTCTCTCACCACTCCTATTCAACATCTTATTGGAAGTCTTACCTAGTGCAATATGATAAGAAAAAGAAATTAAAGTGATACATATTGGAAAGGAATAAATATAACCATCTTTATTCAAGGATGATATGATTGTCTATGGGAGAAAATCCCAAACAAAAAAAGCTCCTTGAACTAATAAGTAAGTACTGGAAGATAGCGATATGCAAGTTTACTATTATTACTTTGGAAAAAAAATACCCTTACCTCATAGAACAATTATGAGTAAGAAAAATAAAACATTTTATTTTACTTTCATTTATTCTTTTCCTGATGCTTTCCCTTTTTTAGAAAATGTAGATCTGAGTTTCTGACTTAAACATTTTTCTTTTCTCTGAAGAACTTTTAACATTATTTTGGACAGATATGCTGGTTGTGAATTCCATAAGTTTTTATTTCTTTCTTACATTTGAGTTGAGTTCAAATTGTTCTTTTACCTGCCTTTTAGTAGACCTTGTAATTTTTGTTGAAATCTGGACATAATATATTGGATAATAAGAACTGAAGTAAATAGGCCATTTGTGTGAGGTTTTATCTTAATGTAACAGCAGTTGGACTGTGTTCAATATGTTTTGTAGCTGTTGGTGTCAGAAGTTTTAAATTCCTCCAGCATCCTTGATCTTAGTCTTTTAGTGGGCTTATGTCCTTGAGGTTACCTTCTCAGGTGTTTTTTCTTTTTTTAACATTCATTTTCTCTCCCACTTAGGTGAGACAGAAAGCCTAGAGAGGGCTGGAGATGGGTATTGCCTTTGTGCCTATGTGAGATAAGACTAGTAATGTTTCACTGGGAAGTAGGCCTTTGTTATGGTATATTTTGAAATAGATATTCTCCCCCTTCTCCTATCAAAGACATTAGGTAATTTTTCTTGGCTTCTCACTGTGAGAACCTGGTGGTATTCCTAGAGATAAAATGCATAAAAATATGGTGGCAGGATACAAGGTTATTATATACAAGTCAATTTTAATAGCACCAAAAATGTACTTAGGTGTGTATCTAACAAAATATGTATGGGATGTATTTATAGAAAACTATAAAACTGATGAAAGAAAATTTAAATGGAGGGAATCTTAAGTTCATGGATTACAAGTCTTAATATTGTCAAGATGTCAATTCTTTTCAACTTGAACTACAGATTCAAAGTTAGTATACATACATGTATACATTTTTGTGCTTCTTCAGCTGGAAGAGCCTAGAGACAATGAAAACTAATAGCAATGAACACACCTAGCCTCCAGATCCTGGTTTCTAATACCTTTGTACAATATAAGAAACCAAGGCTTCTTGGACAAATGGCTGATTATAGTACTGGGGCAGGATATATATAAGATGAACACAGAGGATCTTATAATGTGGAAAAGAAGAAATGCTACTTATCCCCAAACAAGAAACAACCTCACAGTGATGGAGTGTGTCAAAAGTAGAAAGGAGTCAACTGTAAGAGCTCCCAGTTACCAAAGCTGGAACAATTTGAGCAACACAATAACATAGATTATATTACAAAGTATAAAATAAATATCAATGAGTTTATACTGGTGTAAATAGAATAACTAAATAAATGGTGAAGAATAGTACAATCTCTCATGCAAGAGAACTCCAAATAACTTATGTAGATACTTCACCCTTTGGGAGATGGAACAGAAATTCTCATTCATTAAGCATGCACTTTAAATAGTGACTTCTTTCCAAGGAATATAGAAAGGGTGAAAAATATTAACTTCCTAGTGGAATAACCTAGCAACTATTACCACACTGAGGTGATCAAGGTTAACATCAACAGTGATAAGTCATGTTGATTGTATGTACATTTGATATGATTTGATGACAGTGGCACTTTCCTTTGTTTTCTTCTTCACAAAACCCATAACCCCATTTTAATCATGGGAAAAAATATCAGACAAATCCCAGGTGAGAGATATTCTATACAATTTCTAACCAGCATTCCTGAAAATTGTCAAGGTTATCAAAAACAAGGAAAATCTGAAAGACTGTTCCAGCCAAGAGCATCCTATGGAGATGTGACAACTGAATGTAATGTAGGGATCCTGAATGGGATCCAGAACAGGGAAAGGTCATTAGGTAAAAACTAAGGAAATCATGAACTATTGGAACTTCATCCCAAAGTTCCAACTTTTCCAGGGGCTGCCTGAATGACTGACTTTTGCTTTGCATGTTTTGGAGTGCTGATAGGATGTAACATACTTTAGATACGTGAGGGCCACTAAGAACTAAGATAGTGATTTGCACTAGTAGGAAAGTTTGAGTCCCTTAAGAATACTTAAGAATAAACTTAACTAAGGAGGTGAAAGATGCACACTGAAAAAACTACCCACATTGGTGAAAGAAATCAGAGAAGACACAAATAAATATTTGTGTTCATGGATTGGAAGACTTATTATTGTTAAAATGTCCATACCACTCAAAGTGATCTACATATTTAGTGAAATCCATGTTAAAGTCCCAACTTCTTGTGGACATATAGAAAACAATCCTAAAATTCATATGGAACCACAAAGGACCCCAAATAGCCAAAACAATCATGAGAAAGAACAAAGATGGAGGCATCACGTTTCCTGATTTTGAGATATATTACAAAGTTACAGACATATAGACCAATAGAGTAGAATCTAGAACCCAGAATCTAGAACCCAGAAACTAACTCATGCATATATTGTCAACTGATCTTTGATAAGTATTCTTGTGCCAAGAATACACAATGGAGAAAAGATAGTCTCTTCAACAGAAAGTGTTGGGAAAACTAGCTACCCACATATAAAATATTAAAATTCATTATTTATCTTATACCATACATAAAAATTAACTCAAAATGGATTAAAAACTTAAATGTAAGATATATCTGGAGGAAAACTTGACATCCACATGCCAAAGGATGAAGAGTGGACCACTATCTTATACCACACACTAAAATCAACTCAAAATGTATTAAAAGACTTGAATGTAAGATCCAGAACTGTAAATCTCTTTTAAGAAAACATAAGGGAAAAGCTCACAGCATTGTTCTTGGCAGTGACTTTTTGGATTTGACCCCAAAAGCAAAGGCAACAAAAGCAAAAATAAACAAGTGGAATTACATCAAACTAAAAAACTTCTGCAAAACAAAAAAACAAAACAAACAAAAAACACCAACCTCCCCCTCAAAACCAACCAACCAACCAAACCACCAACAAAACACCAACTATCAACAAAATAAAACGGCAACCTACAGAATGGGAGAAAATGCTTGGAGTTAATATCCAAAATATATAAAGAATTCATACAGTTCAATAGCAAAAATAACAACAAAACAAAACAAAACAAAACAAAACAAAACAAAACAAAACAAAAAAACTCCAAATAATCTGATTACAAAATGGGCAGAGGAACTCAATATTTTTTTTCCAAAGGTGACATACAAATGGCCAACCGGTACACGAAGAGATGCACTATATCACTGATCCTCAGGAAAATGCAAATCAAAACCACAATGAGACATCACCTCACACTGTTAGATGGCTGTCATAAAAAAGACAAGAGGCAACAAATGTTGGTGAGGATGTGGAGAAAGGGGCACTCTTTGCATTCTTGATGGCAATATAAATTGGTGCAGCTACTATGGAAAATAGTTTGAAGGTTCATCAAAAATTGAAAATAGAACTATCATATGATCCAGCAATTCCACTGCTAGATATATATCTGAAGGAACTGAAATCAATATCTTGGACAAATAATCTGTATTCTTTTGTTCATTGCAGCATTATTTGGAAGAGCCAACACATGGAAATAATCTAAGTGTCCATTGGCAGATGAATGGATAAAGAAAATATAGTGTACACACACACACACACACACACACACACACACACACACTGAAATATTATTGAACCATAAGAAAGGAGATCCTGCCATTTGTGGCAACATAGATGACCTTGAGAGCATTTGGCAAGTGAAATAACTTAGAGAAAGACAAATACTCTTATATGTGAAATCTGAAAAAAACCTTGTACTTGCACAGAGAACAGATTGGTAGTTGACAGAGGCATGGGGATTGGGTGGGGGAAAAGAGTGAAGGTAGTCAAAAGGTACAGACTTCCAATTATAAGGTAAATAAGTTCTGGGATGTAATGTACAGAATAGTGACTATAGCTAACAATACTGTATTGTATGTTTAAAGGTGGCTAAGAAAGTAGAACTTAAAAATTCATATCACATAAAAAATTATAGCTATGTGAGATGATTGATGTTAACTAAACTTAGTATGATGATCATTTTGAGATTAATACATATACATACAAAGAATTATATGCTTTTTACTATAGTTAGCCAAAGTATAATTTTATGTAACAGAGAGATTCTGATATTGATTTCTACATCATTAGAGAACTGATAAAATTTTATTTAGGTGTGATCAAGACAATTAGTTTTGCTGTCCCAGGCCTGAATTCTCTTGGTGTGGACTATAATTTCTGGTAATTCTTGTCTGATTGTACACTGAGCTTCTTGGAAAAGATGATCGCATCTTGAGATAATAGTAGCAATTATATAGCATTCGTCATGGGACCAGCATATTCCAAGTGTTTTAAGGTGTTAGTTAACTGACTTAATGCTCACAACATCCCTGTTGGGTGGCTGTTGACATTTCCATTCAACAAGGGAGGGAAATTATTTTCACATTCTATAAGGGGCAGAGTAGGGACTATGAACTTAATTGCTAACTATAGGGTTCTCCATAAAGATGTGACTTTGGGTTATTAGAGTCCATATTACTAAATTACTACATTTTTAGTTTGTATATGAAAGTGCTCAATTCACAGATTTTAAATAAATAATTATGTTGAAAAGAAAGCTTTGTTTCCTACAAAATATTCAAAAGAATGCTGCCTGTCTGCTTCACATACCATTTCAAAGGACTCTACCAACTTCTGCTTGTCACTGTCATTTTGTTGTCTGACCTCAGCTTTCAGTGTTTCTCAACATTCTGGCCTCTGTGTGTCCTGCCCCAGGTGCTATGATGAAAAGGAATTCTAACCTGTTTCCTGTGATTGGTGGAATATCTTCTTGATTGAGATCCAAGGGGAAAACTGATTCTCACATCACCCCCAACCCATACCAATAGGCATCAGTGCTGCTTATTTGTGTCCCTGATACAGTTTGAACTTAAAACTTTTGACATACCTAATGAAAAGCATTTGAACACAGATTTCTAAGGTACCAAATGTTAATAAGAACCATCAAATACCTAATAATGGTTTCTTTGCTTGATCAAAGATCTCCACAGGAAGGAGATTGGCAATTCAGTAGGTGACACTTTTCCCACTGAGCCAGAACTAAAGCAAAACCCCAGGAATTCAACCCATCCTGGGAACACTGAGAAATGGGACAAAGGAAGTATTTATTTATGGTATTAAAAATATATTTTTTGAAGTGCTCAGGTGTGCTGGTTAAAATCCAGTTTCGATAATTACATTCTTTTCACAGAAATTCCACCTACAATTATAACTGCCAACTCCAATTTTACCAACAGTTTGAATTCTAAGTAGTCTCTTTTTGACACACATTATTTTCGAGTTCCATTTTGCAATGACTGGCCGATTGTCCCCACCATCCTGCCTATAGCTAACTGGGATGAAGTAGCACAGGAAAGTATTTTGGGGTATAATTAAGTGATTTTAATGAATGGCACTATATTGAAGTGATGTAGTATTTATTAAAATACAATCTGATTATGTAAATTCTCACAGATTTTGGAATTCTTCTGATGATGAATAATTTTTGGCTTTTTCATTTGTGATAACCTGCAAACCTAGAACTTGATGTACTCTATTTTTGTCCCTAAAAAGTAGTTATATTTTATGATTCTTCTTTTAAATACACAAATATATCAGTTGCCTGATGCAAACATATTCATGCTGTTGTTATTCATTCCATGTAGGATGACATAATGTACTTCAAAGATAAAACACTTTACATGGAAAAGACAGAGTACTTCACTAGACATATATCAAATCCCTTCCTTGAACTGAGAAATATATGAAAGTTTATTTTTGTTTTCAAAGCGCTTATGATTTTTACATTGAAGGAACCAAAAATACCAGGCATTTTTCTTAAACTTAATATTCAGAAGAAATAAGTTTTATCTTAAGGTAAAAGTTTTGAGAAATAATCTCATTACTTTCTGTTTCCTCTGTTCTTCCATCCTTTGGCATCCCATGCTTATCCCCAAATTTCAGAGAAACACATTCTTAGTTTCTTGTTCTTTCTTCCCACCAGTCTCTCTTGCATTAGTGTTTCATGTTTTCCTTTCCTTACCTTGCAGACTCCTCTAAAGTTGAGTGTATGTAATGAATTTCAACTTTCCATTAATGCCTATATAATGCATAATAATAACTATTCAGATAAACCAGTCTTTCTGAAACACTGAGAACTTTAAAAGGGACAAAGTGTTAGTCATTCAATGAATAATTTTTGTGCACTAATTTTAAGACAGATATTTAGAAATGTTAGATACAATGATTGTTACTTTATTTATTATTTATTCATTTTTTTTTTTTTTTTACTTTACTTGTTAGTTTACCAAGCCAAAAGCCTCTGACAAAGCTCAAGCCTTCACAGCACACCTAGAGTAAAGCCTGGCTTTGTATCTGCTCCTTCTATTTTCTGTCCTGAGTTTCAGTCATCTAACACCAACTTCTTGAAATGTATCATTGTAGTCAATAACATCAACAGTACATGAGCCTCCCCAGTAGTCTGGTATCTCTTTCAAAGCATATGTCAACCCTATTGCCAGTCTCCAGTGCCAACTTGTATTCTAACTGTAGTAAGAAAGTAAAATTAAATCCTTGTCAGTACTCCTTTTCACATAGTGAGGGAGTAGACACAAGCATTTATTATGAAAAAACGTTACTCATCTGTATGATGTAATTCACAGGGTATTATTAGATTTTCCTATCTCAAGGTAAAGGCAACAGACAAGAACATTGAAACAGTTGTAGGGACCAAGGGCAGGCTGCCCCAAGATGGCCACTTTCCCATGAAGATTATTCTGAACTAAAGGAAAGTCAGACCCTATGAACCTCAAGAGAAACTTTTGCCCCTCCATTAACAACATAGAAGAATCTAAATTGGGGTCTTTCCCAGAATGAGGATTGATTGTTAACAGAGATACATTTTACCTGAGTAACCCATCTATATGCAAGGCAAACATTTAATTGCCAAATATCTGCTCTTTTTATTGCCCTGTGAAGTACATTACTCTCCTCAGAAATCCCAGATTCCTTTCCCCCCTTCTCCTTAGTTCAAGGTGACCTATATACCTCATTTTTCCCGACTGTCTTTGGAATTTACATATCTCAGTGGATTTCTTACACATAAGCTATTAAATTTAATTTTCTCTTGTTAATATGTCTCATGTCAATCTCATTCTTAGTCCAGCTAGAATGACCCTTGAAAGGGACAGAAATTCTTGCCCCTGGACACTGTGAAACTTGAATAAACAAAATTCGTATTTAAAAAATAGGAGGCTGTAACTAAAGTTGTCTTAAATCAACAAGACAATTACATACCTGTTTGATAAGATGTGCCCTTGAACATCTGAAAGAACTGTTTAATACTTATGACTGATAAGGACTCCCTTCTTGATCAAACTTTAATGAGGTCCTTTGAGCCCTCTTCTTGATTATGCCCTATCCTTGGCTGGCTGAGCCCAGTTTTAATAAAGAATACTATTGAGCCCACTTTTAGAAAAAATCCTGCTAAGCCAGTTTAGCAAGCATCCCCTACCCTTGATATCCAGTCATGATCCTCTTCCCCACTGTTGATATCTAATCAAATTCCTCTTAGTAATTCTCTGTTTAATGACTCCCTCACCATGCCTGTTGGTTGTAAATCCCAGCGGCCCTGTTATATTCAGAGTTGAGTTCAATGTTTCTCTCCTATTGCAATAGTCTCGAAAAAAATCTTCCTCACCTGTTTAACTGCACTCAGCGCAATTTTTCTTTGACAGAATCAAAGGGTGAACTGATCCAAATATCTTCAATCCTAGTCTAGCACAACATGAGGCACCCACCACCTTTATAGATCAGTTTTGAATGGTAAACTTTCAAAAATGCATATATATATTGTAAGAGGAGCATATATATATATATATTAACATCTATTGGCCTTCAATAGGATATTTAAGGGGTGGGACACATGGCAGGTAAATTTTAATCAGGAAGGAGGATTCTGGTAAACTATTATAGGATGAAGAATTTATCTGACAAGAGTAGGTGTCTATGTAAGACCACAGTAGGGGATCCCAGGCAATTTGACTTTGTGGTGGAAGAGAGCTCACACGTGAGTTACAGGTGCCAAAAGGAAAGAAAGAAGGAAGGCCATAATATGGGAAATATTTGGACACCGGAAATGGCAAAGATATAATTGAAGTGGATTTTGCTGTTCCTTAGGTTTGTATACTCTCACTACAGAATAAGCTCTAGCCAACACCTTAGATGGCATTAGAAAGAATAAAGTCACAAATAGAGGTTCCCCTCATAATGTACTGAGTTTTATAAATGAAGGAAAACTTCAGTTCTTTCAATCCTGACCCGGGGATCTTAGCTTAAATTGTTGCTTGTCTCCCTTAGGAAATATAGAGGCAGGATAAAACCATGCTATATTGTCAAATACTGAAATTTTTAACAAAAAATAGGTAAATAAGTGAAGGTTTATTTTTTTGTAATTTATAAAACATTTAAACATGCTCATTCTTTGCATACTATTATTTGCCAGTAGGCTATGCCATTTAGATTGATTTTCAAGGATCAGTGTGTTTATTTGCATTGAGCCACATATATTCCTTCCCCTCATTACTTTTAAGGACAAGAGTGTGCATTGCAAGCAGGTAACTGGTTTTCTGAGGGCAACCTTTGACATCGAAGAAAAGTAAAACTAATTGACTTGTGAAGGCATTGAACCGAAGACCTTGACCAAGGTCTGATCTGTAACAAAATAAAAGGATTGAGAAAGACAGCTATTTCAATTATGCTCATTATAGACCATGGCTTCGAACACAGTCTATAGAACCCACACCATTCTCTAAAGATTATAATATCTCTCCAAATTCACACTATGAACACTGAAAATGCTAGTCCTCAAAGCCTTAGAAATATGTTTCTTTTCTTATCTAGGGAATGATTATTCTCATTCTATTAAGAACTTGATGATTTTATTAATTTTACTATAGTAGATGATTCCTGGAAGGGATGTGACCAGTGTTGTGTTGTGTTGACCAGTGAATTTTTTCCCACATATTTTCAAACACACATTACTATGATACTTGGTTTAAATAAAAATAATGATTTCAACAGATCATTTTGTCTGTTTAGATGTGGCTAACACTAACCTACTCAGAATACTAGGGATAAAAAAACCTTACAAGAATGGTGCTAAATCCTTGTATAGGGATGCAAGTATGTAAAAATAATAGTGAGAAAAAGGTGAGCATTACCCCCATATTCTAGCAGAATATTTGCTCTGGCAGAAACAGAACTGATCTTTATGTATTGAATTTTATCTTAGATTATGCAAGTGTGTACATCAAAATCAAAAGTTGCTTTCATGGCTCCTCCCATTAAATTTAGGGTGTATTGTCCAAGTGCATTAAACTGGCCAGATCTTGCCAATTCCATCAAAGAATCGGATGAGATTCCAACCATTTGAAAGTAATTAAAACTGAAACAGTAAACACCAAAGCTCTTCTACTCCTACAGCCAAATGCTAGTTTTCTGAATGTAAAGTGGGTATAAAGGACAATTGTGTTGCATAGGGAAGTATGAATAGAGTCAGGAAGTCACTGCTTAGGCTCCTGCCCAGCAAGCAGTTTAGAGGTCACCCAATCAGAAATCACTCAGGAAGTCTTTTCATCTCTGCAGGCATATGCTTAATCATAAAAACTAAGACTGACACTGAAAAAGGCTAAAAGTTCACTGTTTTCAGAACAAATGCCTTTGCGTGAACACAATTATCATGTGAACCTTCCCACTTTATGGCAAGAATGTTTTTGCCCATATGTAATATAGTTAACAACTATTGGGCACACACCTAATGCAGCCTGATTCTCTAATGGACAAATTCTCCTTCATTGCTCCCACAACTTCGACGGTTCAACTTAAACAGGAATTGTCTTGGAGGATTGCCATCTTGCTCAAGTTGCCAGAGCCATGAAACTGCTTTAACAGATTTGCAAGAAGCCTATTGATCTGCTCAGATTCATCTTCTGGAACATGCACAGCTTCTGTCTTCTCTGCCATCTTTCCTCCAATATGTCTTTGTTTCATTTTCCTGGGGGTTTCCCTTTTCCAAAAATATTCACTGTAAAAATGACCTTCAATAAATCCATTTTAGCACTTTTCCATCAGTACAAAAAAAAAAAATCATTCTTCATAGCTCTAAAAACCAAGGTTGAATCTTCATTAAAAGAGCCAAGCACTTTAAAGCATGGCCACCTTACCTTTGTTCTCTTGTTTATATGTTGTCTTTGTGGTTTAAAAACATTTATCCCTTTCATTTATTTTACTTCCTTAAAATTAAAATGTCCATTGAAAAAAATAATACAAAATAATTTTGGCTCTTAACCACCACCTTCTAGTTTCTTCATTATGCCATCTCTTTCCTGAGTGAATATATTAGTATACCCTATTTGGCCAAGATCATACCAAATTTAGTACTTAGAAATGCCACCTAAAACATCACAATAATAATGTTGATGGGTTTTTTAAAAGTTTGATACAGGATAAGACTTTTGTCTTTCCCATATTAAGATAAATTCAAGATGAAGCTTCTGAAGTTTTCCTAACTTTTGATGTTATGGCATTGTTTTAAAATATTGCTACAGCCACAAAATAATGCTTTTAAAATGGTATTTTATAATAATTTGATAATATTCTGGATGAATATAGTCCAATGACTTGCAACTACAGAAAAGATACAGATGAGCCATCTCAAATACACACACACACACACACACACACACACACACACACACACATGCATACAAGCATACAGATATCATATACATTTATTTTGTATGCATTCATAATAGGTAAAAATCTAGAAAATGGTAAATAAGCCCCACATGCATATAATAACACATATGCATTCTATTTATACTGCTCACTCAAAAAGCATGTTTGGGGTGCCTGAGTGTCTCAGTTGGTTAAGCGTCTGACTTGGACTCAGGTCATGATCTCACAGTTCGTGCATTCAAACCCTGCATTGGGTTCTGTGCTGATGGCCTAGAGCCTGGAGTCTGCTTAGAATTCTGTGTCTCCCTCTCTCTCTGTCCTTCCCCCGCCCATGTTATGTCTCTCTCTGTCTTTCTTAAATAAATATTTAAAAAAATTGCAAAAGCACATTTTTCTCCTTAACTATTGCTTATATTCTTCAAGAGAAAAAAAAATGAAATTTAATCTAAATGTCAAAATTCTCTAGAAAAAGGGTCCTGTGCACTGCTGGTGGAAATATAAATTGGTGAAGCCACGTTAGAAAATAGTATGGAGGTTTCTCAAAAATTAAAAATAGAACTACATGGTCCAGCAATTCCACTGCTGATTATTTATCCAAAGGAAATGAAATCACTATCTTGAACAGTGTCCCTATGTTCCCTGAAGTAGCCAGGAAATGGAAACAACCTAAATGTGCATTAATGGGTAAATGGATAAAGAAAATGTGGTGTATATATATATATACACACACACACACACACACATATATATATACATACATATATATATGTGTGTATATATATATATATATATGCACAATGGAGTATTATTCAGTCATAAAAAAGAAGCAGATCTTGGGGCTCCTGGGTGGCTCAGTCAGTTAAGCATCCGACTTTGTCTCAGGTCATGATCTCGTGGTTTGTGAGTTTGAGCCCTTCATTGGGCTCTGTGCTGACAGCTCAGAGCCTGGAGCCTGCTTTGGATTCTGTGTCCCTCTCTCTCTGCCCCTCCCCCACTTGTGCTCTATCTCGGTCTGTCTCTCAAAAAGTGAATAAATGTAAAAAAAATTAAAAAAAAGAAAGAAGCAGATCCTGCCATTTGTGTCAACATGGATGGACCTTGAGGGCATTATGCTAAGTGAAATAAGTCAGACAGAAAAATACTGAATGATCTCACTTATATGTAGAATCTAAAAAAACAAAACAAAACAAAAACTCAACTGGGGCACCTAGGTGGCTCAGACAATCAAGTGTCCAACTAAGTGTCCAACTCTTGATTTTGGCTCAAGTCTTGATCTCACAGTTGATGGGATCTAGCCCCACGTTGGGCTCTGTCACTGCAGAGTCTGCTTGGGATTCTCTCTTTCCCTCTCTCTCTGTCTCTTCCCTACTTGCACTATCTCTCCCAAAATAAGTAAAGAAACTTAAAAAAAATCTGAACTTTCAGAAACAGAGAACAGATTGGGAATTGATGGAGGTGTAGTGGGAAATGTGTGAAGGTGGTCAAAAGGCACAAACTTCCAATCATAAGATGAATAAGTTCCAAAGAAAGGTAATGTACATCATGGTGACTATAGCTGACAATACTGTATTGTATATCTGGAAGTGGCTAAGAGAGTAGATCTTAAAAGTCCTCATTGCAAGAAAAATAATGTGTTAAAATTTGTGAAAAAAAGAATACTTTGATTAATCCATATTCTGGGGTTAACAATTGTTAGGCTGTTGATTGCACAGACTTTTCCTAGCCATCCTTCTTAATTGGAGAATCTGAGACACTAACAATTATACACTGTTGATAGAAACAAAACAAAAACAAACAAAAAAATAAGAAAACCTCTACAATATGCCTAAAGTGCCATTCTTTCCTTAAAAATTCCACAATAACCTATCACCACCCATCCCAGATAATTGAATGTATTTTCTACTTTGAACTGTCAAAGCAGTGTGAATCTCAACCGTTTCATCTGTCATCCATCCATTTATTCACCCATCTGTCTTACTCATTGAATCCATAAGTATTTTCTAATGCATTGCTGGAACTATGTTAGGCATTTAGGAAAACATGTACAGTCCTTGCTATAAAGGAGTTTGTGGTCTATCACTGGGGATGGACAGTAATTCCACAAAAACCTAAAACATTTGTAATTACAGATTTGGATATTATTTTTTTCCTCTGCTAGGATATGAGGACATTAAGAGCAAGTACTGTGCTTTCTTCATCTCTTTATCCTCTTATAATATCTAAAATATTCTTTGCACCAAATAGCTATTCAGTTAAATATTAAAAATTTGCAAGGTGGGGCGCCTGGGTGGCTCAGTCAGTTAAGCATCCGACTTTGGCTCAGGGCATGATCTCACAGCACATGAGTTTGAGCCCTGCGTTGGGCTCTGTGCTGACAGCTCAGAGCCTGGAGCCTGCTTCAGATTCTGTGTCTTCCTCTCTTTCTGCCCCTCCCCACTCATACTCTGACTCTCTCTCAAAATAAGTAAACATAATATAAAAATTAAAAGAAAAATTTACAAGGCTCTGTAATTCCAATATAATTGTTTTTAATTTTTAAAATTAATTTATTAGAGAGAGAGAGAGAGAGAGAGAGCACAAGCGAGTGGGGGAGGGGCAGAGAGAGCGGAAGAGACAGAATCCTAACATTGTCAGCATGGAGCCTGATGCAGGTTTTGAACTCACGAACCTTGAGAGCATGACCTGAGTCAAAATCAAGAGGTGGATGCTTAACCAACTAAGCCACCGAGGCGCCCCTCCTACATAGTTTTAATGACAACTTGTTTTGTTCTTGTTCTTCCAGGACAATTGTTCTTTTTGAGATTTCTAGTTGTTAGGAGAAATTATTAGGTACAAATGACTTGGCATTTCTGTTGATGACTATGGAAGTTGAAAAAACACACACAAAATAAACCTCACTATAGTTAAAGTTTCAAACAGTTATGTTTTCTGTAGAGATTTGTAAAAAAATAATTGTGTCATTGAAGGATACAAGTATATATAGGAACATTTCCCTTAAATATATAACTTGGTGATGAAATTTCCACAAAGCAAGTATCTGGAATGAGCAATCCCTGTACAAATAAAAAATCCTATGATAATTTTGATCCTAGTTGGCAAAACTCACTCTATACAATGACTATCACATTGCCTTGTACAGATAATATTTTGTAAGAATGCTAAATATTTTAATGCAATCTACCTGGATTTCTTATAGGTAAATGAGCTATACTAATTTTCATGCTTACACTATTAAGTAAAGTGAAAATGTGCTTCTCATAGCAAGTGCTTTCCTACAAATACATACCAGCTGAACACTAAATCTGTCCTGGAATCTTTTGCCCTCTTGGCATTCTGTTGCTCCTGTTTTGTCAACTCCGGTGAATGAGTTTGCCTCAGTCTTTTTTTCTGTTCTTAAAGCTTCTGACTATTGCTAGACACACTATAATTTTATATGGGGTGTTCCCTGTGCTGAGAAATTGTTTCTTCTCCTGTTGACCTGCTATTTTGTTACTGGAAGTGGTAGTTTTGGTTTGAAATCTGTGTCAGTTCACAACTCTAACCTTTACTAATTTATTTCGTTTATATTTATTGAAAAGTGTGAATTCTAATTTTTAAATTTTATTTTTACTTAATTTTTCTTCTCAGTGTTAATGTTCCACTTGGCCTTTTTATTCCCTAATTACTCAGCAATGTTCTTTACTCAGTTCTAGTTCTTTTCAACTTTCTTCAGCATTCTACAGTTATGCCACTACAGGATCTGGATATATTAGAGTACAAAAGGGAGTGCTTCTCTTTTCTTTCCCTTGGTTTTCACCACATCTCACATAGCCTGGTTTTTCTGCTAAGAATTGTTCTGGTATTTTCATAGCTGAGTTTTCTTCTGCCTTGCAAACTAAAATATTTATAAGACTTGTAACTTGCCTAACACATGTTGATGCTTAACAAGTATTTTTGACTTATTAAACACACTAAGTTTCACTCTGTTTTCTCTTTCTTCATATTCTGTTTCATTACTTCATTTATTTTTTTCTCTCTCTTTCTTCTCTATCTTTAAACAATTCTCTTTCTTTTGGCAGCTTGCCCAAGACCCATAAATAGGCTTAAGTCCCCTTCCTTGAATGTATAGATACAGAATAAATGTGTGTAGTTCATTTTTCCATTTGCAAAAAAATGGAAAGCAATTCTGCTTAATTTAAATATAAAAAAATATTTGCATGTGAGTATTCAGAAGTTCAACAGATCAAGAGGAATCATGGGAAGCTAGGATCTGGTTGAAAGAGATTCATTTACATATCCAAAAAAAAAAAAGAAGTATAAAACATAAAACAAGTAATGTAAAATAACTTTTCTTCATGCATGCAAATACAATCTTATTTCCTGCTCAGTACTCCACACTCTATAAACATGAAACTTCAGAAACTGGCTTATAATTATCCTCCCTTTAGTCCTGTTGTGAGTCTATCTTGATATTATGCAACTTATAGACTAAATTGTAAAGTTAGGTAGCCCAAATGAATTTTTTTTTTTTGCATTTCCACAAGTTTATTTGGTTTTCTTGGCTTTAATTTTATACTAGGGTTAAGTCAATATATTTTTTCTATTTATCTGAAGAAATAGTAAAAAGTGTTTTTTTTAGTATGAAATTACTGTCAAATTGGTTTCCATACAACACCCAGTGCTCTTACCTACAGGTACCCTCCTCAATGCCCATCACCCACCCTCTATCCCTCCCTCTCCCCATTAACCCTCAGTTTATTCTCAGTTTTTAAGAGTCTCTTATGGTTTGGCTCTCTCCCTCTCTAACTTTTTTTTTCCTTCCCCTTCCCCATGTCTTCTGTTAAGTTTCTCAGGATCCACATAAGAGTGAAAACATATGGTATCTGTCTTTCTCTGTATGACTTATTTCACTTAGCATAACAATCTCCAGTTCCATCCATGTTGCTACAAAAGGCCATATTTCATTCTTTTTCATTGCCACATAGTATTCCATTGTGTATATAAACCACAATTTCTTTATCCATTCATCAGTTGATGGACATTTAGGCTCTTTCCATAATTTGGCTATTGTTGAAAGTGCTATTATAAACATTGGGGTACATGTACCCCTGTGCATCAGCACTCCCATATCCCTTGGGTAAATTCTTAGCAGTGCTATTGCTGGGTCATAGGGTAGGTCTATTTTTAATTTTTTGAGGAAACTTCACACTGTTTTCCAGAGTGCCTGTACCAGTTTGCATTCCCACCAGCAGTGCAAGAGGGTTCCCGTTTCTCCACATC
Organism: Panthera uncia; assembly: GCF_023721935.1. Taxonomy (NCBI): domain Eukaryota; kingdom Metazoa; phylum Chordata; class Mammalia; order Carnivora; family Felidae; genus Panthera; species Panthera uncia. The sequence goes on along the minus strand of NW_026057582.1, from coordinate 52,260,045 downwards.
CTCTCCAGCATCTATAGTCTCCTGATTTGTTCATTTTAGCCACTCTGACTGGCATGAGGTGGTATCTCAGTGTGGTTTTGATTTATATTTCTCTGGTGAGGAGTGACGTTTAGCATCCTTTCATGTGTCTGTTGGCCATCTGGATGTCTTCTTTAGAGAAGTGTCTATTAAGGTGTGGGGTTTGGTGAGTTCTTTATAGATTTTGTATACTAGCCCTTTATCTGATATGTCATTTGCAAATATCTTTTCCCATTCCGTTGGTTGCCATTTAGTTTTGTTGGTTGTTTCCTTTGCAGTGCAGAAGCTTTTTATCTTGGTGAGGTTCCAATAGTTCATTTTTGCTTTTAATTTCCTTGCCTTGGAGATGTGTCAAGTAAGAAATTGCTGTGGCTGAGGTCAAAGAGGTTTTTTCCTGCTTTCTCCTCTAGGGTTTTGATGGTTTCCTGTCTCACATTCAGGTCCTTGATCCATTGTGAGTTTCTTTTTGTGAATGGTGTAAGAAAGTGGTCTAGTGTCATCCTTCTGCATTTTGCTGTCCAGTTCTCCCAGCACCATATGTTAAAGAGACTGTCCTTTTTCCATTGGATGTTCTTTCCTGCTTTGTCAAAGATTAGTTGGCCATACTTTTGTGGGTCCATTTCTCGGCTCTCTAATCTATTCCATTGGTCTATGTGTCTGTTTCTGTGCCAATACCATGCTGTCTTGATGATTACAGCTTTGTAGGAGAGGCTAAAGTCTGGGATTGTGATGCCTCCCGCTTTGGTGTTCTTCAAAATTACTTGGGCTATTCAGGGTCTTTTGTGGTTCCATACAAATTTTAGGATTGCTTGTTTTAGCTTCGAGAAGAATGCTGGTGGAATTTTAATTGGGATTGCATTGAATGGGTAAATAGCTTTGGGTAGTATTGACATTTTGACAATATTTATTCTTCCAATCCATGAGCATGGAATGTTTTTCCATCTCTTTCAATCTTCTTCAATTTCCTTCATAAGCTTTCTGTAGTTTTCAGCATACAGATCTTTTACATCTTTGGTTAGGTTTATTCCTAGGTATTTTATGCTTCTTGGTGCAATTATGAATGGGATCAGTTTCTTTATTTGTCTTTCTGTTGCTTCGTTATTAGTGTATAAGAATGCAACTGATTTCTGTACATTAATTTTGTATCCTGCAACTTTGCTGAATTCATGTATCAGTCCTAGTAGACTTTTGGTCGAGTCTATCAGGTTTTCCATGTATAATATGTCATCTGCAAAAAGTGAAAACTTGACTTCACCTTTGCCAATTTTGATAGCTTTGATTTCCTTTTGTTGTCTGATAGCTGATGCTAGAACTTCCGATACTATGTTAAACAACAGTGGTGAAAGTGGACATCCCTGTTATGTTCCTGATCTCAGGGGGATAACTCTCAGTTTTTCCTATTGAGGATGATATTACCTGTGGGTTTGTCATAAATGGCTTTTATGATCTTTAAGTATGTTCCTTCTATCCCAACTTTTTTGAGGGTTTTTATTAAAAAAAGATGCTCAATTTTGTGAATGCTTTTTCTGCATCAATTGACAGGATCATATGGTTCTTATCTTTTCTTTTATTAATGTGATGTGTCATATTGATTGATTTGAGAATGTTGAACCAGCCCTGCATCCCAGGAATGAATCCCACTTGATCATGGTGAATAATTCTTTTTATATGCTGTTGAATTCGATTTGCTAGTATCTTATTGAGAATTTTTGCATCCATATTCATCAGGGATATTGGCCTGTAGTTCTCTTTTTTTACTGGGTCTCTGTCTGGTTTAGAAATCAAAGTAATACTGGCTTCATATAATGAGTCTGGAAGTTTTCCTTCCCTTTCTATTTTTTGGAATAGCTTGAGAAGGATAGATATTATCTCTCTTTAAATGTCTGGTAGAACTCCCCTGGGAAGCCATCTGGTCCTGGACTCTTATTTGTTGGGAGATTTTTGATGACTGATTCAATTTCTTCGCTGGTTATGGGTCTGTTCAAGCTTTCTATTTCCTCCTGATTGAGTTTTGGAAGCATGTGGGTGTTTAGGAATTTGTCCATTTCTTCCAGGTTGTCCAGTTTGTTGGCATATAATTTTTCATAGTATTCCCTGATAATTGCTTGTATCTCTGAGGGATTGATGGTAATAATTCCATTTTCATTCATGATTTTATATATTTGGGTCCTCTCCCTTTTCTTTTTGAGAAGCCTGGCTAGAGGTTTGTCAATTTTGTTTATTTTTTCAAAAAACCAACTCTTGGTTTGGTTGATCTGCTCTACAGTTTTTTTAGATTCTATATTGTTTATTTCTGCTCTGATCTTTACCATTTCTCTTCTTCTGCTGGATTTAGGCTGCCTTTGCTGTTCTGCTTCTATTTCCTTTAGGTGTGCTGTTAGATTTTGTATTTCGGATTTTTCTTGTTTCTTGAGATAGGCCTGGATTGCAATGTATTTTCCTCTCAGGACTGCCTTTGCTGCATCCCAAAGCGTTTGGATTGTTGTATTTTCATTTTCGTTTGTTTCCATATATTTTTTTTTTTTGATCAAAAACCAAGGGACTTTATTTTTTTTATTATTATTTTTTTTAATATATGAATTTTATTGTCAAATTGGTTTCCATACAACACCTAGTGCTCATCCCAAAAGGTGCCCTCCTCAATACCCATCATCCACCCTCCCCCCCCCCCCCCCCCCCCCCCAACCCCC